>NC_138308.1:52455000-53055000 GCF_965601325.2 Salmo salar
GACTACAACACATACAAACCAGGAAGATAACCATTTAACCTCCAGGGAAATGACTACAACACATACAAACCAGGAAGAGAACCATTTAACCTCCAGGGAAATGACTACAACACATACGAAAACTCCAAAAAGACAAATCTCCAGATCACGTAGGCCACATTTGTCCAGGTTATCATTTTCATTGCACCTTAGTGGAGTTATTGTGTGTTAGTGGAGAGGGCCATTGACTTGTGACTGTAGAGGTACATTATCCTGGATGGTAGCCATCGGTTTATTACTGACTTGTTATATATTAAATCAACCGGCTGATACCCCTCCCTTGTCCTCCCCTCCCTCCCCCTGCCCTCCCTTTTCCTCCCCTCCCTTCCCTCTCTATCCTTCCCTCCTCCCCCTTCCCTCCCTTTCCTCCCCTCCCTCCCTCCCCCTTCCCTCTCTATCCTCCCCCTTCCCTCTCGATCCTTCCTTCCCTCCCTCCCCCCTTCCCTCTCTATCCTCCCCTCCCTCCCCCTTCCCTCTCTATCCTCCCCTCCCTCCCCCTTTCCCTCTCTATCCTTCCCTCCCCTCCCCCTTCCCTCTCTATCCTTCACTCCCTCCCCCTCTCCCTCTCTATCCTTCCCTCCCTCCCCCTTCCCTCTCTATTCTCCCCCTTCCCTCTCTATCCTCCCCTCCCTCCCCCTTCCCTCTCTATCCTCCCCTTCCCTCCCTATCCTCCCCCCCTTCCCTCTCTATCCTTCCCTCCCTCCCCCTTCCCTCTCTATCCTCCCCTCCCTCCCCCTTCCCTCTCTATCCTCCCTCCCTCCCTTCCCCTTCCCTACTCTATCCTCCCCTCCCTCCCCCTTCCCTCTCTATCCTCCCCTTCCTCCCCCTTTCCCTCCCTTTCCTCCCCTCCCTCCCCCCTTCCCTCTCTATCTTCCCTCTCTATCCTCCCCCCCTTCCCTCTATATCCTCCCCCTCTTCCCTCTCTATCCTCCCCCCCTCCCCCTTCCCTCTCTATCCTTCCCCTTCCCTCTCTATCCTCCCCCTCCCTCCCCCCTTCCCTCTCTATCCTCCCCTCCCTCCCCCCTTCCCTCTCTATCCTCCCCTCCCTCCCCCATTCCCTCTCTATCCTCCCTCCTCCCCCTTCCCTCTCTATCCTCCCTCCCTCCCCCTTCCCCTCTCTATCCCTCCTCCCTCCCCCTTCCCTCTCTATCCTCCCCCCCTCCCCCCCTTCCCTCTCTATCCTCCCTCCCTCCCCCCCTTCCCTCTCTATCCTTCCCTCTCTATCCTTCCTTCCCCCTTCCCTCTCTATCCTTCCCTCCCTCCCCCTTCCCTCTCTATCCTCCCTCCCTCCCCCTTCCCTCTCTATCCTCCCCTCCCCCTTCCCTCTCTGTCCTCCCCTCCCCCCTGTCTCCAGGAGTCATACGTGTGGAAGATGTATCAGGAACGGTGTTGGGAATTCTTCCCTGCCGGAGACTGTTTCCGTAAACAATACGAAGACCAGCTCAACTGATGACTGAATCACCTGATCAATTCAACTGACTACTGATCAGCTGATCTATTGATCCAGATGCAGAGACTCGTCCTTTCTATACTGATCAATGTGAAAGAGGGGCTGTTTTCGTCACCTTCCTTTGTCAGCTAGCCCCACGCCGTTTGGAAATGCTTTCCAGACACTTTACATAATAATATAATAACGCTGATTATTTAACTGTATAATGTCCTTCCTTGGGGTACGTTTGGAACACAAGACTGTGTTCTGACTTTTTTGAGGACTTTTTGAGGACTTAATGCTTCATCTATACATTTGCTTTTAATAATTCCACATTGATGACAAGCAAACTAAATGATTGGAGGGGAGATAGGGGGAGGACGCTGAAGAAAAGGAGGAGAGAAAAAAAAGGACTAAAACCAAACTGCTTTTTGGGATATCCATGAGACGTGTTTCTCCAGAGAACACATGAATAAATAAAAAAAAGGCTGTTTTGTTGCTCGTCCTCTAACGCCTCAGGAATGACATGGCGTACAGTACTGTACAGTACATACAGTAGATGAAGGGCAGGCCCAGCGGATAGAGGGCTGGACCAAAGGGGGGGGACATGATGAGGAAACAGTGCCTTACCAAGCCGGGTCTGAGCAGAGCTATACAAGCTGGAGAAATGAGAGGAATGTTTAGATGGCATCATCAACGCATCATGTGGAGACACACACAGATACACACTGGGGGGGGGGGGGGAAGAGAGAGAAAGAGAGAGAAAAGGATGAGAGAGAGAATGAAGGAGGGAGGGAGAGAGAGAGAGAGAGAAGGATGAGAGAGAAAAGGAGAGAGAGAGAGGGAGGGGAGGGAGAGAGAGAGAGAGAGAGAATGAAGGAGGGAAGGAGGGAAGGAGGGAGAGAGAGAGGAAGGAGAGAGAGAGAGAGTGAAGGAGGGAGGGTTGGAGGGAGGGAAAGAGAGAGAGAGAGAGAATGAAGGAGGGAGGGAGGGAGAATATGGGGTCTTCTTCATATCGAACTCTGGACACTGGTATCTCACCACTTGTTCTTTTAGGGGGGGGGGGGGGGGGGGGGGGTGGGGGGGGGGGGGGGGGGGGGGGGGGTACTGCTCTTATGCAATCCAGCAACAGAGTTAACTCTTTATATACAAGTTCTACAAAACATCTCAGAAAATATGTTTCATTGCATGTTTATTATGCAAGTTTAATGAAAAGTTTAAGGAATAAAGACGACGTAAAATTGATCTTTGTCACAACCAAAATGTTTTGTCTAGGGTTCAAGATGACTTCGACCAAGACCATCTCTATAGTATTTACGTGTTGTGGGCCGTCAGTGTAAAATGTACAGACCATCAGCCAAGAATACCGATCAAATAATACTGGGTCATCTGCTTTCTTTCATCCTCACTCTGTGTTTTATTAATAAGGTAACGGCGCCATAGTGCTTCGGGCCAACAACAAAAAATTGCTTTTTCTTACTTGTTATACAGAATAATTGTGAAACCATTGCAATAACAGATCAACGGGCAGCAGCTTACTTAATAAGTGGTCGCCAATATTTGACTGGTGTAATGAATATTGAACACCGAGCTCACAGTAATACCAATGACAAATAACCTGTCGCCATAATACTGTACCGTGTAGAGTTGTGAGTACCTGCGTGTGACCTGCTGTACAAGGGGAAGCTAAGATACAAATGGAGCTGCATGATTTTTGTCAAATAAAATGATTATTTATTGATGCGTGGAGAGGAGAACATTCTTGCCATGCCAGTGAGAGGCTCAGCTCAGCTAGCTAGCTCAGCCTCTGTAAGCCGAAAGTCAACCAGATGCCCTTTATCTCTGGGGGGCCAGAGACCCTTTATCAGTCCATCTCTGGGGGGCCAGGGACCCTTTATCTCTGGGGGGCCAGAGACCCTTTATTAGTCCATCTCTGGGGGGCCAGAGACCCTTTATCAGTCCATCTCTGGGGGGCCAGAGACCCTTTATCTCTGGGGGGCCAGAGACCCTTTATCTCTGGGGGGCCAGGGAACCTTTATCAGTCCATCTCTGGGGGGCCAGAGAACCTTTATCTCTGGGGGGGCCAGAGAACCTTTATCAGTCCATCTCTGGAGGGGGGGGGGGGCAGGGAACCTTTATCTCTGGGGGGCCAGAGACACTTTATCAGTCCATCTCTGGGGGGCCAGGGACCCTTTATCTCTGGAAGGCCAGAGACTCTTTATCAGTCCATCTCTGGGGGCCAGAGACCCTTTATCAGTCCATCTCTGGGGGGCCAGGGAACCTTTATCTCTGGGGGGCCAGAGACCCTTTATCAGTCCATCTCTGGGGGCCAGAGACCCTTTATCTCTGGGGGAGCCAGAGACCCTTTATCAGTCCATCTCTGGGGGGCCAGGGACCCTTTATCTCTGGGGGGGGCCAGGGAACCTTTATCAGTCCATCTCTGGGGGGGCCAGAGACCCTTTATCTCTGGGGGGCCAGAGAACGTTTATCAGTCCATCTCTGGGGGGCCAGGGAACCTTTATCAGTCCATCTCTGTGGGGCCAGAGACCCTTTATCTTTGGGGGGCCAGAGAACCTTTATCGGTCAATCTCTGGGGGGGCAGAGACCCTTTATCTCTGGGGGGCCAGGGAACCTTTATCTCTGGGGGGCCAGAGACCCTTTATCAGTCCATCTCTGGGGGGGCAGAGACCCTTTATCTCTGGCGGGCCAGAGACCCTTTATCTCTGGGGGGCCAGGGACCCTTTATCTCTGGGGGGCCAGAGACCCTTTATCAGTCCATCTCTGGGGGCCAGGGAACCTTTATCTCTGGGGGGCCAGAGACCCTTTATCAGTCCATCTCTGGGGGGCCAGAGACCCTTTATCAGTCCATCTCTGGGGGGCCAGGGAACCTTTATCAGTCCATCTCTGGGGGGCCAGGGAACTTTTATCTCTGGGGGGCCAGGGAATGGAGGAGAGGAGAAGAGAAGATGAGAACAGAATATGACAGGGAGGGAAGGGGTGGAGAGGACACAATGACCATCCCAAACAGCCACAGGCAGAACATATAATGAATTAGTAGTACTGACAACATATAATGAATTAGTAGTGCTTACAGGTGGAGTGGAGGAGGAGAAACGTCCATCCCATTTCAACATGTCCATCCACACAGAATAGAAAAGCTGAAAGGCCTGAAACCCAGTCTGGGTTCTGAAGGTGAGTGTTAGATGGGAGAGCCAGAAAGCACAGCAGTATTCCTAATGACCATATTATTACAGCACACGTCACTATGTCAACAGTATTCCTAATGACCATATTATTACAGGACACATCACTATGTCAACAGTATTACTAATGACCATATTATTACAGGACTGGTCACTATGTCAACAGTATTCCTGATGACCATATTATTACAGATACAGGACACGTCACTATGTCAACAGTATTCCTAATGACCATATTATTACAGGACACGTCACTATGTCAACAGTATTCCTAATGACCATATTATTACAGGAGATGTCTCTATGTCAACAGTATTCCTAATGACCATATTATTACAGGACACGTCACTATGTCAACAGTATTCCTAATGACCATATTATTACAGGACACGTCACTATATAAACAGTTTTCCAAATGACCATATTATTACAGGACATGTCACTATGTCAACAGTATTCCTAATGACCATATTATTACAGGACACGTCTCTATGTCAACAGTATTCCTAATGACCTTATTATTACAGAACACGTCACTATGTCAACAGTATTCCTAATGACCATATTATTACAGATACAGGACACGTCACTATGTCACCAGTATTCCTAATGACCATATTATTACAGGACACGTCACTATGTCAACAGTATTCCTGATGACCATATTATTACAGATACAGGACACATCACTTTGTCAACAGTATTCATATTGACCATATTTTTACAGATACAGGACACGTCACTATGTCAACAGTATTCCTGATGACCATATTATTACAGATACAGGACACGTCACGATGTCAACAGTATTCCTAATGACCATATTATTACAGGAGACGTCTCTATGTCAACAGTATTCCTAATGACCATATTATTACAGGACACGTCACTATGTCAACAGTATTCCTGATGACCATATTATTACAGATACAGGACACATCACTATGTCAACAGTATTCCTAATGACCATATTATTACAGGACACGTCTCTATGTCAACAGTATTCCTAATGACCATATTATTACAGGACACGTCACTATGTCAACAGTATTCCTGATGACCATATTATTACAGATACAGGACACATGACTTTGTCAACAGTATTCATATTGACCATATTTTTACAGATACAGGACACGTCCCTATGTCAACAGTATTCCTAATGACCATATTATAACAGGACACGTCACTATGTCAACAGTATTCCTAATGACCATATTATTACAGGACACGTCACCATGTCAACAGTATTCCTGATGACCATATTATTACAGGACACGTCACCATGTCAACAGTATTCCTGATGACCATATTATTACAGATACAGGACACATCACTATGTCAACAGTATTCCTAATGACCATATTATTACAGGACACGTCACTATGTCAACAGTATTACTAATGACCATATTATTACAGGACTCGTCACTATGTCAACAGTATTCCTGATGACCATATTATTACAGATACAGGACACGTCACTATGTCAACAGTATTCCTATTGACCATATTATTACAGATACAGGACAAGTCACTATGTCAACAGTATTCCTAATGACCATATTATTACAGGACACGTCACTATGTCAACAGTATTCCTAATGACCATATTATTACAGGAGATGTCTCTATGTCAACAGTATTCCTAATGACCATATTATTACAGGACACGTCACTATGTCAACAGTATTCCTAATGACCATATTATTACAGGACACGTCACTATATAAACAGTTTTCCAAATGACCATATTATTACAGGACATGTCACTATGTCAACAGTATTCCTAATGACCATATTATTACAGGACACGTCTCTATGTCAACAGTATTCCTAATGACCTTATTATTACAGAACACGTCACTATGTCAACAGTATTCCTAATGACCATATTATTACAGATACAGGACACGTCACTATGTCACCAGTATTCCTAATGACCATATTATTACAGGACACGTCACTATGTCAACAGTATTCCTGATGACCATATTATTACAGATACAGGACACATCACTTTGTCAACAGTATTCATATTGACCATATTTTTACAGATACAGGACACGTCACTATGTCAACAGTATTCCTGATGACCATATTATTACAGATACAGGACACGTCACGATGTCAACAGTATTCCTAATGACCATATTATTACAGGAGACGTCTCTATGTCAACAGTATTCCTAATGACCATATTATTACAGGACACGTCACTATGTCAACAGTATTCCTGATGACCATATTATTACAGATACAGGACACATCACTATGTCAACAGTATTCCTAATGACCATATTATTACAGGACACGTCTCTATGTCAACAGTATTCCTAATGACCATATTATTACAGGACACGTCACTATGTCAACAGTATTCCTGATGACCATATTATTACAGATACAGGACACATGACTTTGTCAACAGTATTCATATTGACCATATTTTTACAGATACAGGACACGTCCCTATGTCAACAGTATTCCTAATGACCATATTATAACAGGACACGTCACTATGTCAACAGTATTCCTAATGACCATATTATTACAGGACACGTCACCATGTCAACAGTATTCCTGATGACCATATTATTACAGGACACGTCACCATGTCAACAGTATTCCTGATGACCATATTATTACAGATACAGGACACATCACTATGTCAACAGTATTCCTAATGACCATATTATTACAGGACACGTCACTATGTCAACAGTATTACTAATGACCATATTATTACAGGACTCGTCACTATGTCAACAGTATTCCTGATGACCATATTATTACAGATACAGGACACGTCACTATGTCAACAGTATTCCTATTGACCATATTATTACAGATACAGGACAAGTCACTATGTCAACAGTATTCCTAATGACCATATTATTACAGACACAGGACACGTCACTATGTCAACAGTATTCCTAATGACCATATTATTACAGGAGAAGTCTCTATGTCAACAGTATTCCTAATGACCATATTATTACAGGACACGTCACTATGTCAACAGTATTCCTAATGACCATATTATTACAGGACACGTCACTATATAAACAGTTTTCCTAATGACCATATTATTACAGGACATGTCACTATGTCAACAGTATTCCTAATGACCATATTATTACAGAACACGTCTCTATGTCAACAGTATTCCTAATGACCTTATTATTACAGAACACGTCACTATGTCAACAGTATTCCTGATGACCATATTATTACAGATACAGGACACATCACTTTGTCAAAAGTATTCATATTGACCATATTTTTACAGATACAGGACACGTCACTATGTCAACAGTATTCCTAATGACCATATTATAACAGAACACGTCACTATGTCAACAGTATTCCTAATGACCATATTATTACAGGACACGTCACCATGTCAACAGTATTCCTGATGACCATATTATTACAGATACAGGACACATCACTATGTCAACAGTATTCCTATGGACCATATTATTACAGATACAGGGCACGTCACTATGTCAACAGTATTCCTGATGACCATATTATTACAGATACAGGACACGTCACTATGTCAACAGTATTCCTAATGACCATGTTATTACAGGACACGTCTCTATGTCAACGGTATTCCTAATGACCATATTATTACAGGACACATCACTATGTCAACAGTATTACTAATGACCATATTATTACAGGACTCGTCACTATGTCAACAGTATTCCTGATGACCATATTATTACAGATACAGGACACGTCACTATGTCAACAGTATTCCTAATGACCATATTATTACAGGAGACGTCTCTATGTCAACAGTACTCCTAATGACCATATTATTACAGGACACATCACTATGTCAACAGTATTCCTATGGACCATATTATTACAGATACAGGGCACGTCACTATGTCAACAGTATTCCTGATGACCATATTATTACAGATACAGGACACGTCACTATGTCAACAGTATTCCTAATGACCATGTTATTACAGGACACGTCTCTATGTCAACGGTATTCCTAATGACCATATTATTACAGGACACATCACTATGTCAACAGTATTACTAATGACCATATTATTACAGGACTCGTCACTATGTCAACAGTATTCCTGATGACCATATTATTACAGATACAGGACACGTCACTATGTCAACAGTATTCCTAATGACCATATTATTACAGGAGACGTCTCTATGTCAACAGTACTCCTAATGACCATATTATTACAGGACACGTCACTATGTCAACAGTATTCCTAATGACCATATTATTACAGGACACGTCACTATGTCAACAGTATTACTAATGACCATATTATTACAGGACTCGTCACTATGTCAACAGTATTCCTGATGACCATATTATTACAGATACAGGACACGTCACGATGTCAACAGTATTCCTAATGACCATATTATTACAGGAGACGTCTCTATGTCAACAGTATTCCTAATGACCATATTATTACAGGACACGTCACTATGTCAACAGTATTCCTGATGACCATATTATTACAGATACAGGACACATCACTATGTCAACAGTATTCCTAATGACCATATTATTACAGGACACGTCTCTATGTCAACAGTATTCCTAATGACCATATTATTACAGGACACGTCACTATGTCAACAGTATTCCTGATGACCATATTATTACAGATACAGGACACATGACTTTGTCAACAGTATTCATATTGACCATATTTTTACAGATACAGGACACGTCCCTATGTCAACAGTATTCCTAATGACCATATTATAACAGGACACGTCACTATGTCAACAGTATTCCTAATGACCATATTATTACAGGAGACGTCACTATGTCAACAGTATTCCTAATGACCATATTATTACAAGACACGTCACTATGTCAACAGTATTCCTGATGACCATATTATTACAGATACAGGACATGTCACTTTGTCAACAGCATTCCTAATGACCATATAATAACAGGAAACGTCACTATCTCAACAGTATTCATATTGAACATATTATTACAGGACACGTCTCTATGTCAACAGTATTCCTAATGACCATATTATTACTGGACACGTCACTATGTCAACAGTATTCCTATTGACCATATTGTAAAAGATACAGGACACATCACTATGTCAACAGTATTCCTAATGACCATGTTTTTACAGGACACGTCTCTATGTCAACAGTATTCCTAATGACCATATTATTACAGGACATTTCACTATGTCAACAGTATTCCTGATGACCATATTATTACAGATACAGGACACATCACTTTGTCAACAGTATTCATATTGACCATATTATTACAGATACAGGAAACGTCACTATGTCAACAGTATTCTTAATGACCATATTATAACAGGACACGTCACTATGTCAACAGTATTCCTAATGACCATATTATTACAGGACACGTCACCATGTCAACAGTATTCCTGATGACCATATTATTACAGATACAGGACACATCACTATGTCAACAGTATTCCTAATGACCATATTATTACAGGACACGTCTCTATGTCAACAGTATTCCTAATGACCTTATTATTACAGAACACGTCACTATGTCAACAGTATTCCTAATGACCATATTATTACAGATACAGGACACGTCACTATGTCACCAGTATTCCTAATGACCATATTATTACAGGACACATCACTATGTCAACAGTATTCCTGATGACCATATTATTACAGATACAGGACACATCACTTTGTCAACAGTATTCATATTGACCATATTTTTACAGATACAGGACACGTCCCTATGTCAACAGTATTCCTAATGACCATATTATTACAGGACACGTCACCATGTCAACAGTATTCCTAATGACCATATTATTACAGATACAGGACACATCACTATGTCAACAGTATTCCTAATGACCATATTATTACAGGACACGTCACTATGTCAACAGTATTACTAATGACCATATTATTACAGGACTCGTCACTATGTCAACAGTATTCCTGATGACCATATTATTACAGATACAGGACACGTCACTATGTCAACAGTATTCCTATTGACCCTATTATTACAGATACAGGACACGTCTCTATGTCAACAGTATTCCTATTGACCATATTATTACAGTTACAGGACACGTCACTATGTCAACAGTATTCCTATTGACCATATTATTACAGATACAGGACAAGTCACTATGTCAACAGTATTCCTAATGACCATATTATTACAGACACAGGACACGTCACTATGTCAACAGTATTCCTAATGACCATATTATTACAGGACACGTCACTATGTCAACAGTATTCCTAATGACCATATTATTACAGGACACGTCACTATATAAACAGTTTTCCTAATGACCATATTATTACAGGACATGTCACTATGTCAACAGTATTCCTAATGACCATATTATTACAGAACACGTCTCTATGTCAACAGTATTCATAATGACCTTATTATTACAGAACACGTCACTATGTCAACAGTATTCCTGATGACCATATTATTACAGATACAGGACACATCACTATGTCAAAAGTATTCATATTGACCATATTTTTACAGATACAGGACACGTCACTATGTCAACAGTATTCCTAATGACCATATTATAACAGAACACGTCAATATGTCAACAGTATTCATAATGACCATATTATTACAGGACACGTCACCATGTCAACAGTATTCCTGATGACCATATTATTACAGATACAGGACACATCACTATGTCAACAGTATTCCTATGGACCATATTATTACAGATACAGGACACGTCACTATGTCAACAGTATTCCTGATGACCATATTATTACAGATACAGGACACGTCACTATGTCAACAGTATTCCTAATGACCATGTTATTACAGGACACGTCTCTATGTCAACAGTATTCCTAATGACCATATTATTACAGGACACATCACTATGTCAACAGTATTACTAATGACCATATTATTACAGGACTCGTCACTATGTCAACAGTATTCCTGATGACCATATTATTACAGATACAGGACACGTCACTATGTCAACAGTATTCCTAATGACCATATTATTACAGGAGACGTCTCTATGTCAACAGTACTCCTAATGACCATATTATTACAGGAGACGTCACTATGTCAACAGTATTCCTAATGACCATATTATTACAGGACACGTCACTATGTCAACAGTATTACTAATGACCATATTATTACAGGACTCGTCACTATGTCAACAGTATTCCTGATGACCATATTATTACAGATACAGGACACGTCACGATGTCAACAGTATTCCTAATGACCATATTATTACAGGAGACGTCTCTATGTCAACAGTATTCCTAATGACCATATTATTACAGGACACGTCACTATGTCAACAGTATTCCTGATGACCATATTATTACAGATACAGGACACATGACTTTGTCAACAGTATTCATATTGACCATATTGTAAAAGATACAGGACACATCACTATGTCAACAGTATTCCTAATGACCATATTATTACAGATACAGGACACGTCACTATGTCACCAGTATTCCTAATGACCATATTATTACAGGACACATCACTATGTCAACAGTATTCCTGATGACCATATTATTACAGATACAGGACACATCACTTTGTCAACAGTATTCATATTGACCATATTTTTACAGATACAGGACACGTCCCTATGTCAACAGTATTCCTAATGACCATATTATTACAGGACACGTCACCATGTCAACAGTATTCCTGATGACCATATTATTACAGATACAGGACACATCACTATGTCAACAGTATTCCTAATGACCATATTATTACAGGACACGTCACTATGTCAACAGTATTACTAATGACCATATTATTACAGGACTCGTCACTATGTCAACAGTATTCCTGATGACCATATTATTACAGATACAGGACACGTCACTATGTCAACAGTATTCCTATTGACCCTATTATTACAGATACAGGACACGTCTCTATGTCAACAGTATTCCTATTGACCATATTATTACAGTTACAGGACACGTCACTATGTCAACAGTATTCCTATTGACCATATTATTACAGATACAGGACAAGTCACTATGTCAACAGTATTCCTAATGACCATATTATTACAGACACAGGACACGTCACTATGTCAACAGTATTCCTAATGACCATATTATTACAGGACACGTCACTATGTCAACAGTATTCCTAATGACCATATTATTACAGGACACGTCACTATATAAACAGTTTTCCTAATGACCATATTATTACAGGACATGTCTCTATGTCAACAGTATTCCTAATGACCTTATTATTACAGAACACGTCACTATGTCAACAGTATTCCTGATTACCATATTATTACAGATACAGGACACATCACTTTGTCAAAAGTATTCATATTGACCATATTTTTACAGATACAGGACACGTCACTATGTCAACAGTATTCCTAATGACCATATTATAACAGAACACGTCACTATGTCAACAGTATTCCTAATGACCATATTATTACAGGACACGTCACCATGTCAACAGTATTCCTGATGACCATATTATTACAGATACAGGACACATCACTATGTCAACAGTATTCCTATGGACCATATTATTACAGATACAGGACACGTCACTATGTCAACAGTATTCCTGATTACCATATTATTACAGATACAGGACACGTCACTATGTCAACAGTATTCCTAATGACCATGTTATTACAGGACACGTCTCTATGTCAACAGTATTCCTAATGACCATATTATTACAGGACACATCACTATGTCAACAGTATTACTAATGACCATATTATTACAGGACTCGTCACTATGTCAACAGTATTCCTGATGACCATATTATTACAGATACAGGACACGTCACTATGTCAACAGTATTCCTAATGACCATATTATTACAGGAGACGTCTCTATGTCAACAGTACTCCTAATGACCATATTATTACAGGAGACGTCACTATGTCAACAGTATTCCTAATGACCATATTATTACAGGACACGTCACTATGTCAACAGTATTCCTAATGACCATATTATTACAGGACACGTCACTATATAAACAGTTTTCCTAATGACCATATTATTACAGGACATGTCACTATGTCAACAGTATTCCTAATGACCATATTATTACAGAACACGTCTCTATGTCAACAGTATTCCTAATGACCTTATTATTACAGAACACGTCACTATGTCAACAGTATTCCTGATGACCATATTATTACAGATACAGGACACATCACTTTGTCAAAAGTATTCATATTGACCATATTTTTACAGATACAGGACACGTCACTATGTCAACAGTATTCCTAATGACCATATTATAACAGAACACGTCACTATGTCAACAGTATTCCTAATGACCATATTATTACAGGACACGTCACCATGTCAACAGTATTCCTGATGACCATATTATTACAGATACAGGACACATCACTATGTCAACAGTATTCCTATGGACCATATTATTACAGATACAGGACACGTCACTATGTCAACAGTATTCCTGATGACCATATTATTACAGATACAGGACACGTCACTATGTCAACAGTATTCCTAATGACCATGTTATTACAGGACACGTCTCTATGTCAACAGTATTCCTAATGACCATATTATTACAGGACACATCACTATGTCAACAGTATTACTAATGACCATATTATTACAGGAGACGTCTCTATGTCAACAGTACTCCTAATGACCATATTATTACAGGAGACGTCACTATGTCAACAGTATTCCTAATGACCATATTATTACAGGACACGTCACTATGTCAACAGTATTACTAATGACCATATTATTACAGGACTCGTCACTATGTCAACAGTATTCCTGATGACCATATTATTACAGATACAGGACACGTCACGATGTCAACAGTATTCCTAATGACCATATTATTACAGGAGACGTCTCTATGTCAACAGTATTCCTAATGACCATATTATTACAGGACACGTCACTATGTCAACAGTATTCCTGATGACCATATTATTACAGATACAGGACACATGACTTTGTCAACAGTATTCATATTGACCATATTGTAAAAGATACAGGACACATCACTATGTCAACAGTATTCCTAATGACCATATTATTACAGATACAGGACACGTCACTATGTCACCAGTATTCCTAATGACCATATTATTACAGGACACATCACTATGTCAACAGTATTCCTGATGACCATATTATTACAGATACAGGACACATCACTTTGTCAACAGTATTCATATTGACCATATTTTTACAGATACAGGACACGTCCCTATGTCAACAGTATTCCTAATGACCATATTATTACAGGACACGTCACCATGTCAACAGTATTCCTGATGACCATATTATTACAGATACAGGACACATCACTATGTCAACAGTATTCCTAATGACCATATTATTACAGGACACGTCACTATGTCAACAGTATTACTAATGACCATATTATTACAGGACTCGTCACTATGTCAACAGTATTCCTGATGACCATATTATTACAGATACAGGACACGTCACTATGTCAACAGTATTCCTATTGACCATATTATTACAGATACAGGACACGTCACTATGTCAACAGTATTCCTAATGACCATATTATTACAGACACAGGACACGTCACTATGTCAACAGTATTCCTATTGACCATATTATTACAGGAGAAGTCTCTATGTCAACAGTATTCCTAATGACCATATTATTACAGGACACGTCACTATGTCAACAGTATTCCTAATGACCATATTATTACAGGACACGTCACTATATAAACAGTTTTCCTAATGACCATATTATTACAGGACATGTCACTATGTCAACAGTATTCCTAATGACCATATTATTACAGAACACGTCTCTATGTCAACAGTATTCCTAATGACCTTATTATTACAGAACACGTCACTATGTCAACAGTATTCCTGATGACCATATTATTACAGATACAGGACACATCACTTTGTCAAAAGTATTCATATTGACCATATTTTTACAGATACAGGACACGTCACTATGTCAACAGTATTCCTAATGACCATATTATAACAGAACACGTCACTATGTCAACAGTATTCCTAATGACCATATTATTACAGGACACGTCACCATGTCAACAGTATTCCTGATGACCATATTATTACAGATACAGGACACATCACTATGTCAACAGTATTCCTATGGACCATATTATTACAGATACAGGACACGTCACTATGTCAACAGTATTCCTGATGACCATATTATTACAGATACAGGACACGTCACTATGTCAACAGTATTCCTAATGACCATGTTATTACAGGACACGTCTCTATGTCAACAGTATTCCTAATGACCATATTATTACAGGACACATCACTATGTCAACAGTATTACTAATGACCATATTATTACAGGACTCGTCACTATGTCAACAGTATTCCTGATGACCATATTATTACAGATACAGGACACGTCACTATGTCAACAGTATTCCTAATGACCATATTATTACAGGAGACGTCTCTATGTCAACAGTACTCCTAATGACCATATTATTACAGGAGACGTCACTATGTCAACAGTATTCCTAATGACCATATTATTACAGGACACGTCACTATGTCAACAGTATTACTAATGACCATATTATTACAGGACTCGTCACTATGTCAACAGTATTCCTGATGACCATATTATTACAGATACAGGACACGTCACGATGTCAACAGTATTCCTAATGACCATATTATTACAGGAGACGTCTCTATGTCAACAGTATTCCTAATGACCATATTATTACAGGACACGTCACTATGTCAACAGAATTCCTGATGACCATATTATTACAGATACAGGACACATGACTTTGTCAACAGTATTCATATTGACCATATTGTAAAAGATACAGGACACATCACTATGTCAACAGTATTCCTAATGACCATATTATTACAGATACAGGACACGTCACTATGTCACCAGTATTCCTAATGACCATATTATTACAGGACACATCACTATGTCAACAGTATTCCTGATGACCATATTATTACAGATACAGGACACATCACTTTGTCAACAGTATTCATATTGACCATATTTTTACAGATACAGGACACGTCCCTATGTCAACAGTATTCCTAATGACCATATTATTACAGGACACGTCACCATGTCAACAGTATTCCTGATGACCATATTATTACAGATACAGGACACATCACTATGTCAACAGTATTCCTAATGACCATATTATTACAGGACACGTCACTATGTCAACAGTATTACTAATGACCATATTATTACAGGACTCGTCACTATGTCAACAGTATTCCTGATGACCATATTATTACAGATACAGGACACGTCACTATGTCAACAGTATTCCTATTGACCCTATTATTACAGATACAGGACACGTCTCTATGTCAACAGTATTCCTATTGACCATATTATTACAGTTACAGGACACGTCACTATGTCAACAGTATTCCTATTGACCATATTATTACAGGACACGTCTCTATGTCAACAGTATTCCTAATGACCATATTATTACAGGACACATCACTATGTCAACAGTATTACTAATGACCATATTATTACAGGACTCGTCACTATGTCAACAGTATTCCTGATGACCATATTATTACAGATACAGGACACGTCACTATGTCAACAGTATTCCTAATGACCATATTATTACAGGAGACGTCTCTATGTCAACAGTACTCCTAATGACCATATTATTACAGGAGACGTCACTATGTCAACAGTATTCCTAATGACCATATTATTACAGGACACGTCACTATGTCAACAGTATTACTAATGACCATATTATTACAGGACTCGTCACTATGTCAACAGTATTCCTGATGACCATATTATTACAGATACAGGACACGTCACGATGTCAACAGTATTCCTAATGACCATATTATTACAGGAGACGTCTCTATGTCAACAGTATTCCTAATGACCATATTATTACAGGACACGTCACTATGTCAACAGAATTCCTGATGACCATATTATTACAGATACAGGACACATGACTTTGTCAACAGTATTCATATTGACCATATTGTAAAAGATACAGGACACATCACTATGTCAACAGTATTCCTAATGACCATATTATTACAGATACAGGACACGTCACTATGTCACCAGTATTCCTAATGACCATATTATTACAGGACACATCACTATGTCAACAGTATTCCTGATGACCATATTATTACAGATACAGGACACATCACTTTGTCAACAGTATTCATATTGACCATATTTTTACAGATACAGGACACGTCCCTATGTCAACAGTATTCCTAATGACCATATTATTACAGGACACGTCACCATGTCAACAGTATTCCTGATGACCATATTATTACAGATACAGGACACATCACTATGTCAACAGTATTCCTAATGACCATATTATTACAGGACACGTCACTATGTCAACAGTATTACTAATGACCATATTATTACAGGACTCGTCACTATGTCAACAGTATTCCTGATGACCATATTATTACAGATACAGGACACGTCACTATGTCAACAGTATTCCTATTGACCCTATTATTACAGATACAGGACACGTCTCTATGTCAACAGTATTCCTATTGACCATATTATTACAGTTACAGGACACGTCACTATGTCAACAGTATTCCTATTGACCATATTATTACAGATACAGGACAAGTCACTATGTCAACAGTATTCCTAATGACCATATTATTACAGACACAGGACACGTCACTATGTCAACAGTATTCCTAATGACCATATCATTACAGGAGAAGTCTCTATGTCAACAGTATTCCTAATGACCATATTATTACAGGACACGTCACTATGTCAACAGTATTCCTAATGACCATATTATTACAGGACACGTCACTATATAAACAGTTTTCCTAATGACCATATTATTACAGGACATGTCACTATGTCAACAGTATTCCTAATGACCATATTATTACAGAACACGTCTCTATGTCAACAGTATTCCTAATGACCTTATTATTACAGAACACGTCACTATGTCAACAGTATTCCTGATGACCATATTATTACAGATACAGGACACATCACTTTGTCAAAAGTATTCATATTGACCATATTTTTACAGATACAGGACACGTCACTATGTCAACAGTATTCCTAATGACCATATTATAACAGAACACGTCACTATGTCAACAGTATTCCTAATGACCATATTATTACAGGACACGTCACCATGTCAACAGTATTCCTGATGACCATATTATTACAGATACAGGACACATCACTATGTCAACAGTATTCCTATGGACCATATTATTACAGATACAGGACACGTCACTATGTCAACAGTATTCCTGATGACCATATTATTACAGATACAGGACACGTCACTATGTCAACAGTATTCCTAATGACCATGTTATTACAGGACACGTCTCTATGTCAACAGTATTCCTAATGACCATATTATTACAGGACACATCACTATGTCAACAGTATTACTAATGACCATATTATTACAGGACTCGTCACTATGTCAACAGTATTCCTGATGACCATATTATTACAGATACAGGACACGTCACTATGTCAACAGTATTCCTAATGACCATATTATTACAGGAGACGTCTCTATTTCAACAGTACTCCTAATGACCATATTATTACAGGACACGTCACTATGTCAACAGTATTCCTGATGACCATATTATTACAGATACAGGACACATGACTTTGTCAACAGTATTCATATTGACCATATTGTAAAAGATACAGGACACATCACTATGTCAAAAGTATTCCTAATGACCATATTATTACAGGACACGTCTCTATGTCAACAGTATTCCTAATGACCATATTATTACAGGACACGTCACTATGTCAACAGTATTCCTGATGACCATATTATTACAGATACAGGACACATGACTTTGTCAACAGTATTCATATTGACCATATTTTTACAGATACAGGACACGTCCCTATGTCAACAGTATTCCTAATGACCATATTATTACTGGACACGTCACTATGTCAACAGTATTCCTATTGACCATATTGTAAAAGATACAGGACACATCACTATGTCAACAGTATTCCTAATGACCATGTTTTTACAGGACACGTCTCTATGTCAACAGTATTCCTAATGACCATATTATTACAGGACACGTCACTATGTCAACAGTATTCCTAATGACCATATTATAACAGGACACGTCACTATGTCAACAGTATTCCTAATGACCATATTATTACAGGACACGTCACCATGTCAACAGTATTCCTGATGACCATATTATTACAGATACAGGACACATCACTATGTCAACAGTATTCCTAATGACCATATTATTACAGGACACGTCTCTATGTCAACAGTATTCCTAATGACCTTATTATTACAGAACACTTCACTATGTCAACAGTATTCCTAATGACCATATTATTACAGATACAGGACACGTCACTATGTCAACAGTATTCCTATTGACCCTATTATTACAGATACAGGACACGTCTCTATGTCAACAGTATTCCTATTGACCATATTATTACAGTTACAGGACACGTCACTATGTCAACAGTATTCCTATTGACCATATTATTACAGATACAGGACAAGTCACTATGTCAACAGTATTCCTAATGACCATATTATTACAGACACAGGACACGTCACTATGTCAACAGTATTCCTAATGACCATATCATTACAGGAGAAGTCTCTATGTCAACAGTATTCCTAATGACCATATTATTACAGGACACGTCACTATGTCAACAGTATTCCTAATGACCATATTATTACAGGACACGTCACTATATAAACAGTTTTCCTAATGACCATATTATTACAGGACATGTCACTATGTCAACAGTATTCCTAATGACCATATTATTACAGAACACGTCTCTATGTCAACAGTATTCCTAATGACCTTATTATTACAGAACACGTCACTATGTCAACAGTATTCCTGATGACCATATTATTACAGATACAGGACACATCACTTTGTCAAAAGTATTCATATTGACCATATTTTTACAGATACAGGACACGTCACTATGTCAACAGTATTCCTAATGACCATATTATAACAGAACACGTCACTATGTCAACAGTATTCCTAATGACCATATTATTACAGGACACGTCACCATGTCAACAGTATTCCTGATGACCATATTATTACAGATACAGGACACATCACTATGTCAACAGTATTCCTATGGACCATATTATTACAGATACAGGACACGTCACTATGTCAACAGTATTCCTGATGACCATATTATTACAGATACAGGACACGTCACTATGTCAACAGTATTCCTAATGACCATGTTATTACAGGACACGTCTCTATGTCAACAGTATTCCTAATGACCATATTATTACAGGACACATCACTATGTCAACAGTATTACTAATGACCATATTATTACAGGACTCGTCACTATGTCAACAGTATTCCTGATGACCATATTATTACAGATACAGGACACGTCACTATGTCAACAGTATTCCTAATGACCATATTATTACAGGAGACGTCTCTATTTCAACAGTACTCCTAATGACCATATTATTACAGGACACGTCACTATGTCAACAGTATTCCTGATGACCATATTATTACAGATACAGGACACATGACTTTGTCAACAGTATTCATATTGACCATATTGTAAAAGATACAGGACACATCACTATGTCAAAAGTATTCCTAATGACCATATTATTACAGGACACGTCTCTATGTCAACAGTATTCCTAATGACCATATTATTACAGGACACGTCACTATGTCAACAGTATTCCTGATGACCATATTATTACAGATACAGGACACATGACTTTGTCAACAGTATTCATATTGACCATATTTTTACAGATACAGGACACGTCCCTATGTCAACAGTATTCCTAATGACCATATTATTACTGGACACGTCACTATGTCAACAGTATTCCTATTGACCATATTGTAAAAGATACAGGACACATCACTATGTCAACAGTATTCCTAATGACCATGTTTTTACAGGACACGTCTCTATGTCAACAGTATTCCTAATGACCATATTATTACAGGACACGTCACTATGTCAACAGTATTCCTAATGACCATATTATAACAGGACACGTCACTATGTCAACAGTATTCCTAATGACCATATTATTACAGGACACGTCACCATGTCAACAGTATTCCTGATGACCATATTATTACAGATACAGGACACATCACTATGTCAACAGTATTCCTAATGACCATATTATTACAGGACACGTCTCTATGTCAACAGTATTCCTAATGACCTTATTATTACAGAACACTTCACTATGTCAACAGTATTCCTAATGACCATATTATTACAGATACAGGACACGTCACTATGTCACCAGTATTCCTAATGACCATATTATTACAGGACACATCACTATGTCAACAGTATTCCTGATGACCATATTATTACAGATACAGGACACATCACTTTGTCAACAGTATTCATATTGACCATATTTTTACAGATACAGGACACGTCCCTATGTCAACAGTATTCCTAATGACCATATTATTACAGGACACGTCACCATGTCAACAGTATTCCTGATGACCATATTATTACAGATACAGGACACATCACTATGTCAACAGTATTCCTATGGACCATATTATTACAGATACAGGACATGTCACTTTGTCAACAGCATTCCTAATGACCATATAATAACAGGACACGTCACTATCTCAACAGTATTCCTATTGAACATATTTTTACAGGACACGTCTCTATGTCAACAGTATTCCTAATGACCATATTATTACTGGACACGTCACTATGTCAACAGTATTCCTATTGACCATATTATTACAGGACACGTCACTATGTCAACCGTATTTCCCATGACCATATTATAACAGATACAGGACACGTCACTATGTCACCAGTATTCCTAATTAGAATATTATTACAGATACAGGACACGTCACTATGTCAACAGTATTCCTAATGACCATGTTATTACAGGACACGTCTCTATGTCAACAGTATTCCTAATGACCATATTATTACAGGACACGTCACTATGTCAACAGTATTCCTGATGACCATATTATTACAGATACAGGACACATCACTTTGTCAACAGTATTCATATTGACCATATTATTACAGATACAGGAAACGTCACTCTATCAACAGTATTCCTAATGACCATATTATTACAGGACACGTCACCATGTCAACAGTATTCCTGATGACCATATTAATACAGGACACGTCTCTTTGTCAACAGTATTCCTAATGACCATATTGTAACAGATACAGGACACATCACTATGTCAACAGTATTCCTATTGACCATATTATTACAGGACACGTCACTATGTCAACCGTATTTCCAATGAACATATTATAACAGATACAGGACACGTCTCTATGTCAAAAGTATTCCTAATGACCATATTATAACAGATACAGGACATGTCACTATGTCAACAGTATTCCTAATGATCATATTATTACAGATACAGGACACGTCATTATGTGAACAGTTTTCCTATTGACCATATTAAAACAGTTAAAGGACACGTCACTATGTCAACAGTATTCCTATTGACCATATTATTACAGATACAGGACACGTCTCTATGTCAACAGTATTCCTATTGACCATATTATTACAGTTACAGGACACGTCACTATGTCAACAGTATTCCTATTGACCATATTATTACAGATACAGGACAAGTCACTATGTCAACAGTATTCCTAATGACCATATTATTACAGACACAGGACACGTCACTATGTCAACAGAATTCCTAATGACCATATTTTACAGATACAGGACACGTCACTATGTCAACAGTATTCCTAATGACCATATTATTACAGGAGAAGTCTCTATGTCAACAGTATTCCTAATGACCATATTATTACAGGACACGTCACTATGTCAACAGTATTCCTAATGACCATATTATTACAGGACACGTCACCATGTCAACAGTATTCCTGATGACCATATTATTACAGATACAGGACACATCACTATGTCAACAGTATTCCTAATGACCATATTATTACAGGACACGTCACTATGTCAACAGTATTACTAATGACCATATTATTACAGGACTCGTCACTATGTCAACAGTATTCCTGATGACCATATTATTACAGATACAGGACACGTCACTATGTCAACAGTATTCCTATTGACCCTATTATTACAGATACAGGACACGTCTCTATGTCAACAGTATTCCTATTGACCATATTATTACAGTTACAGGACACGTCACTATGTCAACAGTATTCCTATTGACCATATTATTACAGATACAGGACAAGTCACTATGTCAACAGTATTCCTAATGACCATATTATTACAGACACAGGACACGTCAATATGTCAACAGTATTCCTAATGACCATATTATTACAGGAGAAGTCTCTATGTCAACAGTATTCCTAATGACCATATTATTACAGGACACGTCACTATGTCAACAGTATTCCTAATGACCATATTATTACAGGACACGTCACTATATAAACAGTTTTCCTAATGACCATATTATTACAGGACATGTCACTATGTCAACAGTATTCCTAATGACCATTTTATTACAGAACACGTCTCTATGTCAACAGTATTCCTAATGACCTTATTATTACAGAACACGTCACTATGTCAACAGTATTCCTGATGACCATATTATTACAGATACAGGACACATCACTTTGTCAAAAGTATTCATATTGAACATATTTTTACAGATACAGGACACGTCACTATGTCAACAGTATTCCTAATGACCATATTATAACAGAACACGTCACTATGTCAACAGTATTCCTAATGACCATATTATTACAGGACACGTCACCATGTCAACAGTATTCCTGATGACCATATTATTACAGATACAGGACACATCACTATGTCAACAGTATTCCTATGGACCATATTATTACAGATACAGGACACGTCACTATGTCAACAGTATTCCTGATGACCATATTATTACAGATACAGGACACGTCACTATGTCAACAGTATTCCTAATGACCATGTTATTACAGGACACGTCTCTATGTCAACAGTATTCCTTATGACCATATTATTACAGGACACATCACTATGTCAACAGTATTACTAATGACCATATTATTACAGGACTCGTCACTATGTCAACAGTATTCCTGATGACCATATTATTACAGATACAGGACACGTCACTATGTCAACAATATTCCTAATGACCATATTATTACAGGAGACGTCTCTATGTCAACAGTACTCCTAATGACCATATTATTACAGGAGACGTCACTATGTCAACAGTATTCCTAATGACCATATTATTACAGGACACGTCACTATGTCAACAGTATTACTAATGACCATATTATTACAGGACTCATCACTATGTCAACAGTATTCCTGATGACCATATTATTACAGATACAGGACACGTCACGATGTCAACATTATTCCTAATGACCATATTATTACAGGAGACGTCTCTATGTCAACAGTATTCCTAATGACCATATTATTACAGGACACGTCACTATGTCAACAGTATTCCTGATGACCATATTATTACAGATACAGGACACATGACTTTGTCAACAGTATTCATATTGACCATATTTTTACAGATACAGGACACGTCCCTATGTCAACAGTATTCCTAATGACCATATTATAACAGGACACGTCACTATGTCAACAGTATTCCTAATGACCATATTATTACAGGACACGTCACCATGTCAACAGTATTCCTGATGACCATATTATTACAGATACAGGACACATCACTATGTCAACAGTATTCCTATGGACCATATTATTACAGATACAGGACACGTCACTTTGTCAACAGCATTCCTAATGACCATATAATAACAGGAAACGTCACTATCTCAACAGTATTCATATTGAACATATTATTACAGGACACGTCTCTATGTCAACAGTATTCCTAATGACCATATTATTACTGGACACGTCACTATGTCAACAGTATTCCTATTGACCATATTGTAAAAGATACAGGACACATCACTATGTCAACAGTATTCCTAATGACCATGTTTTTACAGGACACGTCTCTATGTCAACAGTATTCCTAATGACCATATTATTACAGGACATTTCACTATGTCAACAGTATTCCTGATGACCATATTATTACAGATACAGGACACATCACTTTGTCAACAGTATTCATATTGACCATATTATTACAGATACAGGAAACGTCACTATGTCAACAGTATTCCTAATGACCATATTATAACAGGACACGTCACTATGTCAACATTATTCCTAATGACCATATTATTACAGGACACGTCACCATGTCAACAGTATTCCTGATGACCATATTATTACAGATACAGGACACATCACTATGTCAACAGTATTCCTAATGACCATATTATTACAGGACACGTCTCTATGTCAACAGTATTCCTAATGACCTTATTATTACAGAACACTTCACTATGTCAACAGTATTCCTAATGACCATATTATTACAGATACAGGACACGTCACTATGTCACCAGTATTCCTAATGACCATATTATTACAGGACACATCACTATGTCAACAGTATTCCTGATAACCATATTATTACAGATACAGGACACATCACTTTGTCAACAGTATTCATATTGACCATATTATTACAGATACAGGACACATCACTATGTCAACAGTATTCCTATGGACCATATTATTACAGATACAGGACATGTCACTTTGTCAACAGCATTCCTAATGACCATATAATAACAGGACACGTCACTATCTCAACAGTATTCCTATTGAACATATTTTTACAGGACACGTCTCTATGTCAACAGTATTCCTAATGACCATATTATTACTGGACACGTCACTATGTCAACAGTATTCCTATTGACCATATTATTACAGGACACGTCACTATGTCAACCGTATTTCCCATGACCATATTATAACAGATACAGGACACGTCACTATGTCACCAGTATTCCTAATTAGAATATTATTACAGATACAGGACACGTCACTATGTCAACAGTATTCCTAATGACCATGTTATTACAGGACACGTCTCTATGTCAACAGTATTCCTAATGACCATATTATTACAGGACACGTCACTATGTCAACAGTATTCCTGATGACAATATTATTACATATACAGGACACATCACTTTGTCAACAGTATTCATATTGACCATATTATTACAGATACAGGAAACGTCACTATATCAACAGTATTCCTAATGACCATATTATTACAGGACACGTCACCATGTCAACAGTATTCCTGATGACCATATTATTACAGATACAGGACACATCACTATGTCAAAAGTATTCCTATGGACCATATTATTACAGATACAGGACACGTCACTATGTCAACAGCATTCCTAATGTCCATATAATAACAGGACACGTCACTATGTCAACAGTATTCCTATTGACCATATTAATACAGGACACGTCTCTTTGTCAATAGTATTCCTAATGACCATATTATTACTGGACACGTCACTGTGTCAACAGTATTCCTATTGACCATATTGTAACAGATACAGGACACATCACTATGTCAACAGTATTCCTATTGACCATATTATTACAGGACACGTCACTATGTCAACCGTATTTCCAATGACCATATTATAACAGATACAGGACACGTCTCTATGTCAAAAGTATTCCTAATGACCTTATTATAACAGATACAGGACATGTCACTATGTCAACAGTATTCCTAATGATCATATTATTACAGATACAGGACACGTCATTATGTGAACAGTTTTCCTATTGACCATATTAAAACAGTTACAGGACACGTCACTATGTCAACAGTATTCCTATTGACCATATTATTACAGATACAGGACACGTCTCTATGTCAACAGTATTCCTATTGACCATATTATTACAGTTACAGGACACGTCACTATGTCAACAGTATTCCTATTGACCATATTATTACAGATACAGGACAAGTCACTATGTCAACAGTATTCCTAATGACCATATTATTACAGACACAGGACACGTCACTATGTCAACAGAATTCCTAATGACCATATTTTACAGATACAGGACACGTCACTATGTCAACAGTATTCCTAATGACCATATTATTACAGGAGAAGTCTCTATGTCAACAGTATTCCTAATGACCATATTATTACAGGACACGTCACTATGTCAACAGTATTCCTAATGACCATATTATTACAGGACACGTCACTATATAAACAGTTTTCCTAATGACCATATTATTACAGGACACGTCTCTATGTCAACAGTATTCCTAATGACCTTATTATTACAGAACACGTCACTATGTCAACAGTATTCCTGATGACCATATTATTACAGATACAGGACACATCACTTTGTCAAAAGTATTCATATTGACCATATTTTTACAGATACAGGACACGTCACTATGTCAACAGTATTCCTAATGACCATATTATAACAGAACACGTCACTATGTCAACAGTATTTCTAATGACCATATTATTATAGGACACGTCACCATGTCAACAGTATTCCTGATGACCATATTATTACAGATACAGGACCCACAGCCGTCCGGACCTATCGTCGGCACGCACAGCCTTATTCCTAATGACCATATTATTACAGGACACGTCACTATGTCAACAGTATTACTAATGACCATATTATTACAGGACTCGTCACTATGTCAACAGTATTCCTGATGACCATATTATTACAGATACAGGACACGTCACTATGTCAACAGTATTCCTAATGACCATATTATTACAGGAGACGTCTCTATGTCAACAGTATTCCTAATGACCATATTATTACAGGACACGTCACCATGTCAACAGTATTCCTAATGACCATATTATTACAGGACACGTCACTATATAAACAGTTTTCCTAATGACCATATTATTACAGGACATGTCACTATGTCAACAGTATTCCTAATGACCATATTATTACAGGACATGTCTCTATGTCAACAGTATTCCTAATGACCTTATTATTACAGAACACGTCACTATGTCAACAGTATTCCTAATGACCATATTATTACAGATACAGGACACGTCACTATGTCACCAGTATTCCTAATGACCATATTATTACAGGACACGTCACTATGTCAACAGTATTCCTGATGACCATATTATTACAGATACAGGACACGTCACTATGTCAACAGTATTCCTAATGACCATATTATAACAGAACACGTCACTATGTCAACAGTATTCCTAATGACCATATTATTACAGGACACGTCACTATGTCAACAGTATTACTAATGACCATATTATTACAGGACTCGTCACTATGTCAACAGTATTCCTGATGACCATATTATTACAGATACAGGACACGTCACTATGTCAACAGTATTCCTAATGACCATATTATTACAGGAGACGTCTCTATGTCAACAGTATTCCTAATGACCATATTATTACAGGACACGTCACTATGTCAACAGTATTCCTAATGACCATATTATTACAGGACACGTCTCTATGTCAACAGTATTCCTAATGACCTTATTATTACAGAACACGTCACTATGTCAACAGTATTACTAATGACCATATTATTACAGATACAGGACACGTCACTATGTCACCAGTATTCCTAATGACCATATTATTACAGGACACGTCACTATGTCAACAGTATTCCTGATGACAATATTATTACAGATACAGGACACATGACTTTGTCAACAGTATTCATATTGACCATATTTGTACAGATACAGGACACGTCCCTATGTCAACAGTATTCCTAATGACCATATTATAACAGGACACGTCACTATGTCAACAGTATTCCTAATGACCATATTATTACAGGACACGTCACCATGTCAACAGTATTCCTGATGACCATATTATTACAGATACAGGACACATCACTATGTCAACAGTATTACTATGGACCATATTATTACAGATACAGGACACGTCACTTTGTCAACAGCATTCCTAATGACCATATAATAACAGGAAACGTCACTATCTCAACAGTATTCCTATTGAACATATTATTACAGGACACGTCTCTATGTCAACAGTATTCCTAATGACCATATTATTACTGGACACGTCACTATGTCAACAGTATTCCTATTGACCATATTGTAAAAGATACAGGACACATCACTATGTCAACAGTATTCCTAATGACCATGTTTTTACAGGACACGTCTCTATGTCAACAGTATTCCTAATGACCATATTATTACAGGACACGTCACTATGTCAACAGTATTCCTGATGACCATATTATTACAGATACAGGACACATCACTTTGTCAACAGTATTCATATTGACCATATTATTACAGATACAGGAAACGTCACTATGTCAACAGTATTCCTAATGACCATATTATAACAGGACACGTCACTATGTCTACAGTATTCCTAATGACCATATTATTACAGGACACGTCACCATGTCAACAGTATTCCTGATGACCATATTATTACAGATACAGGACACATCACTATGTCAACAGTATTCCTAATGACCATATTATAACAGAACACGTCACTATGTCAACAGTATTCCTAATGACCATATTATTACAGGACACGTCACTATGTCAACAGTATTACTAATGACCATATTATTACAGGACTCGTCACTATGTCAACAGTATTCCTGATGACCATATTATTACAGATACAGGACACGTCACTATGTCAACAGTATTCCTAATGACCATATTATTACAGGAGACGTCTCTATGTCAACAGTATTCCTAATGACCATATTATTACAGGACACGTCACTATGTCAACAGTATTCCTAATGACCTTATTATTACAGAACACATCACTATGTCAACAGTATTACTAATGACCATATTATTACAGATACAGGACACGTCACTATGTCACCAGTATTCCTAATGACCATATTATTACAGGACACGTCACTATGTCAACAGTATTCCTGATGACCATATTATTACAGATACAGGACACATGACTTTGTCAACAGTATTCATATTGACCATATTTGTACAGATACAGGACACGTCCCTATGTCAACAGTATTCCTAATGACCATATTATTACAGGACACGTCACCATGTCAACAGTATTCCTGATGACCATATTATTACAGATACAGGACACATCACTATGTCAACAGTATTACTATGGACCATATTATTACAGATACAGGACACGTCACTTTGTCAACAGCATTCCTAATGACCATATAATAACAGGAAACGTCACTATCTCAACAGTATTCCTATTGAACATATTATTACAGGACACGTCTCTATGTCAACAGTATTCCTAATGACCATATTATTACTGGACACGTCACTATGTCAACAGTATTCCTATTGACCATATTGTAAAAGATACAGGACACATCACTATGTCAACAGTATTCCTAATGACCATGTTTTTACAGGACACGTCTCTATGTCAACAGTATTCCTAATGACCATATTATTACAGGACACGTCACTATGTCAACAGAATTCCTAATGACCATATTTTACAGATACAGGACACGTCACTATGTCAACAGTATTCCTAATGACCATATTATTACAGGAGAAGTCTCTATGTCAACAGTATTCCTAATGACCATATTATTACAGGACACGTCACTATGTCAACAGTATTCCTAATGACCATATTATTACAGGACACGTCACTATATAAACAGTTTTCCTAATGACCATATTATTACAGGACACGTCTCTATGTCAACAGTATTCCTAATGACCTTATTATTACAGAACACGTCACTATGTCAACAGTATTCCTGATGACCATATTATTACAGATACAGGACACATCACTTTGTCAAAAGTATTCATATTGACCATATTTTTACAGATACAGGACACGTCACTATGTCAACAGTATTCCTAATGACCATATTATAACAGAACACGTCACTATGTCAACAGTATTTCTAATGACCATATTATTATAGGACACGTCACCATGTCAACAGTATTCCTGATGACCATATTATTACAGATACAGGACACATCACTATGTCAACAGTATTCCTATGGACCATATTATTACAGATACAGGACACGTCACTATGTCAACATTATTCCTAATGACCATATTATTACAGGACACGTCACTATGTCAACAGTATTACTAATGACCATATTATTACAGGACTCGTCACTATGTCAACAGTATTCCTGATGACCATATTATTACAGATACAGGACACGTCACTATGTCAACAGTATTCCTAATGACCATATTATTACAGGAGACGTCTCTATGTCAACAGTATTCCTAATGACCATATTATTACAGGACACGTCACCATGTCAACAGTATTCCTAATGACCATATTATTACAGGACACGTCACTATATAAACAGTTTTCCTAATGACCATATTATTACAGGACATGTCACTATGTCAACAGTATTCCTAATGACCATATTATTACAGGACATGTCTCTATGTCAACAGTATTCCTAATGACCTTATTATTACAGAACACGTCACTATGTCAACAGTATTCCTAATGACCATATTATTACAGATACAGGACACGTCACTATGTCACCAGTATTCCTAATGACCATATTATTACAGGACACGTCACTATGTCAACAGTATTCCTGATGACCATATTATTACAGATACAGGACACGTCACTATGTCAACAGTATTCCTAATGACCATATTATAACAGAACACGTCACTATGTCAACAGTATTCCTAATGACCATATTATTACAGGACACGTCACTATGTCAACAGTATTACTAATGACCATATTATTACAGGACTCGTCACTATGTCAACAGTATTCCTGATGACCATATTATTACAGATACAGGACACGTCACTATGTCAACAGTATTCCTAATGACCATATTATTACAGGAGACGTCTCTATGTCAACAGTATTCCTAATGACCATATTATTACAGGACACGTCACTATGTCAACAGTATTCCTAATGACCATATTATTACAGGACACGTCTCTATGTCAACAGTATTCCTAATGACCTTATTATTACAGAACACGTCACTATGTCAACAGTATTACTAATGACCATATTATTACAGATACAGGACACGTCACTATGTCACCAGTATTCCTAATGACCATATTATTACAGGACACGTCACTATGTCAACAGTATTCCTGATGACAATATTATTACAGATACAGGACACATGACTTTGTCAACAGTATTCATATTGACCATATTTGTACAGATACAGGACACGTCCCTATGTCAACAGTATTCCTAATGACCATATTATAACAGGACACGTCACTATGTCAACAGTATTCCTAATGACCATATTATTACAGGACACGTCACCATGTCAACAGTATTCCTGATGACCATATTATTACAGATACAGGACACATCACTATGTCAACAGTATTACTATGGACCATATTATTACAGATACAGGACACGTCACTTTGTCAACAGCATTCCTAATGACCATATAATAACAGGAAACGTCACTATCTCAACAGTATTCCTATTGAACATATTATTACAGGACACGTCTCTATGTCAACAGTATTCCTAATGACCATATTATTACTGGACACGTCACTATGTCAACAGTATTCCTATTGACCATATTGTAAAAGATACAGGACACATCACTATGTCAACAGTATTCCTAATGACCATGTTTTTACAGGACACGTCTCTATGTCAACAGTATTCCTAATGACCATATTATTACAGGACACGTCACTATGTCAACAGTATTCCTGATGACCATATTATTACAGATACAGGACACATCACTTTGTCAACAGTATTCATATTGACCATATTATTACAGATACAGGAAACGTCACTATGTCAACAGTATTCCTAATGACCATATTATAACAGGACACGTCACTATGTCTACAGTATTCCTAATGACCATATTATTACAGGACACGTCACCATGTCAACAGTATTCCTGATGACCATATTATTACAGATACAGGACACATCACTATGTCAACAGTATTCCTAACTACCATATTATTACAGGACACGTCACTATGTCAACAGTATTCCTAATGACCATATTATAACAGAACACGTCACTATGTCAACAGTATTCCTAATGACCATATTATTACAGGACACGTCACTATGTCAACAGTATTACTAATGACCATATTATTACAGGACTCGTCACTATGTCAACAGTATTCCTGATGACCATATTATTACAGATACAGGACACGTCACTATGTCAACAGTATTCCTAATGACCATATTATTACAGGAGACGTCTCTATGTCAACAGTATTCCTAATGACCATATTATTACAGGACACGTCACTATGTCAACAGTATTCCTAATGACCTTATTATTACAGAACACATCACTATGTCAACAGTATTACTAATGACCATATTATTACAGATACAGGACACGTCACTATGTCACCAGTATTCCTAATGACCATATTATTACAGGACACGTCACTATGTCAACAGTATTCCTGATGACCATATTATTACAGATACAGGACACATGACTTTGTCAACAGTATTCATATTGACCATATTTGTACAGATACAGGACACGTCCCTATGTCAACAGTATTCCTAATGACCATATTATAACAGGACACGTCACTATGTCAACAGTATTCCTAATGACCATATTATTACAGGACACGTCACCATGTCAACAGTATTCCTGATGACCATATTATTACAGATACAGGACACATCACTATGTCAACAGTATTACTATGGACCATATTATTACAGATACAGGACACGTCACTTTGTCAACAGCATTCCTAATGACCATATAATAACAGGAAACGTCACTATCTCAACAGTATTCCTATTGAACATATTATTACAGGACACGTCTCTATGTCAACAGTATTCCTAATGACCATATTATTACTGGACACGTCACTATGTCAACAGTATTCCTATTGACCATATTGTAAAAGATACAGGACACATCACTATGTCAACAGTATTCCTAATGACCATGTTTTTACAGGACACGTCTCTATGTCAACAGTATTCCTAATGACCATATTATTACAGGACACGTCACTATGTCAACAGTATTCCTGATGACCATATTATTACAGATACAGGACACATCACTTTGTCAACAGTATTCATATTGACCATATTATTACAGATACAGGAAACGTCACTATGTCAACAGTATTCCTAATGACCATATTATAACAGGACACGTCACTATGTCTACAGTATTCCTAATGACCATATTATTACAGGACACGTCACCATGTCAACAGTATTCCTGATGACCATATTATTACAGATACAGGACACATCACTATGTCAACAGTATTCCTAACTACCATATTATTACAGGACACGTCTCTATGTCAACAGTATTCCTGATGACCTTATTATTACAGAACACGTCACTATGTCAACAGTATTCCTAATGACCATATTATTACAGATACAGGACACGTCACTATGTCAACAGTATTCCTAATGACCTTATTATTACAGAACACGTCACTATGTCAACAGTATTCCTAATGACCATATTATTACAGATACAGGACACGTCACTATGTCACCAGTATTCCTAATGACCATATTATTACAGGACACATCACTATGTCAACAGTATTCCTGATGACCATATTATTACAGATACAGGACACATCACTTTGTCAACAGTATTCATATTGACCATATTTTTACAGATACAGGACACGTCCCTATGTCAACAGTATTCCTAATGACCATATTATTACAGGACACGTCACCATGTCAACAGTATTCCTGATGACCATATTATTACAGATACAGGACACATCACTATGTCAACAGTATTCCTATGGACCATATTATTACAGATACAGGACATGTCACTTTGTCAACAGCATTCCTAATGACCATATAATAACAGGACACGTCACTATCTCAACAGTATTCCTATTGAACATATTTTTACAGGACACGTCTCTATGTCAACAGTATTCCTAATGACCATATTATTACTGGACACGTCACTATGTCAACAGTATTCCTATTGACCATATTATTACAGGACACGTCACTATGTCAACCGTATTTCCCATGACCATATTATAACAGATACAGGACACTTCACTATGTCACCAGTATTCCTAATTAGAATATTATTACAGATACAGGACACGTCACTATGTCACCAGTATTCCTAATGACCATATTATTACAGGACACATCACTATGTCAACAGTATTCCTGATGACCATATTATTACAGATACAGGACACATCACTTTGTCAACAGTATTCATATTGACCATATTTTTACAGATACAGGACACGTCCCTATGTCAACAGTATTCCTAATGACCATATTATTACAGGACACGTCACCATGTCAACAGTATTCCTGATGACCATATTATTACAGATACAGGACACATCACTATGTCAACAGTATTTCTATGGACCATATTATTACAGATACAGGATATGTCACTTTGTCAACAGCATTCCTAATGACCATATAATAACAGGACACGTCACTATCTCAACAGTATTCCTATTGAACATATTTTTACAGGACACGTCTCTATGTCAACAGTATTCCTAATGACCATATTATTACTGGACACGTCACTATGTCAACAGTATTCCTATTGACCATATTATTACAGGACACGTCACTATGTCAACCGTATTTCCCATGACCATATTATAACAGATACAGGACACTTCACTATGTCACCAGTATTCCTAATTAGAATATTATTACAGATACAGGACACGTCACTATGTCAACAGTATTCCTAATGACCATGTTATTACAGGACACGTCTCTATGTCAACAGTATTCCTAATGACCATATTATTACAGGACATGTCACTATGTCAGCAGTATTCCTAATGACCATATTATTACAGATACAGGACACGTCACTTTGTCAACAGCATTCCTAATGACCATATAATAACAGGACACGTCACTATCTCAACAGTATTCCTATTGAACATATTTTTACAGGACACGTCTCTATGTCAACAGTATTCCTAATGACCATATTATTACTGGACACGTCACTATGTCAACAGTATTCCTATTGACCATATTGTAAAAGATACAGGACACATCACTATGTCAACAGTATTCCTATTGACCATATTATTACAGGACACGTCACTATGTCAACCGTATTTCCCATGACCATATTATAACAGATACAGGACACGTCACTATGTCACCAGTATTCCTAATTACCATATTATTACAGATACAGGAAACGTCACTATGTCAACAGTATTCCTAATGACCATATTATAACAGGACACGTCACTATGTCAACAGTATTCCTAATGACCATATTATTACAGGACACGTCACCATGTCAACAGTATTCCTGATGACCATATTATTACAGATACAGGACACATCACTATGTCAACAGTATTCCTATGGACCATATTATTACAGATACAGGACACGTCACTATATCAACAGTATTCCTATTGACCATATTATTACAGGACACGTCTCTTTGTCAACAGTATTCCTAATGACCATATTATTACTGGACACGTCAATATGTCAACAGTATTCCTATTGACCATATTGTAACAGATACAGGACACATCACTATGTCAACAGTATTCCTATTGACCATATTATTACAGTTCACGTCACTATGTCAACCGTATTTCCAATGACCATATTATAACAGATACAGGACACGTCTCTATGTCAAAAGTATTCCTAATGACCATATTATAACAGATACAGGACATGTCACTATGTCAACAGTATTCCTATTGACCATATTATTACAGATACAGGACACGTCTCTATGTCAACAGTATTCCTATTGACCATATTATTACAGTTACAGGACACTTCACTATGTCAACAGTATTCCTATTGACCATATTATTACAGATACAGGACAAGTCACTATGTCAACAGTATTCCTAATGACCATATTATTACAGACACAGGACACGTCACTATGTCAACAGAATTCCTAATGACCATATTTTACAGATACAGGACACGTCACTATGTCAACAGTATTCCTAATGACCATATTATTACAGGAGAAGTCTCTATGTCAACAGTATTCCTAATGACCATATTATTACAGGACACGTCACTATGTCAACAGTATTCCTAATGACCATATTATTACAGAACACGTCACTATATAAACAGTTTTCCTAATGACCATATTATTACAGGAAATGTCACTATGTCAACAGTATTCCTAATGACCATATTATTACAGAACACGTCTCTATGTCAACAGTATTCCTAATGACCTTATTATTACAGAACACGTCACTATGTCAACAGTATTCCTATGGACCATATTATTACAGATACAGGACACGTCACTATGTCAACAGTATTCCTAATGACCATGTTATTACAGGACACATCTCTATGTCAACAGTATTCCTAATGACCATATTATTACAGGACACGTCACTATGTCAACAGTATTACTAATGACCATATTATTACAGGACTCGTCACTATGTCAACAGTATTCCTGATGACCATATTATTACAGATACAGGACACGTCACTATGTCAACAGTATTCCTAATGACCATATTATTACAGGAGACGTCTCTATGTCAACAGTATTGATAATGACCATATTATTACAGGACACGTCACTATGTCAACAGTATTCCTAATGACCATATTATTACAGGACCTGTCACTATGTCAACAGTATTACTAATGACCATATTATTACAGGACTCGTCACTATGTCAACAGTATTCCTGATGACCATATTATTACAGATACAGGACACGTCACTATGTCAACAGTATTCCTAATGACCATATTATTACAGGAGACGTCTCTATGTCAACAGTATTCCTAATGACCATATTATTACAGGACACGTCACTATGTCAACAGTATTCCTAATGACCATATTATTACAGGACACGTCACTATATAAACAGTTTTCCTAATGACCATATTATTACAGGACATGTCACTATGTCAACAGTATTCCTAATGACCATATTATTACAGGACACGTCTCTATGTCAACAGTATTCCTAATGACCTTATTATTACAGAACACGTCACTATTTCAACAGTATTCCTAATGACCATATTATTACAGATACAGGACATGTCACTATGTCACCAGTATTCCTAATGACCATATTATTACAGGACACGTCACTATGTCAACAGTATTCCTGATGACCATATTATTACAGATACAGGACACATCACTTTGTCAACAGTATTCATATTGACCATATTATTACAGATACAGGACACGTCACTATGTCAACAGTATTCCTAAAGACCATATTATAACAGAACACGTCACTATGTCAACAGTATTCCTAATGACCATATTATTACAGGACACGTCACCATGTCAACAGTATTCCTGATGACCATATTATTACAGATACAGGACACATCACTATGTCAACAGTATTCCTATGGACCATATTATTACAGATACAGGACACGTGACTATGTCAACAGTATTCCTAATGACCATGTTATTACAGGACACGTGTCTATGTCAACAGTATTCCTAATGACCATATTATTACAGGACACATTACTATGTCAACAGTATTACTAATGACCATATTATTACAGGACTCGTCACTATGTCAACAGTATTCCTGATGACCATATTATTACAGATACAGGACACGTCACTATGTCAACAGTATTCCTAATGACCATATTATTAAAGGAGACGTCTCTATGTCAACAGTATTCCTAATGACCATATTATTACAGGACACGTCACTATGTCAACAGCATTCCTAATGACCATATTATTACAGGACACGTCACTATGTCAACAGTATTACTAATGACCATATTATTACAGGACTCGTCACTATGTCAACAGTATTCCTGATGACCATATTATTACAGATACAGGACACGTCACTATGTCAACAGTATTCCTAATGACCATATTATTACAGGAGACGTCTCTATGTCAACAGTATTCCTAATGACCATATTATTACAGGACACGTCACTATGTCAACAGTATTCCTAATGACCATATTATTACAGGACACGTCACTATATAAACAGTTTTCCTAATGACCATATTATTACAGGACATGTCACTATGTCAACAGTATTCCTAATGACCATATTATTACAGGACACGTCACTATGTCAACAGTATTCCTGATGACCATATTATTACAGATACAGGACACATCACTTTGTCAACAGTATTCATATTGACCATATTATTACAGATACAGGAAACGTCACTATGTCAACAGTATTCCTAATGACCATATTATAACAGGACACGTCACTATGTCTACAGTATTCCTAATGACCATATTATTACAGGACACGTCACCATGTCAACAGTATTCCTGATGACCATATTATTACAGATACAGGACACATCACTATGTCAACAGTATTCCTAATGACCATATTATTACAGGAGACGTCTCTATGTCAACAGTATTCCTAATGACCTTATTATTACAGAACACGTCACTATGTCAACAGTATTCCTAATGACCATATTATTACAGATACAGGACACGTCACTATGTCACCAGTATTCCTAATGACCATATTATTACAGGACACATCACTATGTCAACAGTATTCCTGATGACCATATTATTACAGATACAGGACACATCACTTTGTCAACAGTATTCATATTGACCATATTTTTACAGATACAGGACACGTCACCATGTCAACAGTATTCCTGATGACCATATTATTACAGATACAGGACACATCACTATGTCAACAGTATTCCTATGGACCATATTATTACAGATACAGGACAAGTCACTTTGTCAACAGCATTCCTAATGACCATATAATAACAGGACACGTCACTATCTCAACAGTATTCCTATTGAACATATTTTTACAGGACACGTCTCTATGTCAACAGTATTCCTAATGACCATATTATTACTGGACACGTCACTATGTCAACAGTATTCCTATTGACCATATTGTAAAAGATACAGGACACATCACTATGTCAACAGTATTCCTATTGACCATATTATTACAGGACACATCACTATGTCAACCGTATTTCCCATGACCATATTATAACAGATACAGGACACGTCACTATGTCACCAGTATTCCTAATTACCATATTATTACAGATACAGGACACGTCACTATGTCAACAGTATTCCTAATGACCATGTTATTACAGGACACGTCTCTATGTCAACAGTATTCCTAATGACCATATTATTACAGGACACGTCACTATGTCAACAGTATTCCTGATGACCATATTATTACAGATACAGGACACATCACTTTGTCAACAGTATTCATATTGACCATATTATTACAGATACAGGACACGTCACTATGTCAACAGTATTCCTAAAGACCATATTATAACAGAACACGTCACTATGTCAACAGTATTCCTAATGACCATATTATTACAGGACACGTCACCATGTCAACAGTATTCCTGATGACCATATTATTACAGATACAGGACACATCACTATGTCAACAGTATTCCTATGGACCATATTATTACAGATACAGGACACGTGACTATGTCAACAGTATTCCTAATGACCATGTTATTACAGGACACGTGTCTATGTCAACAGTATTCCTAATGACCATATTATTACAGGACACATTACTATGTCAACAGTATTACTAATGACCATATTATTACAGGACTCGTCACTATGTCAACAGTATTCCTGATGACCATATTATTACAGATACAGGACACGTCACTATGTCAACAGTATTCCTAATGACCATATTATTAAAGGAGACGTCTCTATGTCAACAGTATTCCTAATGACCATATTATTACAGGACACGTCACTATGTCAACAGCATTCCTAATGACCATATTATTACAGGACACGTCACTATGTCAACAGTATTACTAATGACCATATTATTACAGGACTCGTCACTATGTCAACAGTATTCCTGATGACCATATTATTACAGATACAGGACACGTCACTATGTCAACAGTATTCCTAATGACCATATTATTACAGGAGACGTCTCTATGTCAACAGTATTCCTAATGACCATATTATTACAGGACACGTCACTATGTCAACAGTATTCCTAATGACCATATTATTACAGGACACGTCACTATATAAACAGTTTTCCTAATGACCATATTATTACAGGACATGTCACTATGTCAACAGTATTCCTAATGACCATATTATTACAGGACACGTCACTATGTCAACAGTATTCCTGATGACCATATTATTACAGATACAGGACACATCACTTTGTCAACAGTATTCATATTGACCATATTATTACAGATACAGGAAACGTCACTATGTCAACAGTATTCCTAATGACCATATTATAACAGGACACGTCATTATGTCTACAGTATTCCTAATGACCATATTATTACAGGACACGTCACCATGTCAACAGTATTCCTGATGACCATATTATTACAGATACAGGACACATCACTATGTCAACAGTATTCCTAATGACCATATTATTACAGGAGACGTCTCTATGTCAACAGTATTCCTAATGACCTTATTATTACAGAACACGTCACTATGTCAACAGTATTCCTAATGACCATATTATTACAGATACAGGACACGTCACTATGTCACCAGTATTCCTAATGACCATATTATTACAGGACACATCACTATGTCAACAGTATTCCTGATGACCATATTATTACAGATACAGGACACATCACTTTGTCAACAGTATTCATATTGACCATATTTTTACAGATACAGGACACGTCACCATGTCAACAGTATTCCTGATGACCATATTATTACAGATACAGGACACATCACTATGTCAACAGTATTCCTATGGACCATATTATTACAGATACAGGACACGTCACTTTGTCAACAGCATTCCTAATGACCATATAATAACAGGACACGTCACTATCTCAACAGTATTCCTATTGAACATATTTTTACAGGACACGTCTCTATGTCAACAGTATTCCTAATGACCATATTATTACTGGACACGTCACTATGTCAACAGTATTCCTATTGACCATATTGTAAAAGATACAGGACACATCACTATGTCAACAGTATTCCTATTGACCATATTATTACAGGACACATCACTATGTCAACCGTATTTCCCATGACCATATTATAACAGATACAGGACACGTCACTATGTCACCAGTATTCCTAATTACCATATTATTACAGATACAGGACACGTCACTATGTCAACAGTATTCCTAATGACCATGTTATTACAGGACACGTCTCTATGTCAACAGTATTCCTAATGACCATATTATTACAGGACACGTCACTATGTCAACAGTATTCCTGATGACCATATTATTACAGATACAGGACACATCACTTTGTCAACAGTATTCATATTGACCATATTATTACAGATACAGGACACGTCACTATGTCAACAGTATTCCTAAAGACCATATTATAACAGAACACGTCACTATGTCAACAGTATTCCTAATGACCATATTATTACAGGACACGTCACCATGTCAACAGTATTCCTGATGACCATATTATTACAGATACAGGACACATCACTATGTCAACAGTATTCCTATGGACCATATTATTACAGATACAGGACACGTGACTATGTCAACAGTATTCCTAATGACCATGTTATTACAGGACACGTGTCTATGTCAACAGTATTCCTAATGACCATATTATTACAGGACACATTACTATGTCAACAGTATTACTAATGACCATATTATTACAGGACTCGTCACTATGTCAACAGTATTCCTGATGACCATATTATTACAGATACAGGACACGTCACTATGTCAACAGTATTCCTAATGACCATATTATTAAAGGAGACGTCTCTATGTCAACAGTATTCCTAATGACCATATTATTACAGGACACGTCACTATGTCAACAGCATTCCTAATGACCATATTATTACAGGACACGTCACTATGTCAACAGTATTACTAATGACCATATTATTACAGGACTCGTCACTATGTCAACAGTATTCCTGATGACCATATTATTACAGATACAGGACACGTCACTATGTCAACAGTATTCCTAATGACCATATTATTACAGGAGACGTCTCTATGTCAACAGTATTCCTAATGACCATATTATTACAGGACACGTCACTATGTCAACAGTATTCCTAATGACCATATTATTACAGGACACGTCACTATATAAACAGTTTTCCTAATGACCATATTATTACAGGACATGTCACTATGTCAACAGTATTCCTAATGACCATATTATTACAGGACACGTCACTATGTCAACAGTATTCCTGATGACCATATTATTACAGATACAGGACACATCACTTTGTCAACAGTATTCCTATGGACCATATTATTACAGATACAGGACACGTCACTATATCAACAGCATTCCTAATGTCCATATAATAACAGGACACGTCACTATCTCAACAGTATTCCTATTGACCATATTATTACAGGACACGTCTCTTTGTCAACAGTATTCCTAATGACCATATTATTACTGGACACGTCACTATGTCAACAGTATTCCTATTGACCATATTGTAACAGATACAGGACACATCACTATGTCAACAGTATTCCTATTGACCATATTATTACAGTTCACGTCACTATGTCAACCGTATTTCCAATGACCATATTATAACAGATACAGGACACGTCTCTATGTCAAAAGTATTCCTAATGACCATATTATAACAGATACAGGACATGTCACTATGTAAACAGTATTCCTAATGATCATATTATTACAGATACAGGACACGTCATTATGTGAACAGTTTTCCTATTGACCATATTAAAACAGTTACAGGACACGTCACTATGTCAACAGTATTCCTATTGACCATATTATTACAGATACAGGACACGTCTCTATGTCAACAGTATTCCTATTGACCATATTATTACAGTTACAGGACACGTCACTATGTCAACAGTATTCCTATTGACCATATTATTACAGATACAGGACAAGTCACTATGTCAACAGTATTCCTAATGACCATATTATTACAGAACACGTCACTATGTCAACAGTATTCCTAATGACCATATTATTACAGGACACGTCACCATGTCAACAGTATTCCTGATGACCATATTATTACAGATACAGGACACATCACTATGTCAACAGTATTCCTATGGACCATATTATTACAGATACAGGACACGTCACTATGTCAACAGTATTCCTAATGACCATGTTATTACAGGACACGTGTCTATGTCAACAGTATTCCTAATGACCATATTATTACAGGACACATCACTATGTCAACAGTATTACTAATGACCATATTATTACAGGACTCGTCACTATGTCAACAGTATTCCTGATGACCATATTATTACAGATACAGGACACGTCACTATGTCAACAGTATTCCTAATGACCATATTATTAAAGGAGATGTCTCTATGTCAACAGTATTCCTAATGACCATATTATTACAGGACACGTCACTATGTCAACAGCATTCCTAATGACCATATTATTACAGGACACGTCACTATGTCAACAGTATTACTAATGACCATATTATTACAGGACTCGTCACTATGTCAACAGTATTCCTGATGACCATATTATTACAGATACAGGACACGTCACTATGTCAACAGTATTCCTAATGACCATATTATTACAGGAGACGTCTCTATGTCAACAGTATTCCTAATGACCATATTATTACAGGACACGTCACTATGTCAACAGTATTCCTAATGACCATATTATTACAGGACACGTCACTATATAAACAGTTTTCCTAATGACCATATTATTACAGGACATGTCACTATGTCAACAGTATTCCTAATGACCATATTATTACAGGACACGTCACTATGTCAACAGTATTCCTGATGACCATATTATTACAGATACAGGACACATCACCTTGTCAACAGTATTCATATTGACCATATTATTACAGATACAGGAAACGTCACTATGTCAACAGTATTCCTAATGACCATATTATAACAGGACACGTCACTATGTCTACAGTATTCCTAATGACCATATTATTACAGGACACGTCACCATGTCAACAGTATTCCTGATGACCATATTATTACAGATACAGGACACATCACTATGTCAACAGTATTCCTAATGACCATATTATTACAGGAGACGTCTCTATGTCAACAGTATTCCTAATGACCTTATTATTACAGAACACGTCACCATGTCAACAGTATTCCTAATGACCATATTATTACAGATACAGGACACGTCACTATGTCACCAGTATTCCTAATGACCATATTATTACAGGACACATCACTATGTCAACAGTATTCCTGATGACCATATTATTACAGATACAGGACACATCACTTTGTCAACAGTATTCATATTGACCATATTTTTACAGATACAGGACACGTCCCTATGTCAACAGTATTCCTAATGACCATATTATTACAGGACACGTCACCATGTCAACAGTATTCCTGATGACCATATTATTACAGATACAGGACACATCACTATGTCAACAGTATTCCTATGGACCATATTATTACAGATACAGGACACGTCACTTTGTCAACAGCATTCCTAATGACCATATAATAACAGGACACGTCACTATCTCAAAAGTATTCCTATTGAACATATTTTTACAGGACACGTCTCTATGTCAACAGTATTCCTAATGACCATATTATTACTGGACACGTCACTATGTCAACAGTATTCCTATTGACCATATTGTAAAAGATACAGGACACATCACTATGTCAACAGTATTCCTATTGACCATATTATTACAGGACACGTCACTATGTCAACCGTATTTCCCATGACCATATTATAACAGATACAGGACACGTCACTATGTCACCAGTATTCCTAATTACCATATTATTACAGATACAGGACACGTCACTATGTCAACAGTATTCCTAATGACCATGTTATTACAGGACACGTCTCTATGTCAACAGTATTCCTAATGAACATATTATTACAGGACACGTCACTATGTCAACAGTATTCCTGATGACCATATTATTACAGATACAGGACACATCACTTTGTCAACAGTATTCATATTGACCATATTATTACAGATACAGGAAACGTCACTATGTCAACAGTATTCCTAATGACCATATTATAACAGGACACGTCACTATGTCAACAGTATTCCTAATGACCATATTATTACAGGACACGTCACCATGTCAACAGTATTCCTGATGACCATATTATTACAGATACAGGACACATCACTATGTCAACAGTATTCCTATGAACCATATTATTACAGATACAGGACACGTCACTATATCAACAGCATCCCTAATGTCCATATAATAACAGGACACGTCACTATCTCAACAGTATTCCTATTGACCATATTATTACAGGACACGTCTCTTTGTCAACAGTATTCCTAATGACCATATTATTACTGGACACGTCACTATGTCAACAGTATTCCTATTGACCATATTGTAACAGATACAGGACACATCACTATGTCAACAGTATTCCTATTGACCATATTATTACAGTTCACGTCACTATGTCAACCGTATTTCCAATGACCATATTATAACAGATACAGGACATGTCTCTATGTCAAAAGTATTCCTAATGACCATATTATAACAGATACAGGACATGTCACTATGTCAACAGTATTCCTAATGATCATATTATTACAGATACAGGACACGTCATTATGTGAACAGTTTTCCTATTGACCATATTAAAACAGTTACAGGACACGTCACTATGTCAACAGTATTCCTATTGACCATATTATTACAGATACAGGACACGTCTCTATGTCAACAGTATTCCTATTGACCATATTATTACAGTTACAGGACACGTCACTATGTCAACAGTATTCCTATTGACCATATTATTACAGATACAGGACAAGTCACTATGTCAACAGTATTCCTAATGACCATATTATTACAGACACAGGACACGTCACTATGTCAACAGAATTCCTAATGACCATATTTTACAGATACAGGACACGTCACTATGTCAACAGTATTCCTAATGAACATATTATTACAGGAGAAGTCTCTATGTCAACAGTATTCCTAATGACCATATTATTACAGGACACGTCACTATGTCAACAGTATTCCTAATGACCATATTATTACAGGACACGTCACTATATAAACAGTTTTCCTAATGACCATATTATTACAGGAAATGTCACTATGTCAACAGTATTCCTAATGACCATATTATTACAGAACACGTCTCTATGTCAACAGTATTCCTAATGACCTTATTATTACAGAACACGTCACTATGTCAACAGTAATCCTGATGACCATATTATTACAGATGCAGGACACATCACTTTGTCAAAAGTATTCATATTGACCATATTATTACAGATACAGGACACGTCACTATGTCAACAGTATTCCTAATGACCATATTATAACAGAACACGTCACTATGTCAACAGTATTCCTAATGACCATATTATTACAGGACCTGTCACTATGTCAACAGTATTACTAATGACCATATTATTACAGGACTCGTCACTATGTCAACAGTATTCCTGATGACCATATTATTACAGATACAGGACACGTCACTATGTCAACAGTATTCCTAATGACCATATTATTACAGGAGACGTCTCTATGTCAACAGTATTCCTAATGACCATATTATTACAGGACACGTCACTATGTCAACAGTATTCCTAATGACCATATTATTACAGGACACGTCACTATATAAACAGTTTTCCTAATGACCATATTATTACAGGACATGTCACTATGTCAACAGTATTCCTAATGACCATATTATTACAGGACACGTCTCTATGTCAACAGTATTCCTAATGACCTTATTATTACAGAACACGTTACTATGTCAACAGTATTCCTAATGACCATATTATTACAGATACAGGACATGTCACTATGTCACCAGTATTCCTAATGACCATATTATTACAGGACACGTCACTATGTCAACAGTATTCCTGATGACCATATTATTACAGATACAGGACACATCACTTTGTCAACAGTATTCATATTGACCATATTATTACAGATACAGGACACGTCACTATGTCAACAGTATTCCTAATGACCATATTATAACAGAACACGTCACTATGTCAACAGTATTCCTAATGACCATATTATTACAGGACACGTCACCATGTCAACAGTATTCCTGATGACCATATTATTACAGATACAGGACACATCACTATGTCAACAGTATTCCTATGGAGCATATTATTACAGATACAGGACACGTCACTTTGTCAACAGCATTCCTAATGACCATATAATAACAGGACACGTCACTATCTCAAAAGTATTCCTATTGAACATATTTTTACAGGACACGTCTCTATGTCAACAGTATTCCTAATGACCATATTATTACTGGACACGTCACTATGTCAACAGTATTCCTATTGACCATATTGTAAAAGATACAGGACACATCACTATGTCAACAGTATTCCTATTGACCATATTATTACAGGACACGTCACTATGTCAACCGTATTTCCCATGACCATATTATAACAGATACAGGACACGTCACTATGTCACCAGTATTCCTAATTACCATATTATTACAGATACAGGACACGTCACTATGTCAACAGTATTCCTAATGACCATGTTATTACAGGACACGTCTCTATGTCAACAGTATTCCTAATGAACATATTATTACAGGACACGTCACTATGTCAACAGTATTCCTGATGACCATATTATTACAGATACAGGACACATCACTTTGTCAACAGTATTCATATTGACCATATTATTACAGATACAGGAAACGTCACTATGTCAACAGTATTCCTAATGACCATATTATAACAGGACACGTCACTATGTCAACAGTATTCCTAATGACCATATTATTACAGGACACGTCACCATGTCAACAGTATTCCTGATGACCATATTATTACAGATACAGGACACATCACTATGTCAACAGTATTCCTATGAACCATATTATTACAGATACAGGACACGTCACTATATCAACAGCATCCCTAATGTCCATATAATAACAGGACACGTCACTATCTCAACAGTATTCCTATTGACCATATTATTACAGGACACGTCTCTTTGTCAACAGTATTCCTAATGACCATATTATTACTGGACACGTCACTATGTCAACAGTATTCCTATTGACCATATTGTAACAGATACAGGACACATCACTATGTCAACAGTATTCCTATTGACCATATTATTACAGTTCACGTCACTATGTCAACCGTATTTCCAATGACCATATTATAACAGATACAGGACATGTCTCTATGTCAAAAGTATTCCTAATGACCATATTATAACAGATACAGGACATGTCACTATGTCAACAGTATTCCTAATGATCATATTATTACAGATACAGGACACGTCATTATGTGAACAGTTTTCCTATTGACCATATTAAAACAGTTACAGGACACGTCACTATGTCAACAGTATTCCTATTGACCATATTATTACAGATACAGGACACGTCTCTATGTCAACAGTATTCCTATTGACCATATTATTACAGTTACAGGACACGTCACTATGTCAACAGTATTCCTATTGACCATATTATTACAGATACAGGACAAGTCACTATGTCAACAGTATTCCTAATGACCATATTATTACAGACACAGGACACGTCACTATGTCAACAGAATTCCTAATGACCATATTTTACAGATACAGGACACGTCACTATGTCAACAGTATTCCTAATGACCATATTATAACAGAACACGTCACTATGTCAACAGTATTCCTAATGACCATATTATTACAGGACCTGTCACTATGTCAACAGTATTGCTAATGACCATATTATTACAGGACTCGTCACTATGTCAACAGTATTCCTGATGACCATATTATTACAGATACAGGACACGTCACTATGTCAACAGTATTCCTAATGACCATATTATTACAGGAGACGTCTCTATGTCAACAGTATTCCTAATGACCATATTATTACAGGACACGTCACTATGTCAACAGTATTCCTAATGACCATATTATTACAGGACACGTCACTATATAAACAGTTTTCCTAATGACCATATTATTACAGGACATGTCACTATGTCAACAGTATTCCTAATGACCATATTATTACAGGACACGTCTCTATGTCAACAGTATTCCTAATGACCTTATTATTACAGAACACGTCACTATGTCAACAGTATTCCTAATGACCATATTATTACAGATACAGGACATGTCACTATGTCACCAGTATTCCTAATGACCATATTATTACAGGACACGTCACTATGTCAACAGTATTCCTGATGACCATATTATTACAGATACAGGACACATCACTTTGTCAACAGTATTCATATTGACCATATTATTACAGATACAGGACACGTCACTATGTCAACAGTATTCCTAATGACCATATTATAACAGAACACGTCACTATGTCAACAGTATTCCTAATGACCATATTATTACAGGACACGTCACCATGTCAACAGTATTCCTGATGACCATATTATTACAGATACAGGACACATAACTATGTCAACAGTATTCCTATGGACCATATTATTACAGATACAGGACACGTCACTATGTCAACAGTATTCCTAATGACCATGTTATTACAGGACACGTCACTATGTCAACAGTATTCCTGATGACCATATTATTACAGATACAGGACACATCACCTTGTCAACAGTATTCATATTGACCATATTATTACAGATACAGGAAACGTCACTATGTCAACAGTATTCCTAATGACCATATTATAACAGGACACGTCACTATGTCTACAGTATTCCTAATGACCATATTATTACAGGACACGTCACCATGTCAACAGTATTCCTGATGACCATATTATTACAGATACAGGACACATCACTATGTCAACAGTATTCCTAATGACCATATTATTACAGGAGACGTCTCTATGTCAACAGTATTCCTAATGACCTTATTATTACAGAACACGTCACTATGTCAACAGTATTCCTAATGACCATATTATTACAGATACAGGACACGTCACTATGTCACCAGTATTCCTAATGACCATATTATTACAGGACACATCACTATGTCAACAGTATTCCTGATGACCATATTATTACAGATACAGGACACATCACTTTGTCAACAGTATTCATATTGACCATATTTTTACAGATACAGGACACGTCCCTATGTCAACAGTATTCCTAATGACCATATTATTACAGGACACGTCACCATGTCAACAGTATTCCTGATGACCATATTATTACAGATACAGGACACATCACTATGTCAACAGTATTCCTATGGACCATATTATTACAGATACAGGACACGTCACTATGTCAACAGTATTCCTAATGACCATGTTATTACAGGACACGTGTCTATGTCAACAGTATTCCTAATGACCATATTATTACAGGACACATCACTATGTCAACAGTATTACTAATGACCATATTATTACAGGACTCGTCACTATGTCAACAGTATTCCTGATGACCATATTATTACAGATACAGGACACGTCACTATGTCAACAGTATTCCTAATGACCATATTATTAAAGGAGATGTCTCTATGTCAACAGTATTCCTAATGACCATATTATTACAGGACACGTCACTATGTCAACAGCATTCCTAATGACCATATTATTACAGGACACGTCACTATGTCAACAGTATTACTAATGACCATATTATTACAGTACTCGTCACTATGTCAACAGTATTCCTGATGACCATATTATTACAGATACAGGACACGTCACTATGTCAACAGTATTCCTAATGACCATATTATTACAGGAGACGTCTCTATGTCAACAGTATTCCTAATGACCATATTATTACAGGACACGTCACTATGTCAACAGTATTCCTAATGACCATATTATTACAGGACACGTCACTATATAAACAGTTTTCCTAATGACCATATTATTACAGGACATGTCACTATGTCAACAGTATTCCTAATGACCATATTATTACAGGACACGTCACTATGTCAACAGTATTCCTGATGACCATATTATTACAGATACAGGACACATCACTTTGTCAACAGTATTCATATTGACCATATTATTACAGATACAGGAAACGTCACTATGTCAACAGTATTCCTAATGACCATATTATAACAGGACACGTCACTATGTCTACAGTATTCCTAATGACCATATTATTACAGGACACGTCACCATGTCAACAGTATTCCTGATGACCATATTATTACAGATACAGGACACATCACTATGTCAACAGTATTCCTAATGACCATATTATTACAGGAGACGTCTCTATGTCAACAGTATTCCTAATGACCTTATTATTACAGAACACGTCACTATGTCAACAGTATTCCTAATGACCATATTATTACAGATACAGGACACGTCACTATGTCACCAGTATTCCTAATGACCATATTATTACAGGACACATCACTATGTCAACAGTATTCCTGATGACCATATTATTACAGATACAGGACACATCACTTTGTCAACAGTATTCATATTGACCATATTTTTACAGATACAGGACACGTCCCTATGTCAACAGTATTCCTAATGACCATATTATTACAGGACACGTCACCATGTCAACTGTATTCCTGATGACCATATTATTACAGATACAGGACACATCACTATGTCAACAGTATTCCTATGGACCATATTATTACAGATACAGGACACGTCACTTTGTCAACAGCATTCCTAATGACCATATAATAACAGGACACGTCACTATCTCAAAAGTATTCCTATTGAACATATTTTTACAGGACACGTCTCTATGTCAACAGTATTCCTAATGACCATATTATTACTGGACACGTCACTATGTCAACAGTATTCCTATTGACCATATTGTAAAAGATACAGGACACATCACTATGTCAACCGTATTTCCCATGACCATATTATAACAGATACAGGACACGTCACTATGTCACCAGTATTCCTAATTACCATATTATTACAGATACAGGACACGTCACTATGTCAACAGTATTCCTAATGACCATGTTATTACAGGACACGTCTCTATGTCAACAGTATTCCTAATGAACATATTATTACAGGACACGTCACTATGTCAACAGTATTCCTGATGACCATATTATTACAGATACAGGACACATCACTTTGTCAACAGTATTCATATTGACCATATTATTACAGATACAGGAAACGTCACTATGTCAACAGTATTCCTAATGACCATATTATAACAGGACACGTCACCATGTCAACAGTATTCCTGATGACCATATTATTACAGATACAGGACACATCACTATGTCAACAGTATTCCTATGAACCATATTATTACAGATACAGGACACGTCACTATATCAACAGCATCCCTAATGTCCATATAATAACAGGACACGTCACTATCTCAACAGTATTCCTATTGACCATATTATTACAGGACACGTCTCTTTGTCAACAGTATTCCTAATGACCATATTATTACTGGACACGTCACTATGTCAACAGTATTCCTATTGACCATATTGTAACAGATACAGGACACATCACTATGTCAACAGTATTCCTATTGACCATATTATTACAGTTCACGTCACTATGTCAACCGTATTTCCAATGACCATATTATAACAGATACAGGACATGTCTCTATGTCAAAAGTATTCCTAATGACCATATTATAACAGATACAGGACATGTCACTATGTCAACAGTATTCCTAATGATCATATTATTACAGATACAGGACACGTCATTATGTGAACAGTTTTCCTATTGACCATATTATTACAGATACAGGACACGTCTCTATGTCAACAGTATTCCTATTGACCATATTATTACAGTTACAGGACACGTCACTATATAAACAGTTTTCCTAATGACCATATTATTACAGGAAATGTCACTATGTCAACAGTATTCCTAATGACCATATTATTACAGGACCTGTCACTATGTCAACAGTATTACTAATGACCATATTATTACAGGACTCGTCACTATGTCAACAGTATTCCTGATGACCATATTATTACAGATACAGGACACGTCACTATGTCAACAGTATTCCTAATGACCATATTATTACAGGAGACGTCTCTATGTCAACAGTATTCCTAATGACCATATTATTACAGGACACGTCACTATGTCAACAGTATTCCTAATGACCATATTATTACAGGACACGTCACTATATAAACAGTTTTCCTAATGACCATATTATTACAGGACATGTCACTATGTCAACAGTATTCCTAATGACCATATTATTACAGGACACATCTCTATGTCAACAGTATTCCTAATGACCTTATTATTACAGAACACGTCACTATGTCAACAGTATTCCTAATGACCATATTATTACAGATACAGGACATGTCACTATGTCACCAGTATTCCTAATGACCATATTATTACAGAACACGTCACTATGTCAACAGTATTCCTAATGACCATATTATTACAGGACACGTCACCATGTCAACAGTATTCCTGATGACCATATTATTACAGATACAGGACACATCACTATGTCAACAGTATTCCTATGGAGCATATTATTACAGATACAGGACACGTCACTTTGTCAACAGCATTCCTAATGACCATATAATAACAGGACACGTCACTATCTCAAAAGTATTCCTATTGAACATATTTTTACAGGACACGTCTCTATGTCAACAGTATTCCTAATGACCATATTATTACTGGACACGTCACTATGTCAACAGTATTCCTATTGACCATATTGTAAAAGATACAGGACACATCACTATGTCAACAGTATTCCTATTGACCATATTATTACAGGACACGTCACTATGTCAACCGTATTTCCCATGACCATATTATACCAGATACAGGACACGTCACTATGTCACCAGTATTCCTAATTACCATATTATTACAGATACAGGACACGTCACTATGTCAACAGTATTCCTAATGACCATGTTATTACAGGACACGTCTCTATGTCAACAGTATTCCTAATGAACATATTATTACAGGACACGTCACCATGTCAACAGTATTCCTGATGACCATATTATTACAGATACAGGACACATCACTTTGTCAACAGTATTCATATTGACCATATTATTACAGATACAGGAAACGTCACTATGTCAACAGTATTCCTAATGACCATATTATAACAGGACACGTCACTATGTCAACAGTATTCCTAATGACCATATTATTACAGAACACGTCACTATGTCAACAGTATTCCTGATGACCATATTATTACAGATACAGGACACATCACTTTGTAAACAGTATTCATATTGACCATATTATTACAGATACAGGAAACGTCACTATGTCAACAGTATTCCTAATGACCATATTATAACAGGACACGTCACTATGTCAACAGTATTCCTAATGACCATATTATTACAGGACACGTCACCATGTCAACAGTATTCCTGATGACCATATTATTACAGATACAGGACACATCACTATGTCAACAGTATTCCTATGAACCATATTATTACAGATACAGGACACGTCACTATATCAACAGCATCCCTAATGTCCATATAATAACAGGACACGTCACTATCTCAACAGTATTCCTATTGACCATATTATTACAGGACACGTCTCTTTGTCAACAGTATTCCTAATGACCATATTATTACTGGACACGTCACTATGTCAACAGTATTCCTATTGACCATATTGTAACAGATACAGGACACATCACTATGTCAACAGTATTCCTATTGACCATATTATTACAGTTCACGTCACTATGTCAACCGTATTTCCAATGACCATATTATAACAGATACAGGACATGTCTCTATGTCAAAAGTATTCCTAATGACCATATTTTAACAGATACAGGACATGTCACTATGTCAACAGTATTCCTAATGATCATATTATTACAGATACAGGACACGTCATTATGTGAACAGTTTTCCTATTGACCATATTAAAACAGTTACAGGACACGTCACTATGTCAACAGTATTCCTATTGACCATATTATTACAGATACAGGACACGTCTCTATGTCAACAGTATTCCTATTGACCATATTATTACAGTTACAGGACACGTCACTATGTCAACAGTATTCCTATTGACCATATTATTACAGATACAGGACAAGTCACTATGTCAACAGTATTCCTAATGACCATATTATTACAGACACAGGACACGTCACTATGTCAACAGAATTCCTAATGACCATATTTTACAGATACAGGACACGTCACTATGTCAACAGTATTCCTAATGAACATATTATTACAGGAGAAGTCTCTATGTCAACAGTATTCCTAATGACCATATTATTACAGGAAATGTCACTATGTCAACAGTATTCCTAATGACCATATTATTACAGAACACGTCTCTATGTCAACAGTATTCCTAATGACCTTATTATTACAGAACACGTCACTATGTCAACAGTAATCCTGATGACCATATTATTACAGATACAGGACACATCACTTTGTCAAAAGTATTCATATTGACCATATTATTACAGATACAGGACACGTCACTATGTCAACAGTATTCCTAATGACCATATTATAACAGAACACGTCACTATGTCAACAGTATTCCTAATGACCATATTATTACAGGACCTGTCACTATGTCAACAGTATTACTAATGACCATATTATTACAGGACTCGTCACTATGTCAACAGTATTCCTGATGACCATATTATTACAGATACAGGACACGTCACTATGTCAACAGTATTCCTAATGACCATATTATTACAGGAGACGTCTCTATGTCAACAGTATTCCTAATGACCATATTATTACAGGACACGTCACTATGTCAACAGTATTCCTAATGACCATATTATTACAGGACACGTCACTATATAAACAGTTTTCCTAATGACCATATTATTACAGGACATGTCACTATGTCAACAGTATTCCTAATGACCATATTATTACAGGACACGTCTCTATGTCAACAGTATTCCTAATGACCTTATTATTACAGAACACGTCACTATGTCAACAGTATTCCTAATGACCATATTATTACAGATACAGGACATGTCACTATGTCACCAGTATTCCTAATGACCATATTATTACAGGACACGTCACTATGTCAACAGTATTCCTGATGACCATATTATTACAGATACAGGACACATCACTTTGTCAACAGTATTCATATTGACCATATTATTACAGATACAGGACACGTCACTATGTCAACAGTATTCCTAATGACCATATTATAACAGAACACGTCACTATGTCAACAGTATTCCTAATGACCATATTATTACAGGACACGTCACCATGTCAACAGTATTCCTGATGACCATATTATTACAGATACAGGACACATAACTATGTCAACAGTATTCCTATGGACCATATTATTACAGATACAGGACACGTCACTATGTCAACAGTATTCCTAATGACCATGTTATTACAGGACACGTGTCTATGTCAACAGTATTCCTAATGACCATATTATTACAGGACACATCACTATGTCAACAGTATTACTAATGACCATATTATTACAGGACTCGTCACTATGTCAACAGTATTCCTATGACCATATTATTACAGGACAGTCACTATGTCAACAGTATTCTAATGACCATATTATTACAGGACCGTCCTATGTCAACAGTATTCCTGATGACCATATTATCGTACAGGACACGTCACTATGTCAACAGTATTCCTAATGACCATATTATTACAGGAGAAGTCTCTATGTCAACAGTATTCCTAATGACCATATTATTACAGGACACGTCACTATGTCAACAGTATTCCTAATGACCATATTATTACAGGACACGTCACTATATAAACAGTTTTCCTAATGACCATATTATTACAGGAAATGTCACTATGTCAACAGTATTCCTAATGACCATATTATTACAGAACACGTCTCTATGTCAACAGTATTCCTAATGACCTTATTTTTACAGAACACGTCACTATGTCAACAGTATTCCTGATGACCATATTATTACAGATACAGGACACATCACTTTGTCAAAAGTATTCATATTGAACATATTTTTACAGATACAGGACACGTCACTATGTCAACAGTATTCCTAATGACCATATTATAACAGAACACGTCACTATGTCAACAGTATTCCTAATGACCATATTATTACAGGACACGTCACCATGTCAACAGTATTCCTGATGACCATATTATTACAGATACAGGACACGTCACTATGTCAACAGTATTCCTAATGACCATATTATTACAGGAGACGTCTCTATGTCAACAGTATTGATAATGACCATATTATTACAGGACACGTCACTATGTCAACAGTATTCCTAATGACCATATTATTACAGGACCTGTCACTATGTCAACAGTATTACTAATGACCATATTATTACAGGACTCGTCACTATGTCAACAGTATTCCTGATGACCATATTATTACAGATACAGGACACGTCACTATGTCAACAGTATTCCTAATGACCATATTATTACAGGAGACGTCTCTATGTCAACAGTATTCCTAATGACCATATTATTACAGGACACGTCACTATGTCAACAGTATTACTAATGACCATATTATTACAGGACTCGTCACTATGTCAACAGTATTCCTGATGACCATATTATTACAAATACAGGACACGTCACTATGTCAACAGTATTCCTAATGACCATATTATTACAGGAGACGTCTCTATGTCAACAGTATTGATAATGACCATATTATTACAGGACACGTCACTATGTCAACAGTATTCCTAATGACCATATTATTACAGGACCTGTCACTATGTCAACAGTATTACTAATGACCATATTATTACAGGACTCGTCACTATGTCAACAGTATTCCTGATGACCATATTATTACAGATACAGGACACGTCACTATGTCAACAGTATTCCTAATGACCATATTATTACAGGAGACGTCTCTATGTCAACAGTATTCCTAATGACCATATTATTACAGGACACGTCACTATATAAACAGTTTTCCTAATGACCATATTATTACAGGACATGTCACTATGTCAACAGTATTCCTAATGACCATATTATTACAGGACACGTCTCTATGTCAACAGTATTCCTAATGACCTTATTATTACAGAACACGTCACTATGTCAACAGTATTCCTAATGACCATATTATTACAGATACAGGACATGTCACTATGTCACCAGTATTCCTAATGACCATATTATTACAGGACACGTCACTATGTCAACAGTATTCCTGATGACCATATTATTACAGATACAGGACACGTCACTATGTCAACAGTATTCATATTGACCATATTATTACAGATACAGGACACGTCACTATGTCAACAGTATTCCTAATGACCATATTATAACAGAACACGTCACTATGTCAACAGTATTCCTAATGACCATATTATTACAGGACACGTCACCATGTCAACAGTATTCCTGATGACCATATTATTACAGATACAGGACACATCACTATGTCAACAGTATTCCTATGGACCATATTATTACAGATACAGGACACGTCACTATGTCAACAGTATTCCTAATGACCATGTTATTACAGGACACGTGTCTATGTCAACAGTATTCCTAATGACCATATTATTACAGGACACATTACTATGTCAACAGTATTACTAATGACCATATTATTACAGGACTCGTCACTATGTCAACAGTATTCCTGATGACCATATTATTACAGATACAGGACACGTCACTATGTCAACAGTATTCCTAATGACCATATTATTACAGGAGACGTCTCTATGTCAACAGTATTCCTAATGACCATATTATTACAGGACACGTCACTATGTCAACAGTATTCCTAATGACCATATTATTACAGGACACGTCACTATGTGAACAGTATTACTAATGACCATATTATTACAGGACTCGTCACTATGTCAACAGTATTCCTGATGACCATATTATTACAGATACACGACACGTCACTATGTCAACAGTATTCCTAATGACCATATTATTACAGGAGACGTCTCTATGTCAACAGTATTCCTAATGACCATATTATTACAGGACACGTCACTATGTCAACAGTATTCCTAATGACCATATTATTACAGGACACGTCACTATATAAACAGTTTTCCTAATGACCATATTATTACAGGACATGTCACTATGTCAACAGTATTCCTAATGACCATATTATTACAGGACACGTCTCTATGTCAACAGTATTCCTAATGACCTTATTATTACAGAACACGTCACTATGTCAACAGTATTCCTAATGACCATATTATTACAGATACAGGACACGTCACTATGTCACCAGTATTCCTAATGACCATATTATTACAGGACACGTCACTATGTCAACAGTATTCCTGATGACCATATTATTACAGATACAGGACACATCACTTTGTCAACAGTATTCATATTGACCATATTTTTACAGATACAGGACACATCCCTATGTCAACAGTATTCCTAATGACCATATTATTACAGGACACGTCACCATGTCAACAGTATTCCTGATGACCATATTATTACAGATACAGGACACATCACTATGTCAACAGTATTCCTATGGACCATATTATTACAGATACAGGACACGTCACTTTGTCAACAGCATTCCTAATGACCATATAATAACAGGACACGTCACTATCTCAACAGTATTCCTATTGAACATATTATTACAGGACACTTCTCTATGTCAACAGTATTCCTAATGACCATATTATTACAGGAAATGTCACTATGTCAACAGTATTCCTAATGACCATATTATTACAGAACACGTCTCTATGTCAACAGTATTCCTAATGACCTTATTTTTACAGAACACGTCACTATGTCAACAGTATTCCTGATGACCATATTATTACAGATACAGGACACATCACTTTGTCAAAAGTATTCATATTGAACATATTTTTACAGATACAGGACACGTCACTATGTCAACAGTATTCCTAATGACCATATTATAACAGAACACGTCACTATGTCAACAGTATTCCTAATGACCATATTATTACAGGACACGTCACCATGTCAACAGTATTCCTGATGACCATATTATTACAGATACAGGACACGTCACTATGTCAACAGTATTCCTAATGACCATATTATTACAGGAGACGTCTCTATGTCAACAGTATTGATAATGACCATATTATTACAGGACACGTCACTATGTCAACAGTATTCCTAATGACCATATTATTACAGGACCTGTCACTATGTCAACAGTATTACTAATGACCATATTATTACAGGACTCGTCACTATGTCAACAGTATTCCTGATGACCATATTATTACAGATACAGGACACGTCACTATGTCAACAGTATTCCTAATGACCATATTATTACAGGAGACGTCTCTATGTCAACAGTATTCCTAATGACCATATTATTACAGGACACGTCACTATGTCAACAGTATTACTAATGACCATATTATTACAGGACTCGTCACTATGTCAACAGTATTCCTGATGACCATATTATTACAGATACAGGACACGTCACTATGTCAACAGTATTCCTAATGACCATATTATTACAGGAGACGTCTCTATGTCAACAGTATTGATAATGACCATATTATTACAGGACACGTCACTATGTCAACAGTATTCCTAATGACCATATTATTACAGGACCTGTCACTATGTCAACAGTATTACTAATGACCATATTATTACAGGACTCGTCACTATGTCAACAGTATTCCTGATGACCATATTATTACAGATACAGGACACGTCACTATGTCAACAGTATTCCTAATGACCATATTATTACAGGAGACGTCTCTATGTCAACAGTATTCCTAATGACCATATTATTACAGGACACGTCACTATATAAACAGTTTTCCTAATGACCATATTATTACAGGACATGTCACTATGTCAACAGTATTCCTAATGACCATATTATTACAGGACACGTCTCTATGTCAACAGTATTCCTAATGACCTTATTATTACAGAACACGTCACTATGTCAACAGTATTCCTAATGACCATATTATTACAGATACAGGACATGTCACTATGTCACCAGTATTCCTAATGACCATATTATTACAGGACACGTCACTATGTCAACAGTATTCCTGATGACCATATTATTACAGATACAGGACACATCACTTTGTCAACAGTATTCATATTGACCATATTATTACAGATACAGGACACGTCACTATGTCAACAGTATTCCTAATGACCATATTATAACAGAACACGTCACTATGTCAACAGTATTCCTAATGACCATATTATTACAGGACACGTCACCATGTCAACAGTATTCCTGATGACCATATTATTACAGATACAGGACACATCACTATGTCAACAGTATTCCTATGGACCATATTATTACAGATACAGGACACGTCACTATGTCAACAGTATTCCTAATGACCATGTTATTACAGGACACGTGTCTATGTCAACAGTATTCCTAATGACCATATTATTACAGGACACATCACTATGTCAACAGTATTACTAATGACCATATTATTACAGGACTCGTCACTATGTCAACAGTATTCCTGATGACCATATTATTACAGATACAGGACACGTCACTATGTCAACAGTATTCCTAATGACCATATTATTACAGGAGACGTCTCTATGTCAACAGTATTCCTAATGACCATATTATTACAGGACACGTCACTATGTCAACAGTATTCCTAATGACCATATTATTACAGGACACGTCACTATATAAACAGTTTTCCTAATGACCATATTATTACAGGACATGTCACTATGTCAACAGTATTCCTAATGACCATATTATTACAGGACACGTCTCTATGTCAACAGTATTCCTAATGACCTTATTATTACAGAACACGTCACTATGTCAACAGTATTCCTAATGACCATATTATTACAGATACAGGACACGTCACTATGTCACCAGTATTCCTAATGACCATATTATTACAGGACACGTCACTATGTCAACAGTATTCCTGATGACCATATTATTACAGATACAGGACACATCACTTTGTCAACAGTATTCATATTGACCATATTTTTACAGATACAGGACACATCCCTATGTCAACAGTATTCCTAATGACCATATTATTACAGGACACGTCACCATGTCAACAGTATTCCTGATGACCATATTATTACAGATACAGGACACATCACTATGTCAACAGTATTCCTATGGACCATATTATTACAGATACAGGACACGTCACTTTGTCAACAGCATTCCTAATGACCATATAATAACAGAACACGTCACTATCTCAACAGTATTCCTATTGAACATATTATTACAGGACACTTCTCTATGTCAACAGTATTCCTAATGACCATATTATTACTGGACACGTCACTATGTCAACAGTATTCCTATTGACCATATTGTAAAAGATACAGGACACATCACTATGTCAACAGTATTCCTATTGACCATATTATTACAGGACACGTCACTATGTCAACCGTATTTCCAATGACCATATTATAACAGATACAGGACACGTCACAATGTCAACAGTATTCCTAATGTCAATATTATTACAGGAGACGTCACTATGTCAACAGTATTCCTGATGACCATATTATACACATACAGGACACATCACTTTGTCAACAGTATTCATATTGACCATATTTTTACAGATACAGGACACATCCCTATGTCAACAGTATTCCTAATGACCATATTATTACAGGACACGTCACCATGTCAACAGTATTCCTGATGACCATATTATTACAGATACAGGACACATCACTATGTCAACAGTATTCCTATGGACCATATTATTACAGATACAGGACACGTCACTTTGTCAACAGCATTCCTAATGACCATATAATAACAGGACACGTCACTATCTCAACAGTATTCCTATTGAACATATTATTACAGGACACTTCTCTATGTCAACAGTATTCCTAATGACCATATTATTACTGGACACGTCACTATGTCAACAGTATTCCTATTGACCATATTGTAAAAGATACAGGACACATCACTATGTCAACAGTATTCCTATTGACCATATTATTACAGGACACGTCACTATGTCAACCGTATTTCCAATGACCATATTATAACAGATACAGGACACGTCACAATGTCAACAGTATTCCTAATGTCAATATTATTACAGGAGACGTCACTATGTCAACAGTATTCCTGATGACCATATTATTACAGATACAGGACACATCACTTTGTCAACAGTATTCATATTGACCATATTTTTACAGATACAGGACACATCCCTATGTCAACAGTATTCCTAATGACCATATTATTACAGGACACGTCACCATGTCAACAGTATTCCTGATGACCATATTATTACAGATACAGGACACATCACTATGTCAACAGTATTCCTATGGACCATATTATTACAGATACAGGACACGTCACTTTGTCAACAGCATTCCTAATGACCATATAATAACAGGACACGTCACTACCTCCACAGTATTCCTATTGAACATATTATTACAGGACACTTCTCTATGTCAACAGTATTCCTAATGACCATATTATTACTGGACACGTCACTATGTCAACAGTATTCCTATTGACCATATTGTAAAAGATACAGGACACATCACTATGTCAACAGTATTCCTATTGACCATATTATTACAGGACACGTCACTATGTCAACCGTATTTCCAATGACCATATTATAACAGATACAGGACACGTCACAATGTCAACAGTATTCCTAATGTCAATATTATTACAGGAGACGTCTCTATGACAACAGTATTCCTAATGACCATATTATTACAGGACACGTCACTATGTCAACAGTATTCCTAATGACCTTATTATTACAGGACATGTCACGATATAAACAGTATTCCTAATGACCATATTATTACAGGACATGTCACTATGTCAACAGTATTCCTAATGACCATATTATTACAGGACACGTCTCTATGTCAACAGTATTCCTAATGACCTTATTATTACAGAACACGTCACTATGTCAACAGTATTCGTAATGACCATATTATTACAGATACAGGACACGTCACTATGTCAACAGTATTCCTAATGACCATATTATAACAGGAAACGTCACTATCTCAACAGTATTCCTATTGACCATATTATTACAGGACACGTCTCTTTGTCAAAAGTATTCCTAATGACCATATTATTACTGGACACGTCACTATGTCAACAGTATTCCTATTGACCATATTGTAACAGATACAGGACACATCACTATGTCAACAGTATTCCTATTGACCATATTATTACAGGACACGTCACTATGTCAACCGTATTTCCAATGACCATATTATAACAGATACAGGACACTTCTCTATGTCAAAAGTATTCCTAATGACCATATTATAACAGATACAGGACATGTCACTATGTCAACAGTATTCCTAATGATCATATTATTACAGATACAGGACACGTCATTATGTGAACAGTATTCCTATTGACCATATTAAAACAGTTACAGGACACGTCACTATGTCAACAGTATTCCTATTGACCATATTATTACAGATACAGGACACGTCTCTATGTCAACAGTATTCCTATTGACCATATTATTACAGTTACACGACAGGTCACTATGTCAACAGTATTCCTATTGACCATATTATTACAGATACAGGACACATCACTATGTCAACAGTATTCCAAATGACCATATTATTATAGACACAGGACACGTCACTATGTCAACAGAATTCCTAATGACCATATTTTACAGATACAGGACACGTCACTATGTCAACAGTATTCCTAATGACCATATTATTACTGGAGACGTCTCTATGTCAACAGTATTCCTAATGACCATATTATTACAGGACACGTCACTATATAAACAGTTTTCCTAATGACCATATTATTACAGGACACGTCACTATGTCAACCGTATTTCCAATGACCATATTATAACAGATACAGGACACGTCACAATGTCAACAGTATTCCTAATGTCAATATTATTACAGTAGACGTCTCTATGACAACAGTATTCCTAATGACCATATTATTACAGGACACGTCACTATGTCAACAGTATTCCTAATGACCTTATTATTACAGGACATGTCACGATATAAACAGTATTCCTAATGACCATATTATTACAGGACATGTCACTATGTCAACAGTATTCCTAATGACCATATTATTACAGGACACGTCTCTATGTCAACAGTATTCCTAATGACCTTATTATTACAGAACACGTCACTATGTCAACAGTATTCGTAATGACCATATTATTACAGATACAGGACACGTCACTATGTCACCAGTATTCCTAATGACCATATTATTACAGATACAGGACACGTCACTATGTCAACAGTATTCCTAATGACCATGTTATTACAGGACACGTCACTATGTCAACAGTATTCGTAATGACCATATTATTACAGATACAGCACACGTCACTATGTCAACAGTATTCCTAATGACCATATTATAACAGGAAACGTCACTATCTCAACAGTATTCCTATTGACCATATTATTACAGGACACGTCTCTTTGTCAACAGTATTCCTAATGACCATATTATTACTGGACACGTCACTATGTCAACAGTATTCCTATTGACCATATTGTAACAGATACAGGACACATCACTATGTCAACAGTATTCCTATTGACCATATTATTACAGGACACGTCACTATGTCAACCGTATTTCCAATGACCATATTATAACAGATACAGGACACTTCTCTATGTCAAAAGTATTCCTAATGACCATATTATAATAGATACAGGACATGTCACTATGTCAACAGTATTCCTAATGATCATATTATTACAGATACAGGACACGTCATTATGTGAACAGTATTCCTATTGACCATATTAAAACAGTTACAGGACACGTCACTATGTCAACAGTATTCCTATTGACCATATTATTACAGATACAGGACACGTCTCTATGTCAACAGTATTCCTATTGACCATATTATTACAGTTACACGACACGTCACTATGTCAACAGTATTCCTATTGACCATATTATTACAGATACAGGACACGTCACTATGTCAACAGTATTCCAAATGACCATATTATTACAGACACAGGACACTTCACTATGTCAACAGAATTCCTAATGACCATATTTTACAGATACAGGACACGTCACTATGTCAACAGTATTCCTAATGACCATATTATTACTGGAGACGTCTCTATGTCAACAGTATTCCTAATGACCATATTATTACAGGACACATCACTATATAAACAGTTTTCCTAATGACCATATTATTACAGGACATGTCACTATGTCAACAGTATTCCTAATGACCATATTATTACAGAACACGTCTCTATGTCAACAGTATTCCTAATGACCTTATTATTACATAACACGTCACTATGTCAACAGTATTCGTAATGACCATATTATTACAGATACAGGACACGTCACTATGTCATCAGTATTCCTAATGACCATATTATAACAGGACACGTCACTATCTCAACAGTATTCCTAATGACCATATTATTACAGGAGACGTCTCTATGTCAACAGTATTCCTAATGACCATATTATTACAGGACACGTCACTATGTCAACAGTATTCCTAATGACCATATTATTACAGGACACGTCACTATATAAACAGTTTTCCTAATGACCATATTATTACAGGACATGTCACTATGTCAACAGTATTCCTAATGACCATATTATTACAGAACACGTCTCTATGTCAACAGTATTCCTAATGACCTTATTATTAGAGAACACGTCACTATGTCAACAGTATTCCTGATGACCATATTATTACAGATACAGGACACATCACTTTGTCAAAAGTATTCATATTGACCATATTTTTACAGATACAGGACACGTCACTATGTCAACAGTATTCCTAATGACCATATTATAACAGAACACGTCACTATGTCAACAGTATTCCTAATGACCATATTATTACAGGACACGTCACCATGTCAACAGTATTCCTGATGACCATATTATTACAGATACAGGACACATCACTATGTCAACAGTATTCCTATGGACCATATTATTACAGATACAGGACACGTCACTATGTCAACAGTATTCCTAATGACCATGTTATTACAGGACACATCTCTATGTCAACAGTATTCCTAATGACCATATTATTACAGGACACGTCACTATGTCAACAGTATTACTAATGACCATATTATTACAGGACTTGTCACTATGTCAACAGTATTCCTGATGACCATATTATTACAGATACAGGACACGTCACTATGTCAACAGTATTCCTAATGACCATATTATTACAGGAGACGTCTCTATGTCAACAGTATTCCTAATGACCATATTATTACAGGACACGTCACTATGTCAACAGTATTCCTAATGACCATATTATTACAGGACACGTCACTATGTCAACAGTATTACTAATGACCATATTATTACAGGACTCGTCACTATGTCAACAGTATTCCTGATGACCATATTATTACAGATACAGGACACGTCACTATGTCAACAGTATTCCTAATGACCATATTATTACAGGAGACGTCTCTATGTCAACAGTATTCCTAATGACCATATTATTACAGGACACGTCACTATGTCAACAGTATTCCTAATGACCATATTATTACAGGACACGTCACTATATAAACAGTTTTCCTAATGACCATATTATTACAGGACATGTCACTATGTCAACAGTATTCCTAATGACCATATTATTACAGGACACGTCACTATGTCAACAGTATTCCTGATGACCATATTATTACAGATACAGGACACATCACTTTGTCAACAGTATTCATATTGACCATATTTTTACAGATACAGGACACGTCCCTATGTCAACAGTATTCCTAACGACCATATTATAACAGGACACGTCACTATGTCAACAGTATTCCTAATGACCATATTATTACAGGACACGTCACCATGTCAACAGTATTCCTGATGACCATATTATTACAGATACAGGACACATCACTATGTCAACAGTATTCCTATGGACCATATTATTACAGATACAGGACACGTCACTTTGTCAACAGCATTCCTAATGACCATATAATAACAGGACACGTCACTATCTCAACAGTATTCCTAATGACCATATTATTACTGGACACGTCACTATGTCAACAGTATTCCTATTGACCATATTGTAAAAGATACAGGACACATCACTATGTCAACAGTATTCCTATTGACCATATTATTACTGGACACGTCACTATGTCAACCGTATTTCCAATGACCATATTATAACAGATACAGGACACGTCACAATGTCAACAGTATTCCTAATGTCAATATTATTACAGGAGACGTCTCTATGTCAACAGTATTCCTAATGACCATATTATTACAGGACACGTCACTATGTCAACAGTATTCCTAATGACCATATTATTACAGGACACGTCACGATATAAACAGTATTCCTAATGACCATATTATTACAGGACAAGTCACTATGTCAACAGTATTCCTAATGACCATATTATTACAGGAGACGTCTCTATGTCATCATTATTCCTAATGACCATATTATTACAGGACACGTCTCTATGTCAACAGTATTCCTAATGACCTTATTATTACAGAACACGTCACTATGTCAACAGTATTCCTAATGACCATATTATTACAGATACAGGACATGTCACTATGTCACCAGTATTCCTAATGACCATATTATTACAGGACACGTCACTATGTCAACAGTATTCCTGATGACCATATTATTACAGATACAGGACACATCACTTTGTCAACAGTATTCATATTGACCATATTATTACAGATACAGGACACGTCACTATGTCAACAGTATTCCTAATGACCATATTATGACAGAACACGTCACTATGTCAACAGTATTCCTAATGACCATATTATTACAGGACACGTCACCATGTCAACAGTATTCCTGATGACCATATTATTACAGATACAGGACACATCACTATGTCAACAGTATTCCTATGGACCATATTATTACAGATACAGGACACGTCACTATGTCAACAGTATTCCTAATGACCATGTTATTACAGGACACGTGTCTATGTCAACAGTATTCCTAATGACCATATTATTACAGGACACATCACTATGTCAACAGTTTTACTAATGACCATATTATTACAGGACTCGTCACTATGTCAACAGTATTCCTGATGACCATATTATTACAGATACAGGACACGTCACTATGTCAACAGTATTCCTAATGACCATATTATTACAGGAGACGTCTCTATGTCAACAGTATTCCTAATGACCATATTATTACAGGACACGTCACTATGTCAACAGTATTCCTAATGACCATATTATTACAGGACACGTCACTATATAAACAGTTTTCCTAATGACCATATTATTACAGGACATGTCACTATGTCAACAGTATTCCTAATGACCATATTATTACAGGACACGTCTCTATGTCAACAGTATTCCTAATGACCTTATTATTACAGAACACGTCACTATGTCAACAGTATTCCTAATGACCATATTATTACAGATACAGGACATGTCACTATGTCACCAGTATTCCTAATGACCATATTATTACAGGACACGTCACTATGTCAACAGTATTCCTGATGACCATATTATTACAGATACAGGACACATCACTTTGTCAACAGTATTCATATTGACCATATTATTACAGATACAGGACACGTCACTATGTCAACAGTATTCCTAATGACCATATTATAACAGAACACGTCACTATGTCAACAGTATTCCTAATGACCATATTATTACAGGACACGTCACCATGTCAACAGTATTCCTGATGACCATATTATTACAGATACAGGACACATCACTATGTCAACAGTATTCCTATGGACCATATTATTACAGATACAGGACACGTCACTATGTCAACAGTATTCCTAATGACCATGTTATTACAGGACACGTGTCTATGTCAACAGTATTCCTAATGACCATATTATTACAGGACACATCACTATGTCAACAGTTTTACTAATGACCATATTATTACAGGACTCGTCACTATGTCAACAGTATTCCTGATGACCATATTATTACAGATACAGGACACGTCACTATGTCAACAGTATTCCTAATGACCATATTATTACAGGAGACGTCTCTATGTCAACAGTATTCCTAATGACCATATTATTACAGGACACGTCACTATGTCAACAGTATTCCTAATGACCATATTATTACAGGACACGTCACTATATAAACAGTTTTCCTAATGACCATATTATTACAGGACATGTCACTATGTCAACAGTATTCCTAATGACCATATTATTACAGGACACGTCTCTATGTCAACAGTATTCCTAATGACCTTATTATTACAGAACACGTCACTATGTCAACAGTATTCCTAATGACCATATTATTACAGATACAGGACATGTCACTATGTCACCAGTATTCCTAATGACCATATTATTACAGGACACGTCACTATGTCAACAGTATTCCTGATGACCATATTATTACAGATACAGGACACATCACTTTGTCAACAGTATTCATATTGACCATATTATTACAGATACAGGACACGTCACTATGTCAACAGTATTCCTAATGACCATATTATAACAGAACACGTCACTATGTCAACAGTATTCCTAATGACCATATTATTACAGGACACGTCACCATGTCAACAGTATTCCTGATGACCATATTATTACAGATACAGGACACATCACTATGTCAACAGTATTCCTATGGACCATATTATTACAGATACAGGACACGTCACTATGTCAACAGTATTCCTAATGACCATGTTATTACAGGACACGTGTCTATGTCAACAGTATTCCTAATGACCATATTATTACAGGACACATCACTATGTCAACAGTATTACTAATGACCATATTATTACAGGACTCGTCACTATGTCAACAGTATTCCTGATGACCATATTATTACAGATACAGGACACGTCACTATGTCAACAGTATTCCTAATGACCATATTATTACAGGAGACGTCTCTATGTCAACAGTATTCCTAATGACCATATTATTACAGGACACGTCACTATGTCAACAGTATTCCTAATGACCATATTATTACAGGACACGTCACTATATAAACAGTTTTCCTAATGACCATATTATTACAGGACATGTCACTATGTCAACAGTATTCCTAATGACCATATTATTACAGGACACGTCACTATGTCAACAGTATTCCTGATGACCATATTATTACAGATACAGGACACATCACTTTGTCAACAGTATTCATATTGACCATATTTTTACAGATACAGGACACGTCCCTATGTCAACAGTATTCCTAACGACCATATTATAACAGGACACGTCACTATGTCAACAGTATTCCTAATGACCATATTATTACAGGACACGTCACCATGTCAACAGTATTCCTGATGACCATATTATTACAGATACAGGACACATCACTATGTCAACAGTATTCCTATGGACCATATTATTACAGATACAGGACACATCACTTTGTCAACAGTATTCCTAATGACCATATAATAACAGGACACGTCACTATCTCAACAGTATTCCTAATGACCATATTATTACTGGACACGTCACTATGTCAACAGTATTCCTATTGACCATATTGTAAAAGATACAGGACACATCACTATGTCAACAGTATTCCTATTGACCATATCATTACTGGACACGTCACTATGTCAACCGTATTTCCAATGACCATATTATAACAGATACAGGACACGTCACAATGTCAACAGTATTCCTAATGTCAATATTATTACAGGAGACCTCTCTATGTCAACAGTATTCCTAATGACCATATTATTACAGGACACGTCACTATGTCAACAGTATTCCTAATGACCATATTATTACAGGACACGTCACGATATAAACAGTATTCCTTATGACCATATTATTACAGGACAAGTCACTATGTCAACAGTATTCCTAATGACCATATTATTACAGGAGACGTCTCTATGTCAACAGTATTCCTAATGACCATATTATTACAGGACACGTCACTATGTCAACAGTATTACTAATGACCATATTATTACAGGACACGTCACTATATAAACAGTTTTCCTAATGACCATATTATTACAGGACATGTCACTATGTCAACAGTATTCCTAATGACCATATTATTACAGAACACGTCTCTATGTCAACAGTATTCCTAATGACCTTATTATTACAGAACACGTCACTATGTCAACAGTATTCCTAATGACCATATTATTACAGATACAGGACACGTCACTATGTCACCAGTATTCCTAATGACCATATTATTACAGGACACGTCACTATGTCAACAGTATTCCTGATGACCATATTATTACAGATACAGGACACATCACTTTGTCAACAGTATTCATATTGACCATATTTTTACAGATACAGGACACGTCCCTATGTCAACAGTATTCCTAATGACCATATTATAACAGGACACATCACTATGTCAACAGTATTCCTAACGACCATATTATTACAGGACACGTCACCATGTCAACAGTATTCCTGATGACCATATTATTACAGATACAGGACACATCACTATGTCAACAGTATTCCTATGGACCATATTATTACAGATACAGGACACTTCACTTTGTCAACAGCATTCCTAATGACCATATAATAACAGGAAACGTCACTATCTCAACAGTATTCCTATTGAACATATTATTACAGGACACGTCTCTATGTCAACAGTATTCCTAATGACCATATTATTACTGGACACGTCACTATGTCAACAGTATTCCTATTGACCATATTGTAAAAGATACAGGACACATCACTATGTCAACAGTATTCCTAATGACCATGTTATTACAGGACACGTCTCTATGTCAACAGTATTCCTAATGACCATATTATTACAGGACACGTCACTATGTCAACAGTATTCCTGATGACCATATTATTACAGATACAGGACACATCACTTTGTCAACAGTATTCATATTGACCATATTATTACAGATAAAGGAAACGTCACTATGTCAACAGTATTCCTAATGACCATATTATAACAGGACACGTCACTATGTCAACAGTATTCCTGATGACCATATTATTACAGGACACGTCACTATGTCAACAGTATTCCTAATGACCATATTATTACAGGACACGTCACTATATAAACAGTTTTCCTAATGACCATATTATTACAGGACATGTCACTATGTCAACAGTATTCCTAATGACCATATTATTACAGGACACGTCTCTATGTCAACAGTATTCCTAATGACCATATTATTACAGATACAGGACACGTCACTATGTCACCAGTATTCCTAATGACCATATTATTACAGGACACGTCACTATGTCAACAGTATTCCTGATGACCATATTATTACAGATACAGGACACATCACTTTGTCAACAGTATTCATATTGACCATATTTTTACAGATACAGGACACGTCCCTATGTCAACAGTATTCCTAATGACCATATTATAACAGGACACGTCACTATGTCAACAGTATTCCTAATGACCATATTATTAAAGGACACGTCACCATGTCAACAGTATTCCTGATGACCATATTATTACAGATACAGGACACATCACTTTGTCAACAGTATTCATATTGACCATATTTTTACAGATACAGGACACGTCCCTATGTCAACAGTATTCCTAATGACCATATTATAACAGGACACGTCACTATGTCAACAGTATTCCTAATGACCATATTATTAAAGGACACGTCACCATGTCAACAGTATTCCTGATGACCATATTATTACAGATACAGGACACATCACTATGTCAACAGTATTCCTATGGACCATATTATTACAGATACAGGACACGTCACTTTGTCAACAGCATTCCTAATGACCATATAATAACAGGAAACGTCACTATCTCAACAGTATTCCTATTGAACATATTATTACAGGACACGTCTCTATGTCAACAGTATTCCTAATGACCATATTGTTACTGGACACGTCACTATGTCAACAGTATTCCTATTGACCATATTGTAAAAGATACAGGACACATCACTATGTCAACAGTATTCCTAATGACCATGTTATTACAGGACACGTCTCTATGTCAACAGTATTCCTAATGACCATATTATTACAGGACACGTCACTATGTCAACAGTATTCCTGATGACCATATTATTACAGATACAGGACACATCACTTTGTCAACAGTATTCATATTGAAAATAATATTACAGATAAAGGAAACGTCACTATGTCAACAGTATTCCTAATGACCATATTATTACAGGACACGTCACCATGTCAACAGTATTCCTGATGACCATATTATTACAGATACAGGACACATCACTATGTCAACAGTATTCCTAATGACCATATTATTACAGGACACGTCTCTATGTCAACAGTATTCCTAATGACCTTATTATTACAAAACACGTCACTATGTCAACAGTATTCCTAATGACCATATTATTACAGATACAGGACATGTCACTATGTCACCAGTATTCCTAATGACCATATTATTACAGGACACATCAATATGTCAACAGTATTCCTGATGACCATATTATTACAGATACAGGACACATCACTGAGTCAACAGTATTCATATTGACCATATTTTTACAGATACAGGACACGTCCCTATGTCAACAGTATTCCTAATGACCATATTATAACAGGACACGTCACTATGTCAACAGTATTCCTAATGACCATATTATTACAGGACACGTCACCATGTCAACAGTATTCCTGATGACCATATTATTACAGATACAGGACACATCACTATGTCAACAGTATTCCTATGGACCATATTATTACAGATACAGGACACGTCACTTTGTCAACAGCATTCCTAATGACCATATAATAACAGGACACGTCACTATCTCAACAGTATTCCTATTGAACATATTTTTACAGGACACGTATCTATGTCAACAGTATTCCTAATGACCATATTATTACTGGACACGTCACTATGTCAACAGTATTCCTATTGACCATGTTGTAAAAGATACAGGACACATCACTATGTCAACAATATTCCTATTGACCATATTATTACAGGACACGTCACTATGTCAACCGTATTTCCCATGACCATATTATAACAGATACAGGACACGTCACTATGTCACCAGTATTCCTAATTACCATATTATTACAGATACAGGACACGTCACTATGTCAACAGTATTCCTAATGACCATGTTATTACAGATACAGGAAACGTCACTATGTCAACAGTATTCCTAATGACCATATTATAACAGGACACGTCACTATGTCAACAGTATTCCTAATGACCATATTATTACAGGACACGTCACCATGTCAACAGTATTCCTGATGACCATATTATTACAGATACAGGACACATCACTATGTCAACAGTATTCCTATGGACCATATTATTACAGATACAGGACACGTCACTATGTCAACAGCATTCCTAATGTCCATATAATAACAGGACACGTCACTATCTCAACAGTATTCCTATTGACCATATTGTAACAGATACAGGACACATCACTATGTCAACAGTATTCCTATTGACCATATTATTACAGGACACATCACTATGTCAACCGTATTTCCAATGACCATATTATAACAGATACAGGACACGTCTCTATGTCAAAAGTATTCCTAATGACCATATTATAACAGATACAGGACATGTCACTATGTCAACAGTATTCCTAATGATCATATTATTACAGATACAGGACACGTCATTATGTGAACAGTATTCATATTGACCATATTAAAACAGTTACAGGACACGTCACTATGTCAACAGTATTCCTATTGACCATATTATTACAGATACAGGACACGTCTCTATGTCAACAGTATTCCTATTGACCATATTATTACAGTTACAGGACACGTCACTATGTCAACAGTATTCCTATTGACCATATTATTACAGATACAGGACACGTCACTATGTCAACAGTATTCCTAATGACCATATTATTACAGACACAGGACACGTCACTATGTCAACAGAATTCCTAATGACCATATTTTACAGATACAGGACACGTCACTATGTCAACAGTATTCCTAATGACCATATTATTACAGGAGACGTCTCTATGTCAACAGTATTCCTAATGACCATATTATTACAGGACATGTCACTATGTCAACAGTATTCCTAATGACCATATTATTACAGAACACGTCTCTTTGTCAACAGTATTCCTAATGACCTTAATATTACAGAACACGTCACTATGTCAACAGTATTCCTGATGACCATATTATTACAGATACAGGACACATCACTTTGTCAAAAGTATTCATATTGACCATATTTTTACAGATACAGGACACGTCACTATGTCAACAGTATTCCTAATGACCATATTATAACAGAACACGTCACTATGTCAACAGTATTCCTAATGACCATATTATTACAGGACACGTCACCATGTCAACAGTATTCCTGATGACCATATTATTACAGATACAGGACACATCACTATGTCAACAGTATTCCTATGGACCATATTATTACAGATACAGGACACGTCACTATGTCAACAGTATTCCTAATGACCATGTTATTACAGGACACATCTCTATGTCAACAGTATTCCTAATGACCATATTATTACAGGACACGTCACTATTTCAACAGTATTACTAATGACCATATTATTACAGGACTCGTCACTATGTCAACAGTATTCCTGATGACCATATTATTACAGATACAGGACACGTCACTATGTCAACAGTATTCCTAATGACCATATTATTACAGGAGACGTCTCTATGTCAACAGTATTCCTAATGACCATATTATTACAGGACACGTCACTATGTCAACAGTATTCCTAATGACCATATTATTACAGGACACGTCACTATGTCAACAGTATTACTAATGACCATATTATTACAGGACTCGTCACTATGTCAACAGTATTCCTGATGACCATATTATTACAGATACAGGACACGTCACTATGTCAACAGTATTCCTAATGACCATATTATTACAGGAGACGTCTCTATGTCAACAGTATTCCTAATGACCATATTATTACAGGACACGTCACTATGTCAACAGTATTCCTAATGACCATATTATTACAGGACACGTCACTATATAAAAAGTTTTCCTAATGACCATATTATTACAGGACATGTCACTATGTCAACAATATTCCTAATGACCATATTATTACAGGACACGTCTCTATGTCAACAGTATTCCTAATTACCTTATTATTACAGAACACGTCACTATGTCAACAGTATTCCTAATGACCATATTATTACAGATACAGGACACGTCACTATGTCACCAGTATTCCTAATGACCATATTATTACAGGACACGTCACTATGTCAAGAGTATTCCTGATGACCATATTATTACAGATACAGGACACATCACTTTCTCAACAGTATTCATATTGACCATATTTTTACAGATACAGGACACGTCCCTATGTCAACAGTATTCCTAATGACCATATTATAACAGGACACGTCACTATGTCAACAGTATTCCTAATGACAATATTATTACAGGACATGTCACCATGTCAACAGTATTCCTGATGACCATATTATTACAGATACAGGACACATCACTTTGTCAACAGTATTCATATTGACCATATTATTACAGATACAGGACACGTCACTATGTCAACAGTATTCCTAATGACCATATTATAACAGAACACGTCACTATGTCAACAGTATTCCTAATGACCATATTATTACAGGACACGTCACCATGTCAACAGTATTCCTGATGACCATTTTATTACAGATACAGGACACATCACTATGTCAACAGTATTCCTATGGACCATATTATTACAGATACAGGACACGTCACTATGTCAACAGTATTCCTAATGACCATGTTATTACAGGACACATCTCTATGTCAACAGTATTCCTAATGACCATATTATTACAGGACAAGTCACTATGTCAACAGTATTACTAATGACCATATTATTACAGGACTCGTCACTATGTCAACAGTATTCCTGATGACCATATTATTACAGATACAGGACACGTCACTATGTCAACAGTATTCCTAATGACCATATTATTACAGGAGACGTCTCTATGTCAACAGTATTCCTAATGACCATATTATTACAGGACACGTCACTATGTCAACAGTATTCCTAATGACCATATTATTACAGGACACGTCACTATGTCAACAGTATTACTAATGACCATATTATTACAGGACTCGTCACTATGTCAACAGTATTCCTGATGACCATATTATTACAGATACAGGACACGTCACTATGTCAACAGTATTCCTAATGACCAGATTATTACAGGAGACGTCTCTATGTCAACAGTATTCCTAATGACCATATTATTACAGGACACGTCACTATGTCAACAGTATTCCTAATGACCATATTATTACTGGACACGTCACTATGTCAACAGTATTCCTATTGACCATATTGTAAAAGATACAGGACACATCACTATGTCAACAGTATTCCTATTGACCATATTATTACAGGACACGTCACTATGTCAACCGTATTTCCAATGACCATATTATAACAGATACAGGACACGTCACAATGTCAACATTATTCCTAATGTCAATATTATTACAGGAGACGTCTCTATGTCAACAGTATTCCTAATGACCATATTATTACAGGACACGTCACTATGTCAACAGTATTCCTAATGACCATATTATTACAGGACACGTCTCTATGTCAACAGTATTCCTAATGACCTTATTATTACAGAACACGTCACTATGTCAGCAGTATTCGTAATGTTCATATTATTACAGATACAGGACACGTCACTATGTCACCAGTATTCCTAATAACCATATTATTACAGATACAGGACACGTCACTATGTCACCAGTATTCCTAATTACCATATTATTACAGATACAGGACACGTCACTATGTCAACAGTATTACTAATGACCATATTATTACAGGACTCGTCACTATGTCAACAGTATTCCTGATGACCATATTATTACAGATACAGGACACATCACTTTGTCAACAGTATTCATATTGACCATATTTTTACAGATACAGGACACGTCCCTATGTCAACAGTATTCCTAATGACCATATAATAACAGGACACGTCACTATGTCAACAGTATTCCTAATGACCATATTATTACAGGACACGTCACCATGTCAACAGTATTCCTGATGACCATATTATTACAGATACAGGACACATCACTATGTCAACAGTATTCCTATGGACCATATTATTACAGATACAGGACACGTCACTTTGTCAACAGCATTCCTAATGACCATATAATAACAGGACACGTCACTATCTCAACAGTATTCCTATTGAACATATTATTACAGGACACGTCTCTATGTCAACAGTATTCCTAATGACCATATTATTACTGGACACGTCAATATGTCAACAGTATTCCTATTGACCATATTGTAAAAGATACAGGACACATCACTATGTCAACAGTATTCCTATGGACCATATTATTACAGATACAGGACACGTCACTTTGTCAACAGCATTCCTAATGACCATATAATAACAGGACACGTCACTATCTCAACAGTATTCCTATTGAACATATTATTACAGGACACGTCTCTATGTCAACAGTATTCCTAATGACCATATTATTACTGGACACGTCACTATGTCAACAGTATTCCTATTGACCATATTATTACAGGACACGTCACTATGTCAACCGTATTTCCAATGACCATATTATAACAGATACAGGACATGTCACAATGTCAACAGTATTCCTAATGTCAATATTATTACAGGAGACGTCTCTATGTCAACAGTATTCCTAATGACCATATTATTACAGGACACGTCACTATGTCAACAGTATTCCTAATGACCATATTATTACAGGACACGTCTCTATGTCAACAGTATTCCTAATGACCTTATTATTACAGAACACGTCACTATGTCAACAGTATTCGTAGTGACCATATTATTACAGATACAGGACACGTCACTATGTCACCAGTATTCCTAATGACCATATTATTACAGATACAGGACACGTCACTATGTCACCAGTATTCCTAATTACCATATTATTACAGATACAGGACACGTCACTATGTCAACAGTATTCCTAATGACCATGTTATTACAGGACACGTCTCTATGTCAACAGTATTCCTAATGACCATATTATTACAGGACACGTCACTATGTCAACAGTATTCCTAATGACCATATTATTACAGGACACGTCACTATGTCAACAGTATTACTAATGACCATATTATTACAGGACTCGTCACTATGTCAACAGTATTCCTGATGACCATATTATTACAGATACAGGACACATCACTTTGTCAACAGTATTCATATTGACCATATTTTTACAGATACAGGACACGTCCCTATGTCAACAGTATTCCTAATGACCATATAATAACAGGACGCGTCACTATGTCAACAGTATTCCTAATGACCATATTATTACAGGACACGTCACCATGTCAACAGTATTCCTGATGACCATATTATTACAGATACAGGACACATCACTATGTCAACAGTATTCCTATGGACCATATTATTACAGATACAGGACACGTCACTTTGTCAACAGCATTCCTAATGACCATATAATAACAGGACACGTCACTATCTCAACAGTATTCCTATTGAACATATTATTACAGGACACGTCTCTATGTCAACAGTATTCCTAATGACCATATTATTACTGGACACGTCAATATGTCAACAGTATTCCTATTGACCATATTGTAAAAGATACAGGACACATCACTATGTCAACAGTATTCCTATTGACCATATTATTACAGGACACGTCACTATGTCAACCGTATTTCCAATGACCATATTATAACAGATACAGGACATGTCACAATGTCAACAGTATTCCTAATGTCAATATTATTACAGGAGACGTCTCTATGTCAACAGTATTCCTAATGACCATATTATTACAGGACACGTCACTATGTCAACAGTATTCCTAATGACCATATTATTACAGGACACGTCTCTATGTCAACAGTATTCCTAATGACCTTATTATTACAGAACACGTCACTATGTCAACAGTATTCGTAGTGACCATATTATTACAGATACAGGACACGTCACTATGTCACCAGTATTCCTAATGACCATATTATTACAGATACAGGACACGTCACTATGTCACCAGTATTCCTAATTACCATATTATTACAGATACAGGACACATCACTTTCTCAACAGTATTCATATTGACCATATTTTTACAGATACAGGACACTTCCCTATGTCAACAGTATTCCTAATGACCATATTATAACAGGACACATCACTATGTCAACAGTATTCCTAATGACAATATTATTACAGGACATGTCACCATGTCAACAGTATTCCTGATGACCATATTATTACAGATACAGGACACATCACTATGTCAACAGTATTCCTATGGACCATATTATTACAGATACAGGACACGTCACTTTGTCAACAGCATTCCTAATGACCATATAATAACAGGACACGTCACTATCTCAACAGTATTCCTATTGAACATATTATTACAGGACACTTCTCTATGTCAACAGTATTCCTAATGACCATATTATTACTGGACACGTCACTATGTCAACAGTATTCCGATTGACCATATTGTAAAAGATACAGGACACATCACAATGTCAACAGTATTCCTAATGTCAATATTATTACAGGACACGTCACTATGTCAACAGTATTCCTAATGACCATATTATTACAGGACACGTCACGATATAAACAGTATTCCTAATGACCATATTATTACAGGACATGTCACTATGTCAACAGTATTCCTAATGACCATATTATTACAGGAGACTTCTCTATGTCAACAGTATTCCTAATGACCATATTATTACAGGACACGTCACTATGTCAACAGTATTCCTAATGACGATATTATTACAGGACACGTCACTATATAAACAGTTTTCCTAATGACCATATTATTACAGGACATGTCACTATGTCAACAGTATTCCTAATGACCATATTATTACAGAACACGTCTCTATGTCAACAGTATTCCTAATGACCTTATTATTACAGAACACGTCACTATGTCAACAGTATTCCTGATGACCATATTATTACAGATACAGGACACATCACTTTGTCAACAGTATTCATATTGACCATATTATTACAGATACAGGACACGTCACTATGTCAACAGTATTCCTAATGACCATATTATAACAGAACACGTCACTATGTCAACAGTATTCCTAATGACCATATTATTACAGGACACGTCACCATGTCAACAGTATTCCTGATGACCATTTTATTACAGATACAGGACACATCACTATGTCAACAGTATTCCTATGGACCATATTATTACAGATACAGGACACGTCACTATGTCAACAGTATTCCTAATGACCATGTTATTACAGGACACATCTCTATGTCAACAGTATTCCTAATGACCATATTATTACAGGACACGTCACTATGTCAACAGTATTACTAATGACCATATTATTACAGGACTCGTCACTATGTCAACAGTATTCCTGATGACCATATTATTACAGATACAGGACACATCACTTTGTCAACAGTATTCATATTGACCATATTTTTACAGATACAGGACACGTCCCTATGTCAACAGTATTCCTAATGACCATATAATAACAGGACGCGTCACTATGTCAACAGTATTCCTAATGACCATATTATTACAGGACACGTCACCATGTCAACAGTATTCCTGATGACCATATTATTACAGATACAGGACACATCACTATGTCAACAGTATTCCTATGGACCATATTATTACAGATACAGGACACGTCACTTTGTCAACAGCATTCCTAATGACCATATAATAACAGGACACGTCACTATCTCAACAGTATTCCTATTGAACATATTATTACAGGACACGTCTCTATGTCAACAGTATTCCTAATGACCATATTATTACTGGACACGTCAATATGTCAACAGTATTCCTATTGACCATATTGTAAAAGATACAGGACACATCACTATGTCAACAGTATTCCTATTGACCATATTATTACAGGACACGTCACTATGTCAACCGTATTTCCAATGACCATATTATAACAGATACAGGACATGTCACAATGTCAACAGTATTCCTAATGTCAATATTATTACAGGAGACGTCTCTATGTCAACAGTATTCCTAATGACCATATTATTACAGGACACGTCACTATGTCAACAGTATTCCTAATGACCATATTATTACAGGACACGTCTCTATGTCAACAGTATTCCTAATGACCTTATTATTACAGAACACGTCACTATGTCAACAGTATTCGTAGTGACCATATTATTACAGATACAGGACACGTCACTATGTCACCAGTATTCCTAATGACCATATTATTACAGATACAGGACACGTCACTATGTCACCAGTATTCCTAATTACCATATTATTACAGATACAGGACACATCACTTTCTCAACAGTATTCATATTGACCATATTTTTACAGATACAGGACACTTCCCTATGTCAACAGTATTCCTAATGACCATATTATAACAGGACACATCACTATGTCAACAGTATTCCTAATGACAATATTATTACAGGACATGTCACCATGTCAACAGTATTCCTGATGACCATATTATTACAGATACAGGACACATCACTATGTCAACAGTATTCCTATGGACCATATTATTACAGATACAGGACACGTCACTTTGTCAACAGCATTCCTAATGACCATATAATAACAGGACACGTCACTATCTCAACAGTATTCCTATTGAACATATTATTACAGGACACTTCTCTATGTCAACAGTATTCCTAATGACCATATTATTACTGGACACGTCACTATGTCAACAGTATTCCGATTGACCATATTGTAAAAGATACAGGACACATCACAATGTCAACAGTATTCCTAATGTCAATATTATTACAGGACACGTCACTATGTCAACAGTATTCCTAATGACCATATTATTACAGGACACGTCACGATATAAACAGTATTCCTAATGACCATATTATTACAGGACATGTCACTATGTCAACAGTATTCCTAATGACCATATTATTACAGGAGACTTCTCTATGTCAACAGTATTCCTAATGACCATATTATTACAGGACACGTCACTATGTCAACAGTATTCCTAATGACGATATTATTACAGGACACGTCACTATATAAACAGTTTTCCTAATGACCATATTATTACAGGACATGTCACTATGTCAACAGTATTCCTAATGACCATATTATTACAGAACACGTCTCTATGTCAACAGTATTCCTAATGACCTTATTATTACAGAACACGTCACTATGTCAACAGTATTCCTGATGACCATATTATTACAGATACAGGACACATCACTTTGTCAACAGTATTCATATTGACCATATTATTACAGATACAGGACACGTCACTATGTCAACAGTATTCCTAATGACCATATTATAACAGAACACGTCACTATGTCAACAGTATTCCTAATGACCATATTATTACAGGACACGTCACCATGTCAACAGTATTCCTGATGACCATTTTATTACAGATACAGGACACATCACTATGTCAACAGTATTCCTATGGACCATATTATTACAGATACAGGACACGTCACTATGTCAACAGTATTCCTAATGACCATGTTATTACAGGACACATCTCTATGTCAACAGTATTCCTAATGACCATATTATTACAGGACACGTCACTATGTCAACAGTATTACTAATGACCATATTATTACAGGACTTGTCACTATGTCAACAGTATTCCTGATGACCATATTATTACAGATACAGGACACGTCACTATGTCAACAGTATTCCTAATGACCATATTATTACAGGAGACGTCTCTATGTCAACAGTATTCCTAATGACCATATTATTACAGGACACGTCACTATGTCAACAGTATTCCTAATGACCATATTATTACAGGACACGTCACTATGTCAACAGTATTACTAATGACCATATTATTACAGGACACGTCACTATATAAACAGTATTCCTAATGACCATATTATTACAGGACATGTCACTATGTCAACAGTATTCCTAATGACCATATTATTACAGGACACGTCTCTATGTCAACAGTATTCCTAATGACCTTATTATTACAGAACACGTCACTATGTCAACAGTATTCGTAATGACCATATTATTACAGATACAGGACACGTCACTATGTCACCAGTATTCCTAATGACCATATTATTACAGATACAGGACACGTCACTATGTCACCAGTATTCCTAATTAACCATATTATTACAGATACAGGACACGTCACTATGTCAACAGTATTCCTAATGACCATGTTATTACAGGACAAGTCTCTATGTCAACAGTATTCCTAATGACCATATTATTACAGGACACGTCACTATGTCAACAGTATTCCTAATGACCATATTATTACAGGACACGTCACTATGTCAACAGTATTACTAATGACCATATTATTACAGGACTCGTCACTATGTCAACAGTATTCCTGATGACCATATTATTACAGATACAGGACACATCACTTTGTCAACAGTATTCATATTGACCATATTTTTACAGATACAGGACACGTCCCTATGTCAAGAGTATTCCTAATGACCATATTATAACAGGACACGTCACTATGTCAACAGTATTCCTAATGACCATATTATTACAGGACACGTCACCATGTCAACAGTATTCCTGATGACCATATTATTACAGATACAGGACACATCACTATGTCAACAGTATTCCTATGGACCATATTATTACAGATACAGGACACGTCACTTTATCAACAGCATTCCTAATGACCATATAATAACAGGACACGTCACTATCTCAACAGTATTCCTATTGAACATATTATTACAGGACACGTCTCTATGTCAACAGTATTCCTAATGACCATATTATTACTGGACACGTCAATATGTCAACAGTATTCCTATTGACCATATTGTAAAAGATACAGGACACATCACTATGTCAACAGTATTCCTATTGACCATATTATTACAGGACACGTCACTATGTCAACCGTATTTCCAATGACCATATTATAACAGATACAGGACACGTCACAATGTCAACAGTATTCCTAATGTCAATATTATTACAGGAGACGTCTCTATGTCAACAGTATTCCTAATGACCATGTTATTACAGGACACGTCACTATGTCAACAGTATTCCTAATGACCATATTATTACAGGACACGTCACTATATAAACAGTATTCCTAATGACCATATTATTACAGGACATGTCACTATGTCAACAGTATTCCTAATGACCATATTATTACAGGACACGTCTCTATGTCAACAGTATTCCTAATGACCATATTATTACAGGACACGTCTCTATGTCAACAGTATTTCTAATGACCTTATTATTACAGAACACGTCACTATGTCAACAGTATTCGTAATGACCATATTATTACAGATACAGGACACGTCACTATGTCACCAGTATTCCTAATGACCATATTATTACAGATACAGGACACGTCACTATGTCACCAGTATTCCTAATTAACCATATTATTACAGATACAGGACACGTCACTATGTCAACAGTATTCCTAATGACCATATTATTACAGGACATGTCACTATGTCAACAGTATTCCTAATGACCATATTATTACAGGACACGTCTCTATGTCAACAGTATTCCTAATGACCTTATTATTACAGAACACGTCACTATGTCAACAGTATTCGTAATGACCATATTATTACAGATACAGGACACGTCACTATGTCACCAGTATTCCTAATGACCATATTATTACAGATACAGGACACGTCACTATGTCACCAGTATTCCTAATTAACCATATTATTACAGATACAGGAGACGTCTCTATGTCAACAGTATTCCTAATGACCATGTTATTACAGGACACGTCTCTATGTCAACAGTATTCCTAATGACCTTATTATTACAGAACACGTCACTATGTCAACAGTATTCCTGATGACCATATTATTACAGATACAGGACACATCACTTTGTCAACAGTATTCATATTGACCATATTATTACAGATACAGGACACGTCACTATGTCAACAGTATTCCTAATGACCATATTATAACAGAACACGTCACTATGTCAACAGTATTCCTAATGACCATATTATTACAGGACACGTCACCATGTCAACAGTATTCCTGATGACCATTTTATTACAGATACAGGACACATCACTATGTCAACAGTATTCCTATGGACCATATTATTACAGATACAGGACACGTCACTATGTAAATAGTATTCCTAATGACCATATTATTACAGGACACATCACTATGTCAACAGTATTCCTAATGACCATATTATTACAGATACAGGACACGTCACTATGTCACCAGTATTCCTAATGACCATATTATTACAGATACAGGACACGTCACTATGTCACCAGTATTCCTAATGACCATATTATTACAGGACACGTCACTATGTCAACAGTATTTCTAATGACAATATTATTACAGGACACGTCACTATGTCAACAGTATTCCTAATGACCATATTATTAAAGGACACGTCACTATGTCAACAGTATTCCTAATGACCATATTATTACAGATACAGGACACGTCACTATGTCACCAGTATTTCTAATGACAATATTATTACAGGACACGTCACTATGTCAACAGTATTCCTAATGACCATATTATTAAAGGACACGTCACTATGTCAACAGTAATCCTAATGACCAAATTATTACAGATACAGGACACAGGACACATGTCTAAGACAACAGTATTCCTAATGACCATATTATTACAGATACAGAACACGTCACTATGTCACCAGTATTCCTAATGACCATATTATTACAGATACAGGACACGTCACTATGTAAATAGTATTCCTAATTACCATATTATTACAGGAAACGTCACTATGTCAACAGTATTCCTATTGACCATATTGTAAAAGATACAGGACACATCACTATGTCAACAGTATTCCTATTGACCATATTATTACAGGACACGTCACTATGTCAACCGTATTTCCAATGACCATATTATAACAGATACAGGACACGTCACAATGTCAACATTATTCCTAATGTCAATATTATTACAGGAGACGTCTCTATGTCAACAGTATTCCTAATGACCATATTATTACAGGACACGTCACTATGTCAACAGTATTCCTAATGACCATATTATTACAGGACACGTCACGATATAAACAGTATTCCTAATGACCATATTATTACAGGACATGTCACTATGTCAACAGTATTCCTAATGACCATATTATTACAGGACACGTCTCTATGTCAACAGTATTCCTAATGACCTTATTATTACAGAACACGTCACTATGTCAACAGTATTCGTAATGACCATATTATTACAGATACAGGACACGTCACTATGTCACCAGTATTCCTAATGATCATATTATTACAGATACAGGACACGTCACTATGTCACCAGTATTCCTAATTACCATATTATTACAGATACAGGACACGTCACTATGTCAACAGTATTCCTAATGACCATGTTATTACAGGACACGTCTCTATGTCAACAGTATTCCTAATGACCATATTATTACAGGACATGTCACTATGTCAACAGTATTCCTAATGACCATATTATTACAGGACACGTCACTATGTCAACAGTATTACTAATGACCATATTATTACAGGACACGTCACCATGTCAACAGTATTCCTGATGACCATATTATTACAGATACAGGACACATCACTTTGTCAACAGTATTCATATTGACCATATTATTACAGATACAGGACACGTCACTATGTCAACAGTATTCCTAATGAAAATATTATAACAGGACACGTCACTATGTCAACAGTATTCCTAATGACCATATTATTACAGGACACGTCACCATGTCAACAGTATTCCTGATGACCATATTATTACAGATACAGGACACATCACTATGTCAACAGTATTCCTATGGACCATATTATTACAGATACAGGACACGTCACTATGTCAACAGCATTCCTAATGACCATATAATAACAGGACACGTCACTATCTCAACAGTATTCCTATTGACCATATTTTTACAGGACACGTCTCTATTTCAACAGTATTCCTAATGACCATATTATTACTGGACACGTCACTATGTCAACAGTATTCCTATTGACCATATTGTAACAGATACAGGACACATCACTATGTCAACAGTATTCCTATTGACCATATTTTTACAGATACAGGACACGTCACTATGTCAACAGTATTCCTAATGACCATATTATTACAGGAGACGTCTCTATGTCAACAGAATTCCTAATGACCATATTATTACAGGACAGGTCACTATGTCAACAGTATTCCTAATGACCATATTATTACAGGACACTTCACTATATAAACAGTATTCCTAATTACCATATTATTACAGGACACGTCACTATTTAAACAGTATTCCTAATGACCATGTTATTACAGGACACGTCACTATATAAACAGTATTCCTAATGACCATATTATTACAGTACATGTCACTATGTCAACAGTGTTCCTAATGACCATATTATTACACGACACATCACTATGTCAACAGTATTCCTAATGACCATATTATTACAGGACACGTCACTATGTCAACAGTATTCCTAATGACCATATTATTACAGATACAGGACACGTCACTATGTCACCAGTATTCCTAATGACCATATTATTACAGATACAGGACACGTCACTATGTCACCAGTATTCCTAATTACCATATTATTACAGATACAGGACACGTCACTATGTCAACAGTATTCCTAATGACCATGTTATTACAGGACACGTCTCTATGTCAACAGTATTCCTAATGACCATATTATTACAGGACACGTCACTATGTCAACAGTATTCCTGATGACCATGTTATTACAGATACAGGACATCACTTTGTCAACAGTATTCATATTGACCATATTATTACAGATACAGGAAACGTCACTATGTCAACAGTATTCCTAATGACCATATTATAACAGGACACGTCACTATGTCAACAGTATTCCTAATGACCATATTATTACAGGACACGTCACCATGTCAACAGTATTCCTGATGACCATATTATTACAGATACAGGACACATCACTATGTCAACAGTATTCCTATGGACCATATTATTACAGATACAGGACACGTCACTATGTCAACAGCATTCCTAATGACCATATAATAACAGGACACGTCACTATCTCAACAGTATTCCTATTGACCATATTATTACAGGACACGTCTCTATGTCAACAGTATTCCTAATGACCATATTATTACTGGACACGTCACTATGTCAACAGTATTCCTATTGACCATATTGTAACAGATACAGGACACATCACTATGTCAAAAGTATTCCTATTGACCATATTATTGCAGGACACGTCACTATGTCAACCGTATTTCCAATGACCATATTATAACAGATACAGGACATGTCACTATGTCAACAGTATTCCTAATGATCATATTATTACAGATACAGGACACGTCATTATGTGAACAGTATTCCTATTGACCATATTAAAACAGTTACAGGACATTTCACTATGTCAACAGTATTCCTATTGACCATATTATTACAGATACAGGACACGTCACTATGTCAACAGTATTCCTATTGACCATATTATTACAGATACAGGACACGTCACTATGTCAACAGTATTCCTAATGACCATATTATTACAGACACAGGACACGTCACTATGTCAACAGTATTCCTAATGACCATATTATTACAGACACAGGACACGTCACTATGTCAACAGAATTCCTAATGACCATATTTTACAGATACAGGACACGTCACTATGTCAACAGTATTCCTAATGACCATATTATTACAGGAGACGTCTCTATGTCAACAGTATTCCTAATGACCATATTATTACAGGACACGTCACTATGTCAACAGTATTCCTAATGACCATATTATTACAGGACACGTCACTATATAAACAGTTTTCCTATTGACCATATTATTACAGGAGATGTCACTATGTCAACAGTATTCCTAATGACCATATTATTACAGGACACGTCTCTATGTCAACAGTATTCCTAATGACCATATTATTACAGATACAGGACACATCACTTTGTCAAAAGTATTCCTAATGACCATATTATAACAGGACACGTCACTATGTCAACAGTATTCCTAATGACCATATTATTACAGGAGATGTCACTATGTCAACAGTATTCCTAATGACCATATTATTACAGGACACGTCTCTATGTCAACAGTATTCCTAATGACCATATTTTTACAGATACAGGACACGTCACTATGTCAACAGTATTCCTAATGACCATATTATAACAGGACACGTCACTATGTCAACAGTATTCCTAATGACCATATTATTACAGGACACGTCACTATATAAACAGTATTTCTAATGACCATATTATTACAGGACATGTCACTATGTCAACAGTATTCCTAATGACCATATTATTACAGGACACATCACTATGTCAACAGTATTCCTAATGACCTTATTATTACAGAACACGTCACTATGTCAACAGTATTCCCAATGACCATATTATTACAGATACAGGACATGTCACTATGTCAACAGTATTCCTAATGACCATGTTATTACAGGACACGTCTCTATGTCAACAGTATTCCTAATGACAATATTATTACAGGACACGTCACTATGTCAACAGTATTCCTAATGACCATATTATTACAGGACACGTCACTATGTCAACAGTATTCCTAATGACAATATTATTACAGGACTCGTCACTATGTCAACAGTATTCCTTATTACAATATTATTACAGATACAGGACACATCACTTTGTCAACAGTATTCATATTGACCATATTATTACAGATACAGGACACATCACTATGTCAACAGTATTCCTATGGACCATATTATTACAGATACAGGACACGTCACTATGTCAACAGCATTCCTAATGACCATATAATAACAGGACACGTCACTATCTCAACAGTATTCCTAATGACCTTATTATTACAGAATACGTCACATTGTCAACAGTATTCGTAATGACCATATTATTACAGATACAGGACACGTCACTATGTCAACAGTATTCCTAATGACCATGTTATTACAGGACACGTCTCTATGTCAACAGTATTCCTAATGACCATATTATTGCAGGACACGTCACTATGTTAACAGTATTCCTGATGACCATGTTATTACAGATACAGGACATCACTTTGTCAACAGTATTCATATTGACCATATTATTACAGATACAGGAAACGTCACTGTGTCAACAGTATTCCTAATGACCATATTATAACAGGACACGTCACTATGTCAACAGTATTCCTAATGACCATATTATTACAGGACACGTCACCATGTCAACAGTATTCCTGATGACCATATTATTACAGATACAGGACACATCACTATGTCAACAGTATTCCTATGGACCATATTATTACAGATACAGGACACGTCACTATGTCAACAGCATTCCTAATGACCATATAATAACAGGACACGTCACTATCTCAACAGTATTCCTATTGACCATATTATTACAGGACACGTCTCTATGTCAACAGTATTCCTAATGACCATATTATTACTGGACACGTCACTATGTCAACAGTATTCCTATTGACCATATTGTAACAGATACAGGACACATCACTATGTCAACAGTATTCCTATTGACCATATTATTGCAGGACACGTCACTATGTCAACCGTATTTCCAATGACCATATTATAACAGATACTGGACATGTCACTATGTCAACAGTATTCCTAATGATCATATTATTACAGATACAGGACACGTCATTATGTGAACAGTATTCCTATTGACCATATTAAAACAGTTACAGGACATTTCACTATGTCAACAGTATTCCTATTGACCATATTATTACAGATACAGGACACGTCACTATGTCAACAGTATTCCTATTGACCATATTATTACAGATACAGGACACGTCACTATGTCAACAGTATTCCTAATGACCATATTATTACAGACACAGGACACGTCACTATGTCAACAGTATTCCTAATGACCATTATATTACAGACACAGGACACGTCACTATGTCAACAGAATTCCTAATGACCATATTTTACAGATACAGGACACGTCACTATGTCAACAGTATTCCTAATGACCATATTATTACAGGAGACGTCTCTATGTCAACAGTATTCCTAATGACCATATTATTACAGGACACGTCACTATGTCAACAGTATTCCTAATGACCATATTATTACAGGACACGTCACTATATAAACAGTTTTCCTAATGACCATATTATTACAGGAGATGTCACTATGTCAACAGTATTCCTAATGACCATATTATTACAGGACACGTCTCTATGTCAACAGTATTCCTAATGACCATATTATTACAGATACAGGACACATCACTTTGTCAAAAGTATTCCTAATGACCATATTATAACAGGACACGTCACTATGTCAACAGTATTCCTAATGACCATATTATTACAGGAGATGTCACTATGTCAACAGTATTCCTAATGACCATATTATTACAGGACACGTCTCTATGTCAACAGTATTCCTAATGACCATATTTTTACAGATACAGGACACGTCACTATGTCAACAGTATTCCTAATGACCATATTATAACAGGACACGTCACTATGTCAACAGTATTCCTAATGACCATATTATTACAGGACACGTCACTATATAAACAGTATTTCTAATGACCATATTATTACAGGACATGTCACTATGTCAACAGTATTCCTAATGACCATATTATTACAGGACACATCACTATGTCAACAGTATTCCTAATGACCTTATTATTACAGAACACGTCACTATGTCAACAGTATTCCCAATGACCATATTATTACAGATACAGGACATGTCACTATGTCAACAGTATTCCTAATGACCATGTTATTACAGGACACGTCTCTATGTCAACAGTATTCCTAATGACCATATTATTACAGGACACGTCACTATGTCAACAGTATTCCTAATGACCATATTATTACAGGACACGTCACTATGTCAACAGTATTCCTAATGACAATATTATTACAGGACTCGTCACTATGTCAACAGTATTCCTTATTACAATATTATTACAGATACAGGACACATCACTTTGTCAACAGTATTCATATTGACCATATTATTACAGATACAGGACACGTCACTATGTCAACAGTATTCCTAATGACCATATTATAACAGGACACGTCACTATGTCAACAGTATTACTAATGACCATATTATTACAGGACACGTCACCATGTCAACAGTATTCCTGATGACCATATTATTACAGATACAGGACACATCACTATGTCAACAGTATTCCTATGGACCATATTATTACAGATACAGGACACGTCACTATGTCAACAGCATTCCTAATGACCATATAATAACAGGACACGTCACTATCTCAACAGTATTCCTATTGACCATATTATTACAGGACACGTCTCTATTTCAACAGTATTCCTATTGACCATATTATTACTGGAAACGTCACTATGTCAACAGTATTCCTATTGACCATATTGTAACAGATACAGGACACATCACTATGTCAACAGTATTCCTATTGACCATATTATTACAGATACAGGACACGTCACTATGTCAACAGTATTCCTAATGACCATATTATTACAGGACATGTCACTATGTCAGCAGTATTCCTAATGACCATATTATTACAGGACACGTCACTATATAAACAGTATTCCTAATGACCATATTATTACAGGACACGTCACTATATAAACAGTATTCCTAATGACCATATTATTACAGGACACGTCACTATATAAACAGTATTCCTAATGACCATATTATTACACGACATGTCACTATGTCAACAGTATTCCTAATGACCATATTATTACAGGACACATCACTGTGTCAACAGTATTCCTAATGACCTTATTATTACAGAATACGTCACATTGTCAACAGTATTCGTAATGACCATATTATTACAGATACAGGACACGTCACTATGTCACCAGTATTCCTAATGACCATATTATTACAGATACAGGACACGTCACTATGTCAACAGTATTCCTAATGACCATGTTATTACAGATACAGGACAAGTCAGTATGTCAATGGTATTCCTAATGACCATATTATTACAGATACAGGACACGTCACTATGTCAACAGTATTCCTAATGACCATATTATTACAGAACACGTCACTATGTCAACAGTAATCCTAATGACCATATTATTACAGATACAGGACACATGTCTAAGACAACAGTATTCCTAATGACTAATATTATTACAGATACAGAACACGTCACTATGTCACCAGTATTCCTAATGACCATATTATTACAGATACAGGACACGTCACTATGTAAATATTATTCCTAATTACCATATTATTACAGGACACGTCACTATGTCAACAGTATTCCTAATGACCATATTATAACAGATACAGGACGCGTCACTATGTCAACAGTATTCCTAATGACTATATTATAACAGATACAGGACACGTCACTATGTCAACAGTATTCCTAATGACCATATTATTACAGGACACGTCACTATGTCAACAGTATTCCTAATGACCATATTATTACAGGACACGTCACTATATAAACAGTATTCCTAATGACCATATTATTACAGGACACGTCACTATATAAACAGTATTCCTAATGACCATATTATTACAGGACACGTCACTATATAAACAGTATTTCTAATGACCATATTATTACAGGACATGTCACTATGTCAACAGTATTCCTAATGACCTTATTATTACAGAACACGTCACTATGTCAACAGTATTCCTAATGACCATATTATTACAGATACAGGACATGTCACTATGTCAACAGTATTCCTAATGACCATGTTATTACAGGACACGTCTCTATGTCAACAGTATTCCTAATGACCATATTATTACAGGACACGTAACTATGTCAACAGTATTCCTAATGACCATATTATTACAGGACACGTCACTATGTCAACAGTATTCCTATGGACCATATTATTACAGATACAGGACACGTCACTATGTCAACAGCATTCCTAATGACCATATAATAACAGGACACGTCACTATCTCAACAGTATTCCTATTGACCATATTATTACAGGACAAGTCTCTATTTCAACAGTATTCCTAATGACCATATTATTACTGGAAACGTCACTATGTCAACAGTATTCCTATTGACCATATTGTAACAGATACAGTACACATCACTATGTCAACAGTATTCCTATTGACCATATTATTACAGATACAGGAAACGTCACTATGTCAACAGTATTCCTAATGACCATATTATTACAGGAGACGTCTCTATGTCAACAGTATTCCTAATGACCATATTATTACAGGACATGTCACTATGTCAGCAGTATTCCTAATGACCATATTATTACAGGACAAGTCACTATATAAACAGTATTACTAATGACCATATTATTACAGGACACGTCACTATATATACAGTATTCCTAATGACCATATTATTACAGGACACGTCACTATATAAACAGGATTCCTAATGACCATATTATTACAGGACATGTCACTATGTCAACAGTATTCCTAATGACCATATTATTACAGGACACATCACTATGTCAACAGTATTCCTAATGACGTTATTATTACAGAACACGTAACTATGTCAACAGTATTCCTAATGACCATATTATTACAGATACAGGACACGTCACTATGTCACCAGTATTCCTAATGACCATATTATGACAGATACAGGACACGTCACTATGTCACCAGTATTCCTAATGACCATATTATTACAGGACACGTCACTATGTCAACAGTATTTCTAATGACAATATTATTACAGGACACGTCACTATGTCAACAGTATTCCTAATGACCATATTATTAAAGGACACGTCACTATGTCAACAGTATTCCTAATGACCATATTATTACAGATACAGGACACGTCACTATGTCAACAGTATTTCTAATGACAATATTATTACAGGACACGTCACTATGTCAACAGTATTCCTAATGACCATATTATTAAAGGACACGTCACTATGTCAACAGTATTCCTAATGACCATATTATTACAGATACAGGACACGTCACTATGTCAACAGTATTCCTAATGACCATGTTATTACAGATACAGGACACATCACTATGTCAACAGTATTCCTAATGACCATGTCATAACAGATACAGGACACGTCAGTATGTCAATGGTATTCCTAATGACCATATTATTACAGGAGACGTCTCTATGTCAACAGTATTCCTAATGACCATATTATTACAGGACACGTCACTATGTCAACAGTATTCCTAATGACCATATTATTACAGGACACGTCACTATATAAACAGTTTTCCTAATGACCATATTATTACAGGAGATGTCACTATGTCAACAGTATTCCTAATGACCATATTATTACAGGACACGTCTCTATGTCAACAGTATTCCTAATGACCATATTATTACAGATACAGGACACATCACTTTGTCAAAAGTATTCCTAATGACCATATTATAACAGGACACGTCACTATGTCAACAGTATTCCTAATGACCATATTATTACAGGAGATGTCACTATGTCAACAGTATTCCTAATGACCATATTATTACAGGACAAGTCTCTATGTCAACAGTATTCCTAATGACCATATTTTTACAGATACAGGACACGTCACTATGTCAACAGTATTCCTAATGACCATATTATAACAGGACACGTCACTATGTCAACAGTATTCCTAATGACCATATTATTACAGGACACGTCACTATGTCAACAGTATTCCTAATGACCTTATTATTACAGGACACATCACTATGTCAACAGTATTCCTAATGACCTTATTATTACAGAACACGTCACTATGTCAACAGTATTCCCAATGACCATATTATTACAGATACAGGACATGTCACTATGTCAACAGTATTCCTAATGACCATGTTATTACAGGACACGTCTCTATGTCAACAGTATTCCTAATGACCATATTATTACAGGACACGTCACTATGTCAACAGTATTCCTAATGACCATATTATTACAGGACACGTCACTATGTCAACAGTATTCCTAATGACAATATTATTACAGGACTCGTCACTATGTCAACAGTATTCCTTATTACAATATTATTACAGATACAGGACATATCACTTTGTCAACAGTATTCATATTGACCATATTATTACAGATACAGGACACGTCACTATGTCAACAGTATTCCTAATGACCATATTATAACAGGACACGTCACTATGTCAACAGTATTACTAATGACCATATTATTACAGGACACGTCACCATGTCAACAGTATTCCTGATGACCATATTATTACAGATACAGGACACATCACTATGTCAACAGTATTCCTATGGACCATATTATTACAGATACAGGACACGTCACTATGTCAACAGCATTCCTAATGACCATATTTTTACAGATACAGGACATGTCACTATGTCAACAGTATTCCTAATGACCATATTATTACAGGACACGTCACTATATAAACAGTATTTCTAATGACCATATTTTTACAGGACATGTCACTATGTCAACAGTATTCCTAATGACCATATTATTACAGGACACATCACTATGTCAACAGTATTCCTAATGACCTTATTATTACAGAACACGTCACTATGTCAACAGTATTCCCAATGACCATATTATTACAGATACAGGACATGTCACTATGTCAACAGTATTCCTAATGACCATGTTATTACAGGACACGTCTCTATGTCAACAGTATTCCTAATGACCATATTATTACAGGACACGTCACTATGTCAACAGTATTCCTAATGACCATATTATTACAGGACACGTCACTATGTCAACAGTATTCCTAATGACAATATTATTACAGGACTCGTCACTATGTCAACAGTATTCCTTATTACAATATTATTACAGATACAGGACATATCACTTTGTCAACAGTATTCATATTGACCATATTATTACAGATACAGGACACGTCACTATGTCAACAGTATTCCTAATGACCATATTATAACAGGACACGTCACTATGTCAACAGTATTACTAATGACCATATTATTACAGGACACGTCACCATGTCAACAGTATTCCTGATGACCATATTATTACAGATACAGGACACATCACTATGTCAACAGTATTCCTATGGACCATATTATTACAGATACAGGACACGTCACTATGTCAACAGCATTCCTAATGACCATATAATAACAGGACACGTCACTATCTCAACAGTATTCCTATTGACCATATTATTACAGGACACGTCTCTATTTCAACAGTATTCCTAATGACCATATTATTACTGGAAACGTCACTATGTCAACAGTATTCCTATTGACCATATTGTAACAGATACAGGACACATCACTATGTCAACAGTATTCCTATTGACCATATTATTACAGATACAGGACACGTCACTATGTCAACAGTATTCCTAATGACCATATTATTACAGGACATGTCACTATGTCAGCAGTATTCCTAATGACCATATTATTACAGGACACGTCACTATATAAACAGTATTCCTAATGACCATATTATTACAGGACACGTCACTATATAAACAGTATTCCTAATGACCATATTATTACAGGACACGTCACTATATAAACAGTATTCCTATTGACCATATTATTACAGGACACATCACTGTGTCAACAGTATTCCTAATGACCTTATTATTACAGAATACGTCACATTGTCAACAGTATTCGTAATGACCATATTATTACAGATACAGGACACGTCACTATGTCACCAGTATTCCTAATGACCATATTATTACAGATACAGGACACGTCACTATGTCAACAGTATTCCTAATGACCATGTTATTACAGATACAGGACACATCACTATGTCAACAGTATTCCTAATGACCATGTTATAACAGATACAGGACAAGTCAGTATGTCAATGGTATTCCTAATGACCATATTATTACAGATACAGGACACGTCACTATGTCAACAGTATTCCTAATGACCATATTATTACAGAACACGTCACTATGTCAACAGTAATCCTAATGACCATATTATTACAGATACAGGACACATGTCTAAGACAACAGTATTCCTAATGACTAATATTATTACAGATACAGAACACGTCACTATGTCACCAGTATTCCTAATGACCATATTATTACAGATACAGGACACGTCACTATGTAAATATTATTCCTAATTACCATATTATTACAGGACACGTCACTATGTCAACAGTATTCCTAATGACCATATTATAACAGATACAGGACGCGTCACTATGTCAACAGTATTCCTAATGACTATATTATAACAGATACAGGACACGTCACTATGTCAACAGTATTCCTAATGACCATATTATTACAGGACACGTCACTATGTCAACAGTATTCCTAATGACCATATTATTACAGGACACGTCACTATATAAACAGTATTCCTAATGACCATATTATTACAGGACACGTCACTATATAAACAGTATTCCTAATGACCATATTATTACAGGACACGTCACTATATAAACAGTATTTCTAATGACCATATTATTACAGGACATGTCACTATGTCAACAGTATTCCTAATGACCATATTATTACAGGACACATCACTATGTCAACAGTATTCCTAATGACCTTATTATTACAGAACACGTCACTATGTCAACAGTATTCCTAATGACCATATTATTACAGATACAGGACATGTCACTATGTCAACAGTATTCCTAATGACCATGTTATTACAGGACACGTCTCTATGTCAACAGTATTCCTAATGACCATATTATTACAGGACACGTCACTATGTCAACAGTATTCCTATGGACCATATTATTACAGATACAGGACACGTCACTATGTCAACAGCATTCCTAATGACCATATAATAACAGGACACGTCACTATCTCAACAGTATTCCTATTGACCATATTATTACAGGACAAGTCTCTATTTCAACAGTATTCCTAATGACCATATTATTACTGGAAACGTCACTATGTCAACAGTATTCCTATTGACCATATTGTAACAGATACAGTACACATCACTATGTCAACAGTATTCCTATTGACCATATTATTACAGATACAGGACACGTCACTATGTCAACAGTATTCCTAATGACCATATTATTACAGGAGACGTCTCTATGTCAACAGTATTCCTAATGACCATATTATTACAGGACATGTCACTATGTCAGCAGTATTCCTAATGACCATATTATTACAGGACAAGTCACTATATAAACAGTATTACTAATGACCATATTATTACAGGACACGTCACTATATATACAGTATTCCTAATGACCATATTATTACAGGCCCCTTTCACTATATAAACAGGATTCCTAATGACCATATTATTACAGGACATGTCACTATGTCAACAGTATTCCTAATGACCATATTATTACAGGACACATCACTATGTCAACAGTATTCCTAATGACGTTATTATTACAGAACACGTCACTATGTCAACAGTATTCCTAATGACCATATTATTACAGATACAGGACACGTCACTATGTCACCAGTATTCCTAATGACCATATTATTACAGATACAGGACACGTCACTATGTCACCAGTATTCCTAATGACCATATTATTACAGGACACGTCACTATGTCAACAGTATTTCTAATGACAATATTATTACAGGACACGTCACTATGTCAACAGTATTCCTAATGACCATATTATTAAAGGACACGTCACTATGTCAACAGTATTCCTAATGACCATATTATTACAGATACAGGACACGTCACTATGTCAACAGTATTCCTAATGACCATGTTATTACAGATACAGGACACATCACTATGTCAACAGTATTCCTAATGACCATGTCATAACAGATACAGGACACGTCAGTATGTCAATGGTATTCCTAATGACCATATTATTACAGGAGACGTCTCTATGTCAACAGTATTCCTAATGACCATAATATTACAGGACACGTCACTATGTCAACAGTATTCCTAATGACCATATTATTACAGGACACGTCTCTATGTCAACAGTATTCCTAATGACCATATTATTACAGATACAGGACACATCACTTTGTCAAAAGTATTCCTAATGACCATATTATAACAGGACACGTCACTATGTCATCAGTATTCCTAATGACCATATTATTACAGGAGATGTCACTATGTCAACAGTATTCCTAATGACCATATTATTACAGGACACGTCTCTATGTCAACAGTATTCCTAATGACCATATTATTACAGATACAGGACACATCACTTTGTCAAAAGTATTCCTAATGACCATATTATAACAGGACACGTCACTATGTCAACAGTATTCCTAATGACCATATTATTACAGGAGATGTCACTATGTCAACAGTATTCCTAATGACCATATTATTACAGGACACGTCTCTATGTCAACAGTATTCCTAATGACCATATTTTTACAGATACAGGACACGTCACTATGTCAACAGTATTCCTAATGACCATATTATAACAGGACACGTCACTATGTCAACAGTATTCCTAATGACCATATTATTACAGGACACGTCACTATATAAACAGTATTTCTAATGACCATATTATTACAGGACATGTCACTATGTCAACAGTATTCCTAATGACCATATTATTACAGGACACATCACTATGTCAACAGTATTCCTAATGACCTTATTATTACAGAACACGTCACTATGTCAACAGTATTCCCAATGACCATATTATTACAGATACAGGACATGTCACTATGTCAACAGTATTCCTAATGACCATGTTATTACAGGACACGTCTCTATGTCAACAGTATTCCTAATGACCATATTATTACAGGACACGTCACTATGTCAACAGTATTCCTAATGACAATATTATTACAGGACTCGTCACTATGTCAACAGTATTCCTTATTACAATATTATTACAGATACAGGACACATCACTTTGTCAACAGTATTCATATTGACCATATTATTACAGATACAGGACACGTCACTATGTCAACAGTATTCCTAATGACCATATTATAACAGGACACGTCACTATGTCAACAGTATTACTAATGACCATATTATTACAGGACACGTCACCATGTCAACAGTATTCCTGATGACCATATTATTACAGATACAGGACACATCACTATGTCAACAGTATTCCTATGGACCATATTATTACAGATACAGGACACGTCACTATGTCAACATCATTCCTAATGACCATATAATAACAGGACACGTCACTATCTCAACAGTATTCCTATTGACCATATTATTACAGGACACGTCTCTATTTCAACAGTATTCCTAATGACCATATTATTACTGGAAACGTCACTATGTCAACAGTATTCCTATTGACCATATTGTAACAGATACAGGACACATCACTATGTCAACAGTATTCCTATTGACCATATTATTACAGATACAGGACACGTCACTATGTCAACAGTATTCCTAATGACCATATTATTACAGGACATGTCACTATGTCAGCAGTATTCCTAATGACCATATTATTACAGGACACGTCACTATATAAACAGTATTCCTAATGACCATATTATTACAGGACACGTCACTATATAAACAGTATTCCTAATGACCATATTATTACAGGACACGTCACTATATAAACAGTATTCTTAATGACCATATTATTACACGACATGTCACTATGTCAACAGTATTCCTAATGACCATATTATTACAGGACACATCACTGTGTCAACAGTATTCCTAATGACCTTATTATTACAGAATACGTCACATTGTCAACAGTATTCGTAATGACCATATTATTACAGATACAGGACACGTCACTATGTCACCAGTATTCCTAATGACCATATTATTACAGATACAGGACACGTCACTATGTCAACAGTATTCCTAATGACCATGTTATTACAGATACAGGACACATCACTATGTCAACAGTATTCCTAATGACCATGTTATAACAGATACAGGACAAGTCAGTATGTCAATGGTATTCCTAATGACCATATTATTACAGATACAGGACACGTCACTATGTCAACAGTATTCCTAATGACCATATTATTACAGAACACGTCACTATGTCAACAGTAATCCTAATGACCATATTATTACAGATACAGGACACGTCACTATGTCACCAGTATTCCTAATGACCATATTATTACAGATACAGGACACGTCACTATGTAAATATTATTCCTAATTACCATATTATTACAGGACACGTCACTATGTCAACAGTATTCCTAATGACCATATTATAACAGATACAGGACGCGTCACTATGTCAACAGTATTCCTAATGACTATATTATAACAGATACAGGACACGTCACTATGTCAACAGTATTCCTAATGACCATATTATTACAGGAAACGTCACTATGTCAACAGTATTCCTAATGACCATATTATTACAGGACACGTCACTATATAAACAGTATTCCTAATGACCATATTATTACAGGACACGTCAATATATAAACAGTATTCCTAATGACCATATTATTACAGGACATGTCACTATATAAACAGTATTTCTAATGACCATATTATTACAGGACATGTCACTATGTCAACAGTATTCCTAACGACCATATTATTACAGGACACATCACTATGTCAACAGTATTCCTAATGACCTTATTATTACAGAACACGTCACTATGTCAACAGTATTCCTAATGACCATATTATTACAGATACAGGACATGTCACTATGTCAACAGTATTCCTAATGACCATGTTATTACAGGACACGTCTCTATGTCAACAGTATTCCTAATGACCATATTATTACAGGACACGTAACTATGTCAACAGTATTCCTAATGACCATATTATTACAGGACACGTCACTATGTCAACAGTATTCCTATGGACCATATTATTACAGATACAGGACACGTCACTATGTCAACAGCATTCCTAATGACCATATAATAACAGGACACGTCACTATCTCAACAGTATTCCTATTGACCATATTATTACAGGACAAGTCTCTATTTCAACAGTATTCCTAATGACCATATTATTACTGGAAACGTCACTATGTCAACAGTATTCCTATTGACCATATTGTAACAGATACAGTACACATCACTATGTCAACAGTATTCCTATTGACCATATTATTACAGATACAGGACACGTCACTATGTCAACAGTATTCCTAATGACCATATTATTACAGGAGACGTCTCTATGTCAACAGTATTCCTAATGACCATATTATTACAGGACATGTCACTATGTCAGCAGTATTCCTAATGACCATATTATTACAGGACAAGTCACTATATAAACAGTATTACTAATGACCATATTATTACAGGACACGTCACTATATATACAGTATTCCTAATGACCATATTATTACAGGACACGTCACTATATAAACAGGATTCCTAATGACCATATTATTACAGGACATGTCACTATGTCAACAGTATTCCTAATGACCATATTATTACAGGACACATCACTATGTCAACAGTATTCCTAATGACCTTATTATTACAGAACACGTCACTATGTCAACAGTATTCCTAATGACCATATTATTACAGATACAGGACACGTCACTATGTCACCAGTATTCCTAATGACCATATTATTACAGATACAGGACACGTCACTATGTCACCAGTATTCCTAATGACCATATTATTACAGGACACGTCACTATGTCAACAGTATTTCTAATGACAATATTATTACAGGACACGTCACTATGTCAACAGTATTCCTAATGACCATATTATTAAAGGACACGTCACTATGTCAACAGTATTCCTAATGACCATATTATTACAGATACAGGACACGTCACTATGTCAACAGTATTCCTAATGACCATGTTATTACAGATACAGGACACATCACTATGTCAACAGTATTCCTAATGACCATGTCATAACAGATACAGGACACGTCAGTATGTCAATGGTATTCCTAATGACCATATTATTACAGATACAGGACACGTCACTATGTCAACAGTATTCCTAATGACCATATTATTACAGAACACGTCACTATGTCAACAGTAATCCTAATGACCATATTATTACAGATACAGGACACATGTCTAAGACAACAGTATTCCTAATGACCATATTATTACAGATACAGAACACGTCACCACGTCACCAGTATTCCTAATGACCATATTATTACAGATACAGGACACGTCACTATGTAAATAGTATTCCTAATTACCATATTATTACAGGACACGTCACTATGTCAACAGTATTCCTAATGACCATATTATAACAGATACAGGACACGTCACTATGTCAACAGTATTCCTAATGACTATATTATAACAGATACAGGACACGTCACTATGTCAACAGTATTCCTAATGACCATATTATTACAGGACACGTCACTATGTCAACAGTATTTCTAATGACAATATTATTACAGGACACGTCACTATGTCAACAGTATTCCTAATGACCATATTATTAAAGGACACGTCACTATGTCAACAGTATTCCTAATGACCATATTATTACAGATACAGGACACGTCACTATGTCAACAGTATTCCTAATGACCATGTTATTACAGATACAGGACACATCACTATGTCAACAGTATTCCTAATGACCATGTCATAACAGATACAGGACACGTCAGTATGTCAATGGTATTCCTAATGACCATATTATTACAGATACAGGACACGTCACTATGTCAACAGTATTCCTAATGACCATATTATTACAGAACACGTCACTATGTCAACAGTAATCCTAATGACCATATTATTACAGATACAGGACACATGTCTAAGACAACAGTATTCCTAATGACCATATTATTACAGATACAGAACACGTCACCACGTCACCAGTATTCCTAATGACCATATTATTACAGATACAGGACACGTCACTATGTAAATAGTATTCCTAATTACCATATTATTACAGGACACGTCACTATGTCAACAGTATTCCTAATGACCATATTATAACAGATACAGGACACGTCACTATGTCAACAGTATTCCTAATGACTATATTATAACAGATACAGGACACGTCACTATGTCAACAGTATTCCTAATGACCATATTATTACAGGACACGTCACTATGTCAACAGTATTCCTAATGACCATATTATTACAAATACAGGACACATCTCTATGTCAACAGTATTCCTAATGACCATATTATTACAGGACACGTCTCAATGTCAACAGTATTCCTAATGACCATATTATCAGGACACGTCACTATGTCAACAGTATTCCTATTGAACATATTATTACAGATACAGGACACGTCACTATGTCAACAGTATTCCTAATGACCATATTATTACAGGACTCGTCACTATGTCAACAGTATTCCTATTGACCATATTGTAACAGATACAGGACACATCAATATGTCAACAGTATTCCTATTGACCATATTATTACAGATACAGGACACGTCACTATGTCAACAGTATTCCTAATGACCATATTATTACAGGAGACGTCTCTATGTCAACAGTATTCCTAATGACCATATTATTACAGGACATGTCACTATGTCAGCAGTATTCCTAATGACCATATTATTACAGGACACGTCACTATATAAACAGTATTCCTAATGACCATATTATTACAGGACACGTCACTATATAAACAGTATTCCTAATGACCATATTATTACAGGACACGTCACTATATAAACATTATTCCTAATGACCATATTATTACAGGACATGTCACTATGTCAACAGTATTCCTAATGACCATATTATTACAGGACACATCACTATGTCAACAGTATTCCTTATGACCTTATTATTACAGAATACGTCACTATGTCAACAGTATTCCTAATGACCATATTATTACAGATACAGGACACGTCACTATGTCACCAGTATTCCTAATGACCATATTATTACAGATACAGGACACGTCACTATGTCACCAGTATTCCTAATGACCATATTATTACAGGACACGTCACTATGTCAACAGTATTTCTAATGACAATATTATTACAGGACACGTCACTATGTCAACAGTATTCCTAATGACCATATTATTAAAGGACACGTCACTATGTCAACAGTATTCCTAATGACCATATTATTACAGATACAGGACACGTCACTATGTCAACAGTATTCCTAATGACCATGTTATTACAGATACAGGACACATCACTATGTCAACAGTATTCCTAATGACCATGTTATAACAGATACAGGACAAGTCAGTATGTCAATGGTATTCCTAATGACCATATTATTACAGATACAGGACACGTCACTATGTCAACAGTATTCCTAATGACCATATTATTACAGAACACGTCACTATGTCAACAGTAATCCTAATTACCATATTATTACAGATACAGGACACATGTCTAAGACAACAGTATTCCTAATGACCATATTATTACAGATACAGAACATGTCACTATGTCACCAGTATTCCTAATGACCATATTATTACAGATACAGGACACGTCACTATGTAAATAGTATTCCTAATTACCATATTATTACAGGACACGTCACTATATAAACAGTATTCCTAATGACCATATTATTACAGGACACGTCACTATGTCAACAGTATTCCTAATGACCATATTATTACAGGACACGTCACTATATAAACAGTATTCCTAATGACCATATTATTACAGGACACGTCACTATATAAACAGTATTCCTAATGACCATATTATTACAGGACACGTCACTATATAAACAGTATTTCTAATGACCATATTATTACAGGACATGTCACTATGTCAACAGTATTACTAATGACCATATTATTACAGGACACATCACTATGTCAACAGTATTCCTAATGACCTTATTATTACAGAACACGTCACTATGTCAACAGTATTCCTAATGACCATATTATTACAGATACAGGACATGTCACTATGTCAACAGTATTCCTAATGAACATGTTATTACAGGACACGTCTCTATGTCAACAGTATTCCTAATGACCATATTATTACAGGACACGTAACTATGTCAACAGTATTCCTAATGACCATATTATTACAGGACACGTCACTATGTCAACAGTATTCCTAATGACCATATTATTACAGGACTCGTCACTATGTCAACAGTATTCCTTATTACCATATTATTACAGATACAGGACACATCACTTTGTCAACAGTATTCATATTGACCATATTATTACAGATACAGGACACATCACTATGTCAACAGTATTCCTAATGACCATATTATAACAGGACACGTCACTATGTCAACAGTATTCCTAATGACCATATTATTACAGGACACGTCACCATGTCAACAGTATTCCTGATGACCATATTATTACAGATACAGGACACATCACTATGTCAACAGTATTCCTATGGACCATATTATTACAGATACAGGACACGTCACTATGTCAACAGCATTCCTAATGACCATATAATAACAGGACACGTCACTATCTCAACAGTATTCCTATTGACCATATTATTACAGGAAACGTCTCTATTTCAACAGTATTCCTAATGACCATATTATTACTGGAAACGTCACTATGTCAACAGTATTCCTATTGACCATATTGTAACAGATACAGGACACATCACTATGTCAACAGTAGTCCTATTGACCATATTATTACAGATACAGGACACGTCACTATGTCAAGAGTATTCCTAATGACCATATTATTACAGGAGACGTCTCTATGTCAACAGTATTCCTAATGACCATATTATTACAGGACATGTCACTATGTCAGCAGTATTCCTAATGACCATATTATTACAGGACAAGTCACTATATAAACAGTATTCCTAATGACCATATTATTACAGGACACGTCACTATATATACAGTATTCCTAATGACCATATTATTACAGGACACGTCACTATATAAACAGTATTCCTAATGACCATATTATTACAGGACATGTCACTATGTCAACAGTATTCCTAATGACCATATTATTACAGGACACATCACTATGTCAACAGTATTCCTAATGACCTTATTATTACAGAACACGTCACTATGTCAACAGTATTCCTAATGACCATATTATTACAGATACAGGACACGTCACTATGTCACCAGTTTTCCTAATGACCATATTATCACAGATACAGGACACGTCACTATGTCACCAGTATTCCTAATGACCATATTATTACAGGACACGTCACTATGTCAACAGTATTTCTAATGACAATATTATTACAGGACACGTCACTATGTCAACAGTATTCCTAATGACCATATTATTAAAGGACACGTCACTATGTCAACAGTATTCCTAATGACCATATTATTACAGATACAGGACATGTCACTATGTCAACAGTATTCCTAATGACCATGTTATTACAGATACAGGACACATCACTATGTCAACAGTATTCCTAATGACCATGTCATAACAGATACAGGACACGTCAGTATGTCAATGGTATTCCTAATGACCATATTATTACAGATACAGGACACGTCACTATGTCAACAGTATTCCTAATGACCATATTATTGCAGAACACGTCACTATGACTACAGTAATCCTAATGACCATATTATTACAGATACAGGACACATGTCTAAGACAACAGTATTCCTAATGACCATATTATTACAGATACAGAACACGTCACTATGTCACCAGTATTCCTAATGACCATATTATTACAGATACAGGACACGTCACTATGTAAATAGTATTCCTAATTACCATATTATTACAGGACACGTCACTATGTCAACAGTATTCCTAATGACCATATTATAACAGATACAGGACACGTCACTATGTCAACAGTATTCCTAATGACTATATTATAACAGATACAGGACACGTCACTATGTCAACTTTATTCCTAATGACCAAATTATTACAGGACACGTCACTATGTCAACAGTATTCCTAATGACCATATTATTACAGATACAGGACACATCTCTATGTCAACAGTATTCCTAATGACCATATTATTACAGGAAACGTCTCAATGTCAACAGTATTCCTAATGACCATATTATCAGGACACGTCACTATGTCAACAGTATTGCTATTGAACATATTATTACTGATACAGGACACGTCACTATGTCAACAGTATTCCTAATGACCATATTATTACATTACACATCACTCTATCAACAGTATTCCTAATGACCATATTATTACAGGACACGTCACTATGTCAACAGTATTCCTAACGACCATATTATTACAGTACTCGTCACTATGTCAACAGTATTCCTAATGACCATATTATAACAGATACAGGACACGTCACGATGTCAAAAGTATTCCTAATGACCATATTATTACAGATACAGGACACGGCACTATGTCTACATTATTCCTAATGACCATATTATTACAGATACAGGACACGTCATTATGTGAACAGTATTCCTATTGACCATATTAAAACAGTTACAGGACATGTCACTATGTCAACAGTATTCCTATTGACCATATTATTACAGATACAGGACACGTCTCTATGTCAACAGTATTCCTATTGACCATATTATTACAGTTACAGGACACGTCACTATGTCAACAGTATTCCTATTGACCATATTATTACAGATACAGGACACGTCACTATGTCAACAGTATTCCTAATGACCATATTATTACAGACACAGGACACGTCACTATGTCAACAGAATTCCTAATGACCATATTTTACAGATACAGGACACGTCACTATGTCAACAGTATTCCTAATGACCATATTATTACAGGAAACGTCTCTATGTCAACAGTATTCCTAATGACCATATTATTACAGGACACGTCACTATGTCAACAGTATTCCTAATGACCATATTATTACAGGACACGTCACTATATAAACAGTTTTCCTAATGACCATATTATTACAGGAGATGTCACTATGTCAACAGTATTCCTAATGACCATATTATTACAGGACACGTCTCTATGTCAACAGTATTCCTAATGACCTTATTATTACAGAACACGTCACTATGTCAACAGTATTCCTGATGACCATATTATTACAGATACAGGACACATCACTTTGTCAAAAGTATTCATATTGCCATATTTTTACAGATACAGGACACGTCACTATGTCAACAGTATTCCTAATGACCATATTATAACAGGACACGTCACTATGTCAACAGTATTCCTAATGACCATATTATTACAGGACACGTCACTATGTCAACAGTAATCCTAATGACCATATTATTACAGATACAGGACATGTCACTATGTCAACAGTATTCCTAATGACCATGTTATTACAGATACAGGACACATCACTATGTCAACAGTATTCCTAATGACCATGTCATAACAGATACAGGACACGTCAGTATGTCAATGGTATTCCTAATGACCATATTATTACAGATACAGGACACGTCACTATGTCAACAGTATTCCTAATGACCATATTATTGCAGAACACGTCACTATGTCAACAGTAATCCTAATGACCATATTATTACAGATACAGGACACATGTCTAAGACAACAGTATTCCTAATGACCATATTATTACAGATACAGAACACGTCACTATGTCACCAGTATTCCTAATGACCATATTATTACAGATACAGGACACGTCACTATGTAAATAGTATTCCTAATTACCATATTATTACAGGACACGTCACTATGTCAACAGTATTCCTAATGACCATATTATAACAGATACAGGACACGTCACTATGTCAACAGTATTCCTAATGACCATATTATTACAGGACACGTCTCTATGTCAACAGTATTCCTAATGACCATATTATTACTGGAAACGTCACTATGTCAACAGTATTCCTATTGACCATATTGTAACAGATACAGGACACGTCACTATGTCAACAGTATTCCTATTGACCATATTATTACAGATACAGGACACGTCACTATGTCAAGAGTATTCCTAATGACCATATTATTACAGGAGACGTCTCTATGTCAACAGTATTCCTAATGACCATATTATTACAGGACATGTCACTATCTCAGCAGTATTCCTAATGACCATATTATTACAGGACAAGTCACTATATAAACAGTATTCCTAATGACCATATTATTACAGGACACGTCACTATATATACAGTATTCCTAATGACCATATTATTACAGGACACGTCACTATATAAACAGTATTCCTAATGACCATATTATTACAGGACATGTCACTATGTCAACAGTATTCCTAATGACCATATTATTACAGGACACATCACTATGTCAACAGTATTCCTAATGACCTTATTATTACAGAACAGGTCACTATGTCAACAGTATTCCTAATGACCATATTATTACAGATACAGGACACGTCACTATGTCACCAGTATTCCTAATGACCATATTATTACAGATACAGGACACGTCACTATGTCACCAGTATTCCTAATGACCATATTATTACAGGACACGTCACTATGACAACAGTATTTCTAATGACAATATTATTACAGGACACGTCACTATGTCAACAGTATTCCTAATGACCATATTATTAAAGGACACGTCACTATGTCAACAGTATTCCTAATGACCATATTATTACAGATACAGGACATGTCACTATGTCAACAGTATTCCTAATGACCATGTTATTACAGATACAGGACACATCACTATGTCAACAGTATTCCTAATGACCATGTCATAACAGATACAGGACACGTCAGTATGTCAATGGTATTCCTAATGACCATATTATTACAGATACAGGACACGTCACTATGTCAACAGTATTCCTAATGACCATATTATTGCAGAACACGTCACTATGTCAACAGTAATCCTAATGACCATATTATTACAGATACAGGACACATGTCTAAGACAACAGTATTCCTAATGACCATATTATTACAGATACAGAACACGTCACTATGTCACCAGTATTCCTAATGACCATATTATTACAGGACACGTCACTATGTCAACAGTATTCCTAATGACCATATTATAACAGATACAGGACACGTCACTATGTCAACAGTATTCCTAATGACTATATTATAACAGATACAGGACACGTCACTATGTCAACTTTATTCCTAATGACCAAATTATTACAGGACACGTCACTATGTCAACAGTATTCCTAATGACCATATTATTACAGATACAGGACACATCTCTATGTCAACAGTATTCCTAATGACCATATCATTACAGGAAACGTCTCAATGTCAACAGTATTCCTAATGACCATATTATCAGGACACGTCACTATGTCAACAGTATTCCTATTGAACATATTATTACAGGACACGTCACTATGTCAACAGTATTCCTAATGACCATATTATTACAGGACACGTCTCTATGTCAACAGTATTCCTAATGACCATATTATTACAGATACAGGACATGTCTCTATGTCAACAGTATTCCTAATGACCATATTATAACAGATACAGGACACGTCACGATGTCAAAAGTATTCCTAATGACCATATTATTACAGATACAGGACACGGCACTATGTCTACATTATTCCTAATGACCATATTATTACAGATACAGGACACGTCATTATGTGAACAGTATTCCTATTGACCATATTAAAACAGTTACAGGACATGTCACTATGTCAACAGTATTCCTATTGACCATATTATTACAGATACAGGACACGTCTCTATGTCAACAGTATTCCTATTGACCATATTATTACAGTTACAGGACACGTCACTATGTCAACAGTATTCCTATTGACCATATTATTACAGATACAGGACACGTCACTATGTCAACAGTATTCCTAATGACCATATTATTACAGACACAGGACACGTCACTATGTCAACAGAATTCCTAATGACCATATTTTACAGATACAGGACACGTCACTATGTCAACAGTATTCATAATGACCATATTATTACAGGAAACGTCTCTATGTCAACAGTATTCCTAATGACCATATTATTACAGGACACGTCACTATGTCAACAGTATTCCTAATGACCATATTATTACAGGACACGTCACTATATAAACAGTTTTCCTAATGACCATATTTTTACAGGACACGTCTCTATGTCAACAGTATTCCTAATGACCTTATTATTACAGAACACGTCACTATGTCAACAGTATTCCTGATGACCATATTATTACAGATACAGGACACGTCACTATGTCAACAGTAATCCTAATGACCATATTATTACAGATACAGGACACGTCACTATGTCACCAGTATTCCTAATGACCATATTATTACAGATACAGGACACGTCACTATGTCACCAGTATTCCTAATGACCATATTATTACAGGACACGTCACTATGACAACAGTATTTCCAATGACAATATTATTACAGGACACTTCACTATGTCAACAGTATTCCTAATGACCATATTATTAAAGGACACGTCACTATGTCAACAGTATTCCTAATGACCATATTATTACAGATACAGGACATGTCACTATGTCAACAGTATTCCTAATGACCATGTTATTACAGATACAGGACACATCACTATGTCAACAGTATTCCTAATGACCATGTCATAACAGATACAGGACACGTCAGTATGTCAATGGTATTCCTAATGACCATATTATTACAGATACAGGACACGTCACTATGTCAACAGTATTCCTAATGACCATATTATTGCAGAACACGTCACTATGTCAACAGTAATCCTAATGACCATATTATTACAGATACAGGACACATGTCTAAGACAACAGTATTCCTAATGACCATATTATTACAGATACAGAACACGTCACTATGTCACCAGTATTCCTAATGACCATATTATTACAGATACAGGACACGTCACTATGTAAATAGTATTCCTAATTACCATATTATTACAGGACAAGTCACTATGTCAACAGTATTCCTAATGACCATATTATAACAGATACAGGACACGTCACTATGTCAACAGTATTCCTAATGACTATATTATAACAGATACAGGACACGTCACTATGTCAACTTTATTCCTAATGACCAAATTATTACAGGACACGTCACTATGTCAACAGTATTCCTAATGACCATATTATTACAGATACAGGACACATCTCTATGTCAACAGTATTCCTAATGACCATATTATCAGGACACGTCACTATGTCAACAGTATTCCTATTGAACATATTATTACAGATACAGGACACGTCACTATGTCAACAGTATTCCTAATGACCATATTATTACATTACACATCACTATATCAACAGTATTCCTAATGACCATATTATTACAGGACTCGTCACTATGTCAACAGTATTCCTAATGACCATATTATTACAGGACACGTCTCTATGTCAACAGTATTCCTAATGACCATATTATTACAGATACAGGACATGTCTCTATGTCAACAGTATTCCTAATGACCATATTATAACAGATACAGGACATGTCACTATGTCAACAGTATTCCTAACGACCATATTATTACAGTTACAGGACACGTCACTATGACAACAGTATTCATATTGACCATATTATTACAGATACAGGACACGTCACTATGTCAACAGTATTCCTAATGACCATATTATTACAGACACAGGACACGTCACTATGTCAACAGAATTCCTAATGACCATATTTTACAGATACAGGACACGTCACTATGTCAACAGTATTCCTAATGACCATATTATTACAGGAAACGTCTCTATGTCAACAGTATTCCTAATGACCATATTATTACAGGACACGTCACTATGTCAACAGTATTCCTAATGACCATATTATTACAGGAGATGTCACTATGTCAACAGTATTCCTAATGACCATATTATTACAGGACACGTCTCTATGTCAACAGTATTCCTAATGACCTTATTATTACAGAACACGTCACTATGTCAACAGTATTCCTGATGACCATATTATTACAGATACAGGACACATCACTTTGTCAAAAGTATTCATATTGCCATATTTTTACAGATACAGGACACGTCACTATGTCAACAGTATTCCTAATGACCATATTATAACAGGACACGTCACTATGTCAACAGTATTCCTAATGACCATATTATTACAGGACACGTCACTATGTCAACAGTAATCCTAATGACCATATTATTACAGATACAGGACATGTCACTATGTCAACAGTATTCCTAATGACCATGTTATTACAGATACAGGACACATCACTATGTCAACAGTATTCCTAATGACCATGTCATAACAGATACAGGACACGTCAGTATGTCAATGGTATTCCTAATGACCATATTATTACAGATACAGGACACGTCACTATGTCAACAGTATTCCTAATGACCATATTATTGCAGAACACGTCACTATGTCAACAGTAATCCTAATGACCATATTATTACAGATACAGGACACATGTCTAAGACAACAGTATTCCTAATGACCATATTATTACAGATACAGAACACGTCACTATGTCAACAGTATTCCTAATGACCATATTATAACAGATACAGGACACGTCACTATGTCAACAGTATACCTAATGACTATATTATAACAGATACAGGACACGTCACTATGTCAACAGTATTCCTAATGACCAAATTATTACAGGACACGTCACTATGTCAACAGATTTCCTAATGACCATATTATTACAGATACAGGACACATCTCTATGTCAACAGTATTCCTAATGACCATATTATTACAGGAAACGTCTCAATGTCAACAGTATTCCTAATGACCATATTATCAGGACACGTCACTATGTCAACAGTATTCCTATTGAACATATTATTACAGATACAGGACACGTCACTATGTCAACAGTATTCCTAATGACCATATTATTACATTACACATCACTATATCAACAGTATTCCTAATGACCATATTATTACAGGACACGTCTCTATGTCAACAGTATTCCTAATGACCATATTATTACAGATACAGGACATGTCTCTATGTCAACAGTATTCCTAATGACCATATTATAACAGATACAGGACATGTCACTATGTCAACAGTATTCCTAACGACCATATTATTACAGTACTCGTCACTATGTCAACAGTATTCCTAATGACCATATTATAACAGATACAGGACACGTAACTATGTCAACAGTATTCCTAATGACCGTATTATTACAGATACAGGACACGTCACGATGTCAAAAGTATTCCTAATGACCATATTATTACAGATACAGGACACGGCACTATGTCTACATTATTCTTAATGACCATATTATTACAGATACAGGACACGTCATTATGTGAACAGTATTCCTATTGACCATATTAAAACAGTTACAGGACATGTCACTATGTCAACAGTATTCCTATTGACCATATTATTAAAGATACAGGACACGTCTCTATGTCAACAGTATTCCTATTGACCATATTATTACAGTTACAGGACACGTCACTATGTCAACAGTATTCCTATTGACCATATTATTACAGATACAGGACACGTCACTATGTCAACAGTATTCCTAATGACCATATTATTACAGACACAGGACACGTCACTATGTCAACAGAATTCCTAATGACCATATTTTACAGATACAGGACACGTCACTATGTCAACAGTATTCCTAATGACCATATTATTACAGGAGACGTCTCTATGTCAACAGTATTCCTAATGACCATATTATTACAGGACAAATCACTATGTCAACAGTATTCCTAATGACCATATTATTACAGGACACGTCACTATATAAACAGTTTTCCTAATGACCATATTATTACAGGAGATGTCACTATGTCAACAGTATTCCTAATGACCATATTATTACAGGACACGTCACTATGTCAACAGTATTCTTAATGACCATATTATTACAGGACTCGTCACTATGTCAACAGTATTCCTTATTACCATATTATTACAGATACAGGACACATCACTTTGTCAACAGTATTCATATTGACCATATTAAAACAGTTACAGGACATGTCACTATGTCAACAGTATTCCTATTGACCATATTATTACAGATACAGGACACGTCTCTATGTCAACAGTATTCCTATTGACCATATTATTACAGTTACAGGACACGTCACTATGTCAACAGTATTCCTATTGAACATATTATTACAGATACAGGACACGTCACTATGTCAACAGTATTCCTAATGACCATATTATTACATTACACATCACTATATCAACAGTATTCCTAATGACCATATTATTACAGGACACGTCACTATGTCAACAGTATTCCTAATGACCATATTATTACAGGACACGTCTCTATGTCAACAGTATTCCTAATGACCATATTATTACAGATACAGGACATGTCTCTATGTCAACAGTATTCCTAATGACCATATTATAACAGATACAGGACATGTCACTATGTCAACAGTATTCCTAACGACCATATTATTACAGTACTCGTCACTATGTCAACAGTATTCCTAATGACCATATTATAACAGATACAGGACACGTAACTATGTCAACAGTATTCCTAATGACCGTATTATTACAGATACAGGACACGTCACGATGTCAAAAGTATTCCTAATGACCATATTATTACAGATACAGGACACGGCACTATGTCTACATTATTCTTAATGACCATATTATTACAGATACAGGACACGTCATTATGTGAACAGTATTCCTATTGACCATATTAAAACAGTTACAGGACATGTCACTATGTCAACAATATTCCTATTGACCATATTATTACAGATACAGGACACGTCTCTATGTCAACAGTATTCCTATTGACCATATTATTACAGTTACAGGACACGTCACTATGTCAACAGTATTCCTATTGACCATATTATTACAGATACAGGACACGTCACTATGTCAACAGTATTCCTAATGACCATATTATTACAGACACAGGACACGTCACTATGTCAACAGAATTCCTAATGACCATATTTTACAGATACAGGACACGTCACTATGTCAACAGTATTCCTAATGACCATATTATTACAGGAGACGTCTCTATGTCAACAGTATTCCTAATGACCATATTATTACAGGACAAATCACTATGTCAACAGTATTCCTAATGACCATATTATTACAGGACACGTCACTATATAAACAGTTTTCCTAATGACCATATTATTACAGGAGATGTCACTATGTCAACAGTATTCCTAATGACCATATTATTACAGGACACGTCACTATGTCAACAGTATTCCTAATGACCATATTATTACAGGACTCGTCACTATGTCAACAGTATTCCTTATTACCATATTATTACAGATACAGGACACATCACTTTGTCAACAGTATTCATATTGACCATATTAAAACAGTTACAGGACATGTCACTATGTCAACAGTATTCCTATTGACCATATTATTACAGATACAGGACACGTCTCTATGTCAACAGTATTCCTATTGACCATATTATTACAGTTACAGGACACGTCACTATGTCAACAGTATTCCTATTGACCATATTATTACAGATACAGGACACGTCACTATGTCAACAGTATTCCTAATGACCATATTATTACAGACACAGGACACGTCACTATGTCAACAGAATTCCTAATGACCATATTTTACAGATACAGGACACGTCACTATGTCAACAGTATTCCTAATGACCATATTATTACAGGAAACGTCTCTATGTCAACAGTATTCCTAATGACCATATTATTACAGGACACGTCACTATGTCAACAATATTCCTAATGACCATATTATTACAGGACACGTCACTATATAAACAGTTTTCCTAATGACCATATTATTACAGGAGATGTCACTATGTCAACAGTATTCCTAATGACCATATTATTACAGGACACGTCTCTATGTCAACAGTATTCCTAATGACCTTATTATTACAGAACACGTCACTATGTCAACAGTATTCCTGATGACCATATTATTACAGATACAGGACACATCACTTTGTCAAAAGTATTCATATTGCCATATTTTTACAGATACTGGACACGTCACTATGTCAACAGTATTCCTAATGACCATATTATAACAGGACACGTCACTATGTCAACAGTATTCCTAATGACCATATTATTACAGGACACGTCACTATGTCAACAGTAATCCTAATGACCATATTATTACAGATACAGGACATGTCATTATGTCAACAGTATTCCTAATGACAATGTTATTACAGATACAGGACACATCACTATGTCAACAGTATTCCTAATGACCATGTCATAACAGATACAGGACACGTCAGTATGTCAATGGTATTCCTAATGACCATATTATTACAGATACAGGACACGTCACTATGTCAACAGTATTCCTAATGACCATATTATTGCAGAACACGTCACTATGTCAACAGTAATCCTAATGACCATATTATTACAGATACAGGACACATGTCTAAGACAACAGTATTCCTAATGACCATATTATTACAGATTCAGAACACGTCACTATGTCACCAGTATTCCTAATGACCATATTATTACAGATACAGGACACGTCACTATGTAAATAGTATTCCTAATTACCATATTATTACAGGACACGTCACTATGTCAACAGTATTCCTAATGACCATATTATAACAGATACAGGACACGTCACTATGTCAACAGTATTCCTAATGACCATATTATTACAGATACAGGACATGTCTCTATGTCAACAGTATTCCTAATGACCATATTATAACAGATACAGGACATGTCACTATGTCAACAGTATTCCTAACGAACATATTATTACAGTACTCGTCACTATGTCAACAGTATTCCTAATGACCATATTATAACAGATACAGGACACGTAACTATGTCAACAGTATTCCTAATGACCGTATTATTACAGATACAGGACACGTCACGATGTCAAAAGTATTCCTAATGACCATATTATTACAGATACAGGACACGGCACTATGTCTACATTATTCCTAATGACCATATTATTACAGATACAGGACACGTCATTATGTGAACAGTATTCCTATTGACCATATTATTACAGATACAGGACACGTCTCTATGTCAACAGTATTCCTATTGACCATATTATTACAGTTACAGGACACGTCACTATGTCAACAGTATTCCTATTGACCATATTATTACAGATACAGGACACGTCACTATGTCAACAGTATTCCTAATGACCATATTATTACAGACACAGGACACGTCACTATGTCAACAGAATTCCTAATGACCATATTATTACAGGACACGTCACTATGTCAACAGTATTCCTAATGACCATATTATTACAGGACACGTCACTATATAAACCGTTTTCCTAATGACCATATTATTACAGGAGATGTCACTATGTCAACAGTATTCCTAATGACCATATTATTACAGGACACGTCTCTATGTCAACAGTATTCCTAATGACCTTATTATTACAGAACACGTCACTATGTCAACAGTATTCCTGATGACCATATTATTACAGATACAGGACACGTCACTATGTCAACAGTATTCCTAATGACCATATTATAACAGGACACGTCACTATGTCAACAGTATTCCTAATGACCATATTATTACAGGACACGTCACTATGTCAACAGTAATCCTAATGACCATATTATTACAGATACAGGACATGTCACTATGTCAACAGTATTCCTAATGACCATGTTATTACAGATACAGGACACATCACTATGTCAACAGTATTCCTAATGACCATGTCATAACAGATACAGGACACGTCAGTATGTCAATGGTATTCCTAATGACCATATTATTACAGATACAGGACACGTCACTATGTCAACAGTATTCCTAATGACCATATTATTGCAGAACACGTCACTATGTCAACAGTAATCCTAATGACCATATTATTACAGATACAGGACACATGTCTAAGACAACAGTATTCCTAATGACCATATTATTACAGATACAGAACACGTCACTATGTCACCAGTATTCCTAATGACCATATTATTACAGATACAGGACACGTCACTATGTAAATAGTATTCCTAATTACCATATTATTACAGGACACGTCACTATTTCAACAGTATTCCTAATGACCATATTATAACAGATACAGGACACGTCACTATGTCAACAGTATACCTAATGACTATATTATAACAGATACAGGACACGTCACTATGTCAACAGTATTCCTAATGATCAAATTATTACAGGACACGTCACTATGTCAACAGATTTCCTAATGACCATATTATTACAGATACAGGACACATCTCTATGTCAACAGTATTCCTAATGACCATATTATTACAGGAAATGTCTCAATGTCAACAGTATTCCTAATGACCATATTATCAGGACACGTCACTATGTCAACAGTATTCCTATTTACCATATTATTACAGATACAGGACACATCTCTATGTCAACAGTATTCCTAATGACCATATTATTACATTACACATCACTATATCAACAGTATTCCTAATGACCATATTATTACAGGACACGTCACTATGTCAACAGTATTCCTAATGACCATATTATTACAGGACACGTCTCTATGTCAACAGTATTCCTAATGACCATATTATTACAGATACAGGACTGTCTCTATGTCAACAGTATTCCTAATGACCATATTATAACAGATACAGGACATGTCACTATGTCAACAGTATTCCTAACGACCATATTATTACAGTACTCGTCACTATGTCAACAGTATTCCTAATGACCATATTATAACAGATACAGGACACGTAACTATGTCAACAGTATTCCTAATGACCGTATTATTACAGATACAGGACACGTCACGATGTCAAAAGTATTCCTAATGACCATATTATTACAGATACAGGACACGGCACTATGTCTACATTATTCTTAATGACCATATTATTACAGATACAGGACACGTCATTATGTGAACAGTATTCCTATTGACCATATTAAAACAGTTACAGGACATGTCACTATGTCAACAGTATTCCTATTGACCATATTATTACAGATACAGGACACGTCTCTATGTCAACAGTATTCCTATTGACCATATTATTACAGTTACAGGACACGTCACTATGTCAACAGTATTTCTATTGACCATATTATTACAGATACAGGACACGTCACTATGTCAACAGTATTCCTAATGACCATATTATTACAGACACAGGACACGTCACTATGTCAACAGAATTCCTAATGACCATATTTTACAGATACAGGACACGTCACTATGTCAACAGTATTCCTAATGACCATATTATTACAGGAGACGTCTCTATGTCAACAGTATTCCTAATGACCATATTATTACAGGACAAATCACTATGTCAACAGTATTCCTAATGACCATATTATTACAGGACACGTCACTATATAAACAGTTTTCCTAATGACCATATTATTACAGGAGATGTCACTATGTCAACAGTATTCCTAATGACCATATTATTGCAGAACACGTCACTATGTCAACAGTAATCCTAATGACCATATTATTACAGATACAGGACACATGTCTAAGACAACAGTATTCCTAATGACCATATTATTACAGATTCAGAACTCGTCACTATGTCACCAGTATTCCTAATGACCATATTATTACAGATACAGGACACGTCACTATGTAAATAGTATTCCTAATTACCATATTATTACAGGACACGTCACTATGTCAACAGTATTCCTAATGACCATATTATAACAGATACAGGACACGTCACTATGTCAACAGTATTCCTAATGACCATATTATTACAGATACAGGACATGTCTCTATGTCAACAGTATTCCTAATGACCATATTATAACAGATACAGGACATGTCACTATGTCAACAGTATTCCTAACGAACATATTATTACAGTACTCGTCACTATGTCAACAGTATTCCTAATGACCATATTATAACAGATACAGGACACGTAACTATGTCAACAGTATTCCTAATGACCGTATTATTACAGATACAGGACACGTCACGATGTCAAAAGTATTCCTAATGACCATATTATTACAGATACAGGACACGGCACTATGTCTACATTATTAAATAATGACCATATTATTACAGATACAGGACACGTCATTATGTGAACAGTATTCCTATTGACCATATTAAAACAGTTACAGGACATGTCACTATGTCAACAGTATTCCTATTGACCATATTATTACAGATACAGGACACGTCTCTATGTCAACAGTATTCCTATTGACCATATTATTACAGTTACAGGACACGTCACTATGTCAACAGTATTCCTATTGACCATATTATTACAGATACAGGACACGTCACTATGTCAACAGTATTCCTAATGACCATATTATTACAGACACAGGACACGTCACTATGTCAACAGAATTCCTAATGACCATATTATTACAGGACACGTCACTATGTCAACAGTATTCCTAATGACCATATTATTACAGGACACGTCACTATATAAACAGTTTTCCTAATGACCATATTATTACAGGAGATGTCACTATGTCAACAGTATTCCTAATGACCATATTATTACAGGACACGTCTCTATGTCAACAGTATTCCTAATGACCTTATTATTACAGAACACGTCACTATGTCAACAGTATTCCTGATGACCATATTATTACAGATACAGGACACATCACTTTGTCAAAAGTATTCATATTGCCATATTTTTACAGATACAGGACACGTCACTATGTCAACAGTATTCCTAATGACCATATTATAACAGGACACGTCACTATGTCAACAGTATTCCTAATGACCATATTATTACAGGACACGTCACTATGTCAACAGTAATCCTAATGACCATATTATTACAGATACAGGACATGTCACTATGTCAACAGTATTCCTAATGACCATGTTATTACAGATACAGGACACATCACTATGTCAACAGTATTCCTAATGACCATGTCATAACAGATACAGGACACGTCAGTATGTCAATGGTATTCCTAATGACCATATTATTACAGATACAGGACACGTCACTATGTCAACAGTATTCCTAATGACCATATTATTGCAGAACACGTCACTATGTCAACAGTAATCCTAATGACCATATTATTACAGATACAGGACACATGTCTAAGACAACAGTATTCCTAATGACCATATTATTACAGATACAGAACACGTCACTATGTCACCAGTATTCCTAATGACCATATTATTACAGATACAGGACACGTCACTATGTAAATAGTATTCCTAATTACCATATTATTACAGGACACGTCACTATTTCAACAGTATTCCTAATGACCATATTATAACAGATACAGGACACGTCACTATGTCAACAGTATACCTAATGACTATATTATAACAGATACAGGACACGTCACTATGTCAACAGTATTCCTAATGATCAAATTATTACAGGACACGTCACTATGTCAACAGATTTCCTAATGACCATATTATTACAGATACAGGACACATCTCTATGTCAACAGTATTCCTAATGACCATATTATTACAGATACAGGACACGTCACTATGTCAACAGTATTCCTAATGACCATATTATTACAGAACACGTCACTATGTCAACAGTATTCCTGATGACCATATTATTACAGATACAGGACACATCACTTTGTCAAAAGTATTCATATTGCCATATTTTTACAGATACAGGACACGTCACTATGTCAACAGTATTCCTAATGACCATATTATAACAGGACACGTCACTATGTCAACAGTATTCCTAATGACCATATTATTACAGGACACGTCACTATGTCAACAGTAATCCTAATGACCATATTATTACAGATACAGGACATGTCACTATGTCAACAGTATTCCTAATGACCATGTTATTACAGATACAGGACACATCACTATGTCAACAGTATTCCTAATGACCATGTCATAACAGATACAGGACACGTCAGTATGTCAATGGTATTCCTAATGACCATATTATTACAGATACAGGACACGTCACTATGTCAACAGTATTCCTAATGACCATATTATTGCAGAACACGTCACTATGTCAACAGTAATCCTAATGACCATATTATTACAGATACAGGACACATGTCTAAGACAACAGTATTCCTAATGACCATATTATTACAGATACAGAACACGTCACTATGTCACCAGTATTCCTAATGACCATATTATTACAGATACAGGACACGTCACTATGTAAATAGTATTCCTAATTACCATATTATTACAGGACACGTCACTATTTCAACAGTATTCCTAATGACCATATTATAACAGATACAGGACACGTCACTATGTCAACAGTATACCTAATGACTATATTATAACAGATACAGGACACGTCACTATGTCAACAGTATTCCTAATGATCAAATTATTACAGGACACGTCACTATGTCAACAGATTTCCTAATGACCATATTATTACAGATACAGGACACATCTCTATGTCAACAGTATTCCTAATGACCATATTATTACAGATACAGGACACGTCACTATGTCAACAGTATTCCTAATGACCATATTATTGCAGAACACGTCACTATGTCAACAGTAATCCTAATGACCATATTATTACAGATACAGGACACATGTCTAAGACAACAGTATTCCTAATGACCATATTATTACAGATACAGAACACGTCACTATGTCACCAGTATTCCTAATGACCATATTATTACAGATACAGGACACGTCACTATGTCAACAGTATTCCTAATGACCATATTATTACAGGAAACGTCTCAATGTCAACAGTATTCCTAATGACCATATTATCAGGACACGTCACTATGTCAACAGTATTCCTATTGACCATATTATTACAGATACAGGACACATCTCTATATCAACAGTATTCCTAATGACCATATTATTACAGGACACGTCACTATGTCAACAGTATTCCTAATGACCATATTATTACAGGACACGTCTCTATGTCAACAGTATTCCTAATGACCATATTATTACAGATACAGGACATGTCTCTATGTCAACAGTATTCCTAATGACCATATTATAACAGATACAGGACATGTCACTATGTCAACAGTATTCCTAACGACCATATTATTACAGTACTCGTCACTATGTCAACAGTATTCCTAATGACCATATTATAACAGATACAGGACACGTAACTATGTCAACAGTATTCCTAATGACCGTATTATTACAGATACAGGACACGTCACGATGTCAAAAGTATTCCTAATGACCATATTATTACAGATACAGGACACGGCACTATGTCTACATTATTCTTAATGACCATATTATTACAGATACAGGACACGTCATTATGTGAACAGTATTCCTATTGACCATATTAAAACAGTTACAGGACATGTCACTATGTCAACAGTATTCCTATTGACCATATTATTACAGATACAGGACACGTCTCTATGTCAACAGTATTCCTATTGACCATATTATTACAGTTACAGGACACGTCACTATGTCAACAGTATTTCTATTGACCATATTATTACAGATACAGGACACGTCACTATGTCAACAGTATTCCTAATGACCATATTATTACAGACACAGGACACGTCACTATGTCAACAGTATTCCTAATGACCATATTATTACAGGAGACGTCTCTATGTCAACAGTATTCCTAATGACCATATTATTACAGGACAAATCACTATGTCAACAGTATTCCTAATGACCATATTATTACAGGACACGTCACTATATAAACAGTTTTCCTAATGACCATATTATTACAGGAGATGTCACTATGTCAACAGTATTCCTAATGACCATATTATTACAGGACACGTCACTATGTCAACAGTATTCCTAATGACCATATTATTACAGGACTCGTCACTATGTCAACAGTATTCCTTATTACCATATTATTACAGATACAGGACACATCACTATGTCAACAGTATTCCTATGGACCATATTATTACAGATACAGGACACGTCACTATGTCAACAGCATTCCTAATGACCATATAATAACTGGACACGTCACTATCTCAACAGTATTCCTATTGACCATATTATTACAGGACACGTCTCTATTTCAACAGTATTCCTAATGACCATATTATTACTGGAAACGTCACTATGTCAACAGTATTCCTATTGACCATATTGTAACAGATACAGGACACATCACTATGTCAACAGTATTCCTATTGACCATATTATTACAGATACAGGACACGTCACTATGTCAAGAGTATTCCTAATGACCATATTATTACAGGAGACGTCTCTATGTCAACAGTATTCCTAATGACCATATTATTACAGGACATGTCACTATGTCAGCAGTATTCCTAATGACCATATTATTACAGGACAAGTCACTATATATACAGTATTCCTAATGACCATATTATTACAGGACACGTCACTATATAAACAGTATTCCTAATGACCATATTATTACAGATACAGGACATGTCATTATGTCAACAGTATTCCTAATGACCATGTTATTACAGATACAGGACACATCACTATGTCAACAGTATTCCTAATGACCATGTCATAACAGATACAGGACACGTCAGTATGTCAATGGTATTCCTAATGACCATATTATTACAGATACAGGACACGTCACTATGTCAACAGTATTCCTAATGACCATATTATTGCAGAACACGTCACTATGTCAACAGTAATCCTAATGACCATATTATTACAGATACAGGACACATGTCTAAGACAACAGTATTCCTAATGACCATATTATTACAGATACAGAACACGTCACTATGTCACCAGTATTCCTAATGACCATATTATTACAGATACAGAACACGTCACTATGTCACCAGTATTCCTAATGACCATATTATTACAGATACAGGACACGTCACTATGTAAATAGTATTCCTAATTACCATATTATTACAGGACACGTCACTATGTCAACAGTATTCCTAATGACCATATTATAACAGATACAGGACACGTCACTATGTCAACAGTATTCCTAATGACCATATTATTACAGATACAGGACATGTCTCTATGTCAACAGTATTCCTAATGACCATATTATAACAGATACAGGACATGTCACTATGTCAACAGTATTCCTAACGAACATATTATTACAGTACTCGTCACTATGTCAACAGTATTCCTAATGACCATATTATAACAGATACAGGACACGTAACTATGTCAACAGTATTCCTAATGACCGTATTATTACAGATACAGGACACGTCACGATGTCAAAAGTATTCCTAATGACCATATTATTACAGATACAGGACACGGCACTATGTCTACATTATTCCTAATGACCATATTATTACAGATACAGGACACGTCATTATGTGAACAGTATTCCTATTGACCATATTAAAACAGTTACAGGACATGTCACTATGTCAACAGTATTCCTATTGACCATATTATTACAGATACAGGACACGTCTCTATGTCAACAGTATTCCTATTGACCATATTATTACAGTTACAGGACACGTCACTATGTCAACAGTATTCCTATTGACCATATTATTACAGATACAGGACACGTCACTATGTCAACAGTATTCCTAATGACCATATTATTACAGACACAGGACACGTCACTATGTCAACAGAATTCCTAATGACCATATTATTACAGGACACGTCACTATGTCAACAGTATTCCTAATGACCATATTATTACAGGACACGTCACTATATAAACAGTTTTCCTAATGACCATATTATTACAGGAGATGTCACTATGTCAACAGTATTCCTAATGACCATATTATTACAGGACACGTCTCTATGTCAACAGTATTCCTAATGACCTTATTATTACAGAACACGTCACTATGTCAACAGTATTCCTGATGACCATATTATTACAGATACAGGACACATCACTTTGTCAAAAGTATTCATATTGCCATATTTTTACAGATACAGGACACGTCACTATGTCAACAGTATTCCTAATGACCATATTATAACAGGACACGTCACTATGTCAACAGTATTCCTAATGACCATATTATTACAGGACACGTCACTATGTCAACAGTAATCCTAATGACCATATTATTACAGATACAGGACATGTCACTATGTCAACAGTATTCCTAATGACCATATTATTACAGATACAGGACACGGCACTATGTCTACATTATTCCTAATGACCATATTATTACAGATACAGGACACGTCATTATGTGAACAGTATTCCTATTGACCATATTAAAACAGTTACAGGACATGTCACTATGTCAACAGTATTCCTATTGACCATATTATTACAGATACAGGACACGTCTCTATGTCAACAGTATTCCTATTGACCATATTATTACAGTTACAGGACACGTCACTATGTCAACAGTATTCCTATTGACCATATTATTACAGATACAGGACACGTCACTATGTCAACAGTATTCCTAATGACCATATTATTACAGACACAGGACACGTCACTATGTCAACAGAATTCCTAATGACCATATTATTACAGGACACGTCACTATGTCAACAGTATTCCTAATGACCATATTATTACAGGACACGTCACTATATAAACAGTTTTCCTAATGACCATATTATTACAGGAGATGTCACTATGTCAACAGTATTCCTAATGACCATATTATTACAGGACACGTCTCTATGTCAACAGTATTCCTAATGACCTTATTATTACAGAACACGTCACTATGTCAACAGTATTCCTGATGACCATATTATTACAGATACAGGACACATCACTTTGTCAAAAGTATTCATATTGCCATATTTTTACAGATACAGGACACGTCACTATGTCAACAGTATTCCTAATGACCATATTATAACAGGACACGTCACTATGTCAACAGTATTCCTAATGACCATATTATTACAGGACACGTCACTATGTCAACAGTAATCCTAATGACCATATTATTACAGATACAGGACATGTCACTATGTCAACAGTATTCCTAATGACCATGTTATTACAGATACAGGACACATCACTATGTCAACAGTATTCCTAATGACCATGTCATAACAGATACAGGACACGTCAGTATGTCAATGGTATTCCTAATGACCATATTATTACAGATACAGGACACGTCACTATGTCAACAGTATTCCTAATGACCATATTATTGCAGAACATGTCACTATGTCAACAGTAATCCTAATGACCATATTATTACAGATACAGGACACATGTCTAAGACAACAGTATTCCTAATGACCATATTATTACAGATACAGAACACGTCACTATGTCACCAGTATTACTAATGACCATATTATTACAGATACAGGACACGTCACTATGTAAATAGTATTCCTAATTACCATATTATTACAGGACACGTCACTATTTCAACAGTATTCCTAATGACCATATTATAACAGATACAGGACACGTCACTATGTCAACAGTATACCTAATGACTATATTATAACAGATACAGGACACGTCACTATGTCAACAGTATTCCTAATGATCAAATTATTACAGGACACGTCACTATGTCAACAGATTTCCTAATGACCATATTATTACAGATACAGGACACATCTCTATGTCAACAGTATTCCTAATGACCATATTATTACAGGAAACGTCTCAATGTCAACAGTATTCCTAATGACCATATTATCAGGACACGTCACTATGTCAACAGTATTCCTATTGACCATATTATTACAGATACAGGACACATCTCTATGTCAACAGTATTCCTAATGACCATATTATTACATTACACATCACTATATCAACAGTATTCCTAATGACCATATTATTACAGGACACGTCACTATGTCAACAGTATTCCTAATGACCATATTATTACAGGACACGTCTCTATGTCAACAGTATTCCTAATGACCATATTATTACAGATACAGGACATGTCTCTATGTCAACAGTATTCCTAATGACCATATTATAACAGATACAGGACATGTCACTATGTCAACAGTATTCCTAACGACCATATTATTACAGTACTCGTCACTATGTCAACAGTATTCCTAATGACCATATTATAACAGATACAGGACACGTAACTATGTCAACAGTATTCCTAATGACCGTATTATTACAGATACAGGACACGTCACGATGTCAAAAGTATTCGTAATGACCATATTATTACAGATACAGGACACGGCACTATGTCTACATTATTCTTAATGACCATATTATTACAGATACAGGACACGTCATTATGTGAACAGTATTCCTATTGACCATATTAAAACAGTTACAGGACATGTCACTATGTCAACAGTATTCCTATTGACCATATTATTACAGATACAGGACACGTCTCTATGTCAACAGTATTCCTATTGACCATATTATTACAGTTACAGGACACGTCACTATGTCAACAGTATTTCTATTGACCATATTATTACAGATACAGGACACGTCACTATGTCAACAGTATTCCTAATGACCATATTATTACAGACACAGGACACGTCACTATGTCAACAGAATTCCTAATGACCATATTTTACAGATACAGGACACGTCACTATGTCAACAGTATTCCTAATGACCATATTATTACAGGAGACGTCTCTATGTCAACAGTATTCCTAATGACCATATTATTACAGGACAAATCACTATGTCAACAGTATTCCTAATGACCATATTATTACAGGACACGTCACTATATAAACAGTTTTCCTAATGACCATATTATTACAGGAGATGTCACTATGTCAACAGTATTCCTAATGACCATATTATTACAGGACACGTCACTATGTCAACAGTATTCCTAATGACCATATTATTACAGGACTCGTCACTATGTCAACAGTATTCCTTATTACCATATTATTACAGATACAGGACACATCACTTTGTCAACAGTATTCCTATGGACCATATTATTACAGATACAGGACACGTCACTATGTCAACAGCATTCCTAATGACCATATAATAACTGGACACGTCACTATCTCAACAGTATTCCTATTGACCATATTATTACAGGACACGTCTCTATTTCAACAGTATTCCTAATGACCATATTATTACTGGAAATGTCACTATGTCAACAGTATTCCTATTGACCATATTGTAACAGATACAGGACACATCACTATGTCAACAGTATTCCTATTGACCATATTATTACAGATACAGGACACGTCACTATGTCAAGAGTATTCCTAATTACCATATTATTACAGGAGACGTCTCTATGTCAACAGTATTCCTAATGACCATATTATTACAGGACATGTCACTATGTCAGCAGTATTCCTAATGACCATATTATTACAGGACAAGTCACTATATAAACAGTATTCCTAATGACCATATTATTACAGGACACGTCACTATATATACAGTATTCCTAATGACCATATTATTACAGGACACGTCACTATATAAACAGTATTCCTAATGACCATATTATTACAGGACATGTCACTATGTCAACAGTATTCCTAATGACCATATTATTACAGGACACATCACTATGTCAACAGTATTCCTAATGACCTTATTATTACAGAACACGTCACTATGTCAACAGTATTCCTAATGACCATATTATTACAGATACAGGACACGTCACTATGTTACCAGTATTCCTAATGACCATATTATTACAGATACAGGACACGTCAATATGTCACCAGTATTCCTAATGACCATATTATTACAGGACACGTCACTATGTCAACAGTATTTCTAATGACAATATTATTACAGGACACGTCACTATGTCAACAGTATTCCTAATGAACATATTATTAAAGGACACGTCACTATGTCAACAGTATTCCTAATGACCATATTATTACAGATACAGGACATGTCACTATGTCAACAGTATTCCTAATGACCATGTTATTACAGATACAGGACACATCACTATGTCAACAGTATTCCTAATGACCATGTCATAACAGATACAGGACACGTCAGTATGTCAATGGTATTCCTAATGACCATATTATTACAGATACAGGACACGTCACTATGTCAACAGTATTCCTAATGACCATATTATTGCAGAACACGTCACTATGTCAACAGTAATCCTAATGACCATATTATTACAGATACAGGACACATGTCTAAGACAACAGTATTCCTAATGACCATATTATTACAGATACAGAACACGTCACTATGTCACCAGTATTCCTAATGACCATATTATTACAGATACAGGACACGTCACTATGTAAATAGTATTCCTAATTACCATATTATTACAGGACACGTCACTATGTCAACAGTATTCCTAATGACCATATTATAACAGATACAGGACACGTCACTATGTCAACAGTATTCCTAATGACTATATTATAACAGATACAGGACACGTCACTATGTCAACAGTATTCCTAATGACCAAATTATTACAGGACACGTCACTATGTCAACAGTATTCCTAATGACCATATTATAACAGATACAGGACACGTCACTATGTCAACAGTATTCCTAATGACTATATTATAACAGATACAGGACACGTCACTATGTCAAGAGTATTCCTAATTACCATATTATTACAGGAGACGTCTCTATGTCAACAGTATTCCTAATGACCATATTATTACAGGACATGTCACTATGTCAGCAGTATTCCTAATGACCATATTATTACAGGACAAGTCACTATATAAACAGTATTCCTAATGACCATATTATTACAGGACACGTCACTATATATACAGTATTCCTAATGACCATATTATTACAGGACACGTCACTATATAAACAGTATTCCTAATGACCATATTATTACAGGACATGTCACTATGTCAACAGTATTCCTAATGACCATATTATTACAGGACACATCACTATGTCAACAGTATTCCTAATGACCTTATTATTACAGAACACGTCACTATGTCAACAGTATTCCTAATGACCATATTATTACAGATACAGGACACGTCACTATGTTACCAGTATTCCTAATGACCATATTATTACAGATACAGGACACGTCAATATGTCACCAGTATTCCTAATGACCATATTATTACAGGACACGTCACTATGTCAACAGTATTTCTAATGACAATATTATTACAGGACACGTCACTATGTCAACAGTATTCCTAATGAACATATTATTAAAGGACACGTCACTATGTCAACAGTATTCCTAATGACCATATTATTACAGATACAGGACATGTCACTATGTCAACAGTATTCCTAATGACCATGTTATTACAGATACAGGACACATCACTATGTCAACAGTATTCCTAATGACCATGTCATAACAGATACAGGACACGTCAGTATGTCAATGGTATTCCTAATGACCATATTATTACAGATACAGGACACGTCACTATGTCAACAGTATTCCTAATGACCATATTATTGCAGAACACGTCACTATGTCAACAGTAATCCTAATGACCATATTATTACAGATACAGGACACATGTCTAAGACAACAGTATTCCTAATGACCATATTATTACAGATACAGAACACGTCACTATGTCACCAGTATTCCTAATGACCATATTATTACAGATACAGGACACGTCACTATGTAAATAGTATTCCTAATTACCATATTATTACAGGACACGTCACTATGTCAACAGTATTCCTAATGACCATATTATAACAGATACAGGACACGTCACTATGTCAACAGTATTCCTAATGACTATATTATAACAGATACAGGACACGTCACTATGTCAACAGTATTCCTAATGACCAAATTATTACAGGACACGTCACTATGTCAACAGTATTCCTAATGACCATATTATTACAGATACAGGACACATCTCTATGTCAACAGTATTCCTAATGACCATATTATTACAGGAAACGTCTCAATGTCAACAGTATTCCTAATGACCATATTATCAGGACACGTCACTATGTCAACAGTATTCCTATTGAACATATTATTACAGATACAGGACACGTCACTATGTCAACAGTATTCCTAATGACCATATTATTACATTACACATCACTATATCAACAGTATTCCTAATGACCATATTATTACAGGACACGTCACTATGTCAACAGTATTCCTAATGACCATATTATTACAGGACACGTCTCTATGTCAACAGTATTCCTAATGACCATATTATTACAGATACAGGACATGTCTCTATGTCAACAGTATTCCTAATGACCATATTATAACAGATACAGGACATGTCACTATGTCAACAGTATTCCTAACGACCATATTATTACAGTACTCGTCACTATGTCAACAGTATTCCTAATGACCATATTATAACAGATACAGGACACGTAACTATGTCAACAGTATTCCTAATGACCGTATTATTACAGATACAGGACACGTCACGATGTCAAAAGTATTCCTAATGACCATATTATTACAGATACAGGACACGGCACTATGTCTACATTATTCCTAATGACCATATTATTACAGATACAGGACACGTCATTATGTGAACAGTATTCCTATTGACCATATTAAAACAGTTACAGGACATGTCACTATGTCAACAGTATTCCTATTGACCATATTATTACAGATACAGGACACGTCTCTATGTCAACAGTATTCCTATTGACCATATTATTACAGTTACAGGACACGTCACTATGTCAACAGTATTCCTATTGACCATATTATTACAGATACAGGACACGTCACTATGTCAACAGTATTCCTAATGACCATATTATTACAGACACAGGACACGTCACTATGTCAACAGAATTCCTAATGACCATATTATTACAGATACAGGAAACGTCACTATGTAAATAGTATTCCTAATTACCATATTATTACAGGACACGTCACTATGTCAACAGTATTCCTAATGACCATATTATAACAGATACAGGACACGTCACTATGTCAACAGTATTCCTAATGACTATATTATAACAGATACAGGACACGTCACTATGTCAACAGTATTCCTAATGACCAAATTATTACAGGACACGTCACTATGTCAACAGTATTCCTAATGACCATATTATTACAGATACAGGACACATCTCTATGTCAACAGTATTCCTAATGACCATATTATTACAGGAAACGTCTCAATGTCAACAGTATTCCTAATGACCATATTATCAGGACACGTCACTATGTCAACAGTATTCCTATTGAACATATTATTACAGATACAGGACACGTCACTATGTCAACAGTATTCCTAATGACCATATTATTACATTACACATCACTATATCAACAATATTCCTAATGACCATATTATTACAGTACACGTCACTATGTCAACAGTATTCCTAATGACCATATTATTACAGGACACGTCTCTATGTCAACAGTATTCCTAATGACCATATTATTACAGATACAGGACATGTCTCTATGTCAACAGTATTCCTAACGACCATATTATTACAGTACTCGTCACTATGTCAACAGTATTCCTAATGACCATATTATAACAGATACAGGACACGTAACTATGTCAACAGTATTCCTAATGACCGTATTATTACAGATACAGGACACGTCACGATGTCAAAAGTATTCCTAATGACCATATTATTACAGATACAGGACACGGCACTATGTCTACATTATTCCTAATGACCATATTATTACAGATACAGGACACGTCATTATGTGAACAGTATTCCTATTGACCATATTAAAACAGTTACAGGACATGTCACTATGTCAACAGTATTCCTATTGACCATATTATTACAGATACAGGACACGTCTCTATGTCAACAGTATTCCTATTGACCATATTATTACAGTTACAGGACACGTCACTATGTCAACAGTATTCCTATTGACCATATTATTACAGATACAGGACACGTCACTATGTCAACAGTATTCCTAATGACCATATTATTACAGACACAGGACACGTCACTATGTCAACAGAATTCCTAATGACCATATTTTACAGATACAGGACACGTCACTATGTCAACAGTATTCCTAATGACCATATTATTACAGGAAACGTCTCTATGTCAACAGTATTCCTAATGACCATATTATTACAGGACACGTCACTATGTCAACAGTATTCCTAATGACCATATTATTACAGGACACGTCACTATATAAACAGTTTTCCTAATGACCATATTATTACAGGAGATGTCACTTTGTCAACAGTATTCCTAATGACCATATTATTACAGGACACGTCTCTATGTCAACAGTATTCCTAATGACCATATTATAACAGGACACGTCACTATGTCAACAGTAATCCTAATGACCATATTATTACAGATACAGGACATGTCACTATGTCAACAGTATTCCTAATGACCATGTTATTACAGATACAGGACACATCACTATGTCAACAGTATTCCTAATGACCATGTCATAACAGATACAGGACACGTCAGTATGTCAATGGTATTCCTAATGACCATATTATTACAGATACAGGACACGTCACTATGTCAACAGTATTCCTAATGACCAAATTATTACAGGACACGTCACTATGTCAACAGTATTCCTAATGACCATATTATTACAGATACAGGACACATCTCTATGTCAACAGTATTCCTAATGACCATATTATTACAGGAAACGTCTCAATGTCAACAGTATTCCTAATGACCATATTATCAGGACACGTCACTATGTCAACAGTATTCCTATTGAACATATTATTACAGATACAGGACACGTCACTATGTCAACAGTATTCCTAATGACCATATTATTACATTACACATCACTATATCAACAGTATTCCTAATGACCATATTATTACAGGACACGTCACTATGTCAACAGTATTCCTAATGACCATATTATTACAGGACACGTCTCTATGTCAACAGTATTCCTAATGACCAAATTATTACAGATACAGGACATGTCTCTATGTCAACAGTATTCCTAATGACCATATTATAACAGATACAGGACATGTCACTATGTCAACAGTATTCCTAACGACCATATTATTACAGTACTCGTCACTATGTCAACAGTATTCCTAATGACCATATTATAACAGATACAGGACACGTAACTATGTCAACAGTATTCCTAATGACCGTATTATTACAGATACAGGACACGTCACGATGTCAAAAGTATTCCTAATGACCATATTATTACAGATACAGGACACGGCACTATGTCTACATTATTCCTAATGACCATATTATTACAGATACAGGACACGTCATTATGTGAACAGTATTCCTATTGACCATATTAAAACAGTTACAGGACATGTCACTATGTCAACAGTATTCCTATTGACCATATTATTACAGATACAGGACACGTCTCTATGTCAACAGTATTCCTATTGACCATATTATTACAGTTACAGGACACGTCACTATGTCAACAGTATTCCTATTGACCATATTATTACAGATACAGGACACGTCACTCTGTCAACAGTATTCCTAATGACCATATTATTACAGACACAGGACACGTCACTATGTCAACAGAATTCCTAATGACCATATTATTACAGATACAGGAAACGTCACTATGTAAATAGTATTCCTAATTACCATATTATTACAGGACACGTCACTATGTCAACAGTATTCCTAATGACCATATTATAACAGATACAGGACACGTCACTATGTCAACAGTATTCCTAATGACTATATTATAACAGATACAGGACACGTCACTATGTCAACAGTATTCCTAATGACCAAATTATTACAGGACACGTCACTATGTCAACAGTATTCCTAATGACCATATTATTACAGATACAGGACACATCTCTATGTCAACAGTATTCCTAATGACCATATTATTACAGGAAACGTCTCAATGTCAACAGTATTCCTAATGACCATATTATCAGGACACGTCACTATGTCAACAGTATTCCTATTGAACATATTATTACAGATACAGGACACGTCACTATGTCAACAGTATTCCTAATGACCATATTATTACATTACACATCACTATATCAACAATATTCCTAATGACCATATTATTACAGTACACGTCACTATGTCAACAGTATTCCTAATGACCATATTATTACAGGACACGTCTCTATGTCAACAGTATTCCTAATGACCATATTATTACAGATACAGGACATGTCTCTATGTCAACAGTATTCCTAACGACCATATTATTACAGTACTCGTCACTATGTCAACAGTATTCCTAATGACCATATTATAACAGATACAGGACACGTAACTATGTCAACAGTATTCCTAATGACCGTATTATTACAGATACAGGACACGTCACGATGTCAAAAGTATTCCTAATGACCATATTATTACAGATACAGGACACGGCACTATGTCTACATTATTCCTAATGACCATATTATTACAGATACAGGACACGTCATTATGTGAACAGTATTCCTATTGACCATATTAAAACAGTTACAGGACATGTCACTATGTCAACAGTATTCCTATTGACCATATTATTACAGATACAGGACACGTCTCTATGTCAACAGTATTCCTATTGACCATATTATTACAGTTACAGGACACGTCACTATGTCAACAGTATTCCTATTGACCATATTATTACAGATACAGGACACGTCACTATGTCAACAGTATTCCTGATGACCATATTATTACAGACACAGGACACGTCACTATGTCAACAGAATTCCTAATGACCATATTTTACAGATACAGGACACGTCACTATGTCAACAGTATTCCTAATGACCATATTATTACAGGAAACGTCTCTATGTCAACAGTATTCCTAATGACCATATTATTACAGGACACGTCACTATGTCAACAGTATTCCTAATGACCATATTATTACAGGACACGTCACTATATAAACAGTTTTCCTAATGACCATATTATTACAGGAGATGTCACTATGTCAACAGTATTCCTAATGACCATATTATTACAGGACACGTCTCTATGTCAACAGTATTCCTAATGACCTTATTATTACAGAACACGTCACTATGTCAACAGTATTCCTGATGACCATATTATTACAGATACAGGACACATCACTTTGTCAAAAGTATTCATATTGCCATATTTTTACAGATACAGGACACGTCACTATGTCAACAGTATTCCTAATGACCATATTATAACAGGACACGTCACTATGTCAACAGTATTCCTAATGACCATATTATTACAGGACACGTCACTATGTCAACAGTAATCCTAATGACCATATTATTACAGATACAGGACATGTCACTATGTCAACAGTATTCCTAATGACCATGTTATTACAGATACAGGACACATCACTATGTCAACAGTATTCCTAATGACCATGTCATAACAGATACAGGACACGTCAGTATGTCAATGGTATTCCTAATGACCATATTATTACAGATACAGGACACGTCACTATGTCAACAGTATTCCTAATGACCATATTATTACAGGACACGTCACTATGTCAACAGTATTCCTAATGACCATATTATAACAGATACAGGACACGTCACTATGTCAACAGTATTCCTAATGACTATATTATAACAGATACAGGACACGTCACTATGTCAACAGTATTCCTAATGACCAAATTATTACAGGACACGTCACTATGTCAACAGATTTCCTAATGACCATATTATTACAGATACAGGACACATCTCTATGTCAACAGTATTCCTAATGACCATATTATTACAGGAAACGTCTCAATGTCAACAGTATTCCTAATGACCATATTATCAGGACACATCACTATGTCAACAGTATTCCTATTGAACATATTATTACAGATACAGGACACGTCACTATGTCAACAGTATTCCTATTGACCATATTATTACAGATACAGGACACGTCACTATGTCAACAGTATTCCTAATGACCATATTATTACAGACACAGGACACGTCACTATGTCAACAGAATTCCTAATGACCATATTTTACAGATACAGGACACGTCACTATGTCAACAGTATTCCTAATGACCATATTATTACAGGAGACGTCTCTATGTCAACAGTATTCCTAATGACCATATTATTACAGGACAAATCACTATGTCAACAGTATTCCTAATGACCATATTATTACAGGACACGTCACTATATAAACAGTTTTCCTAATGACCATATTATTACAGGAGATGTCACTATGTCAACAGTATTCCTAATTACCATATTATTACAGGACACGTCTCTATGTCAACAGTATTCCTAATGACCTTATTATTACAGAACACGTCACTATGTCAACAGTATTCCTGATGACCATATTATTACAGATACAGGACACATCACTTTGTCAAAAGTATTCATATTGCCATATTTTTACAGATACAGGACACGTCACTATGTCAACAGTATTCCTAATGACTATATTATAACAGGACACGTCACTATGTCAACAGTATTCCTAATGAACATATTATTACAGGACACGTCACTATATCAACAGTATTCCTAATGACCATATTATTACAGGACTCGTCACTATGTCAACAGTATTCCTTATTACCATATTATTACAGATACAGGACACATCACTATGTCAACTGTATTCCTATTGACCATATTATTACAGATACAGGACACGTCCCTATGTCAACAGTATTCCTGATGACCATATTATTACAGATAAAGGACACATCACTACGTCAACAGTATTCCTATGGACCATATTATTACAGATACAGGACACTTCACTATCTCAACAGTATTCCTATTGACCATATTATTACAGGACACGTCTCTATTTCAACAGTATTCCTAATGACCATATTATTACTGGACACGTCACTATGTCAACAGTATTCCTATTGACCATATTGTAACAGATACAGGACACATCACTATGTCAACTGTATTCCTATTGACCATATTATTACAGATACAGGACACGTCCCTATGTCAACAGTATTCCTAATGACCATATTATTACAGGAGACGTCTCTATGTCAACAGTATTCCTAATGACCTTATTATTACAGAACACGTCACTATGTCAACAGTATTCCTAATGACCATATTATTACAGGACACGTCACTATGTCAACAGTATTCCTAATGACAATATTATTACAGGACTCGTCACTATGTCAACAGTATTCCTTATTACTATATTATTACAGATACAGGACACATCACTTTGTCAACAGTATTCATATTGACCATATTATTACAGATACAGGACCCGTCACTATGTCAACAGTATTCCTAATGACCATATTATAACAGGACACGTCACTATGTCAACAGTATTCCTAATGACCATATTATTACAGGACACGTCACCATGTCAACAGTATTCCTGATGACCATATTATTACAGATACAGGACACATCACTATGTCAACAGTATTCCTATGGACCATATTATTACAGATACAGGACACGTCACTATGTCAACAGCATTCCTAATGACCATATAATAACAGGACACGTCACTATCTCAACAGTATCCCTAATGACCATATTATTACAGGAAACGTCTCAATGTCAACAGTATTCCTAATGACCATATTATCAGGACACGTCACTATGTCAACAGTATTCCTATCGAACATATTATTACAGATACAGGACACGTCACTATGTCAACAGTATTCCTAATGACCATATTATTACAGGAGACGTCTCTATGTCAACAGTATTCCTAATGACCATATTATTACAGGACAAATCACTATGTCAACAGTATTCCTAATGACCATATTATTACAGGACACGTCACTATATAAACAGTTTTCCTAATGACCATATTATTACAGGAGATGTCACTATGTCAACAGTATTCCTAATTACCATATTATTACAGGACACGTCTCTATGTCAACAGTATTCCTAATGACCTTATTATTACAGAACACGTCACTATGTCAACAGTATTCCTGATGACCATATTATTACAGATACAGGACACGTCACTATATAAACAGTATTCCTGATGACCATATTATTACAGATACAGGACACGTCACTATGTCAACAGTATTCCTAATGACCATATTATAACAGGACACGTCACTATGTCAACAGTATTCCTAATGACCATATTATTACAGGACACGTCACTATGTCAACAGTAATCCTAATGACCATATTATTACAGATACAGGACATGTCACTATGTCAACAGTATTCCTAATGACCATGTTATTACAGATACAGGACACATCACTATGTCAACAGTATTCCTAATGACCATGTCATAACAGATACAGGACACGTCAGTATGTCAATGGTATTCCTAATGACCATATTATTACAGATACAGGACACGTCACTATGTCAACAGTATTCCTAATGACCATATTATTGCAGAACACGTCACTATGTAAACAGTAATCCTAATGACCATATTATTACAGATACAGGACACATGTCTAAGACAACAGTATTCCTAATGACCATATTATTACAGATACAGAACACGTCACTATGTCACCAGTATTCCTAATGACCATATTATTACAGATACAGGACACGTTACTATGTAAATAGTATTCCTAATTACCATATTATTACAGGACACGTCACTATGTCAACAGTATTCCTAATGACCATATTATAACAGATACAGGACACGTCACTATGTCAACAGTATTCCTAATGACTATATTATAACAGATACAGGACACGTCACTATGTCAACAGTATTCCTAATGACCAAATTATTACAGGACACGTCACTATGTCAACAGATTTCCTAATGACCATATTATTACAGATACAGGACACATCTCTATGTCAACAGTATTCCTAATGACCATATTATTACAGGAAACGTCTCAATGTCAACAGTATTCCTAATGACCATATTATCAGGACACGTCACTATGTCAACAGTATTCCTATTGAACATATTATTACAGATACAGGACACGTCTCTATGTCAACAGTATTCCTATTGACCATATTATTACAGTTACAGGACACGTCACTATGTCAACAGTATTCCTATTGACCATATTATTACAGATACAGGACACGTCACTATGTCAACAGTATTCCTAATGACCATATTATTACAGACACAGGACACGTCACTATGTCAACAGAATTCCTAATGACCATATTTTACAGATACAGGACACGTCACTATGTCAACAGTATTCCTAATGACCATATTATTACAGGAGACGTCTCTATGTCAACAGTATTCCTAATGACCATATTATTACAGGACAAATCACTATGTCAACAGTATTCCTAATGACCATATTATTACAGGACACGTCACTATATAAACAGTTTTCCTAATGACCATATTATTACAGGAGATGTCACTATGTCAACAGTATTCCTAATTACCATATTATTACAGGACACGTCTCTATGTCAACAGTATTCCTAATGACCTTATTATTACAGAACACGTCACTATGTCAACAGTATTCCTGATGACCATATTATTACAGATACAGGACACATCACTTTGTCAAAAGTATTCATATTGCCATATTTTTACAGATACAGGACACGTCACTATGTCAACAGTATTCCTAATGACTATATTATAACAGGACACGTCACTATGTCAACAGTATTCCTAATGAACATATTATTACAGGACACGTCACTATATCAACAGTATTCCTAATGACCATATTATTACAGGACTCGTCACTATGTCAACAGTATTCCTTATTACCATATTATTACAGATACAGGACACATCACTATGTCAACTGTATTCCTATTGACCATATTATTACAGATACAGGACACGTCCCTATGTCAACAGTATTCCTGATGACCATATTATTACAGATAAAGGACACATCACTACGTCAACAGTATTCCTATGGACCATATTATTACAGATACAGGACACGTCACTATCTCAACAGTATTCCTATTGACCATATTATTACAGGACACGTCTCTATTTCAACAGTATTCCTAATGACCATATTATTACTGGACACGTCACTATGTCAACAGTATTCCTATTGACCATATTGTAACAGATACAGGACACATCACTATGTCAACTGTATTCCTATTGACCATATTATTACAGATGCAGGACACGTCCCTATGTCAACAGTATTCCTAATGACCATATTATTACAGGAGACGTCTCTATGTCAACAGTATTCCTAATGACCTTATTATTACAGAACACTTCACTATGTCAACAGTATTCCTAATGACCATATTATTACAGGACACGTCACTATGTCAACAGTATTCCTAATGACAATATTATTACAGGACTCGTCACTATGTCAACAGTATTCCTTATTACTATATTATTACAGATACAGGACACATCACTTTGTCAACAGTATTCATATTGACCATATTATTACAGATACAGGACCCGTCACTATGTCAACAGTATTCCTAATGACCATATTATAACAGGACACGTCACTATGTCAACAGTATTCCTAATGACCATATTATTACAGGACACGTCACCATGTCAACAGTATTCCTGATGACCATATTATTACAGATACAGGACACATCACTATGTCAACAGTATTCCTATGGACCATATTATTACAGATACAGGACACGTCACTATGTCAACAGCATTCCTAATGACCATATAATAACAGGACACGTCACTATCTCAACAGTATTCCTAATGACCATATTATTACAGTAAACGTCTCAATGTCAACAGTATTCCTAATGACCATATTATCAGGACACGTCACTATGTCAACAGTATTCCTATTGAACATATTATTAAGGATACAGGACACGTCACTATGTCAACAGTATTCCTAATGACCATATTATTACAGGAGACGTCTCTATGTCAACAGTATTCCTAATGACCATATTATTACAGGACAAATCACTATGTCAACAGTATTCCTAATGACCATATTATTACAGGACACGTCACTATATAAACAGTTTTCCTAATGACCATATTATTACAGGAGATGTCACTATGTCAACAGTATTCCTAATTACCATATTATTACAGGACACGTCTCTATGTCAACAGTATTCCTAATGACCTTATTATTACAGAACACGTCACTATGTCAACAGTATTCCTGATGACCATATTATTACAGATACAGGACACATCACTTTGTCAAAAGTATTCATATTGCCATATTTTTACAGATACAGGACACGTCACTATGTCAACAGTATTCCTAATGACTATATTATAACAGGACACGTCACTATGTCAACAGTATTCCTAATGAACATATTATTACAGGACACGTCACTATATCAACAGTATTCCTAATGACCATATTATTACAGGACTCGTCACTATGTCAACAGTATTCCTTATTACCATATTATTACAGATACAGGACACATCACTATGTCAACTGTATTCCTATTGACCATATTATTACAGATACAGGACACGTCCCTATGTCAACAGTATTCCTGATGACCATATTATTACAGATAAAGGACACATCACTACGTCAACAGTATTCCTATGGACCATATTATTACAGATACAGGACACGTCACTATCTCAACAGTATTCCTATTGACCATATTATTACAGGACACGTCTCTATTTCAACAGTATTCCTAATGACCATATTATTACTGGACACGTCACTATGTCAACAGTATTCCTATTGACCATATTGTAACAGATACAGGACACATCACTATGTCAACTGTATTCCTATTGACCATATTATTACAGATACAGGACACGTCCCTATGTCAACAGTATTCCTAATGACCATATTATTACAGGAGACGTCTCTATGTCAACAGTATTCCTAATGACCTTATTATTACAGAACACGTCACTATGTCAACAGTATTCCTAATGACCATATTATTACAGGACACGTCACTATGTCAACAGTATTCCTAATGACAATATTATTACAGGACTCGTCACTATGTCAACAGTATTCCTTATTACTATATTATTACAGATACAGGACACATCACTTTGTCAACAGTATTCATATTGACCATATTATTACAGATACAGGACCCGTCACTATGTCAACAGTATTCCTAATGACCATATTATAACAGGACACGTCACTATGTCAACAGTATTCCTAATGACCATATTATTACAGGACACGTCACCATGTCAACAGTATTCCTGATGACCATATTATTACAGATACAGGACACATCACTATGTCAACAGTATTCCTATGGACCATATTATTACAGATACAGGACACGTCACTATGTCAACAGCATTCCTAATGACCATATAATAACAGGACACGTCACTATCTCAACAGTATTCCTAATGACCATATTATTACAGGAAACGTCTCAATGTCAACAGTATTCCTAATGACCATATTATCAGGACACGTCACTATGTCAACAGTATTCCTATTGAACATATTATTACAGATACAGGACACGTCACTATGTCAACAGTATTCCTAATGACCATATTATTACATTACACATCACTATATCAACAGTATTCCTAATGACCATATTATTACAGATACAGGACATGTCTCTATGTCAACAGTATTCCTAATGACCATATTATAACAGATACAGGACATGTCACTATGTCAACAGTATTCCTAACGACCATATTATTACAGTACTCGTCACTATGTCAACAGTATTCCTAATGACCATATTATAACAGATACAGGACACGTAACTATGTCAACAGTATTCCTAATGACCGTATTATTACAGATACAGGACACGTCACGATGTCAAAAGTATTCCTAATGACCATATTATTACAGATACAGGACACGGCACTATGTCTACATTATTCCTAATGACCATATTATTACAGATACAGGACACGTCATTATGTGAACAGTATTCCTATTGACCATATTAAAACAGTTACAGGACATGTCACTATGTCAACAGTATTCCTATTGACCATATTATTACAGATACAGGACACGTCTCTATGTCAACAGTATTCCTATTGACCATATTATTACAGTTACAGGACACGTCACTATGTCAACAGTATTCCTATTGACCATATTATTACAGATACAGGACACGTCACAATGTCAACAGTATTCCTAATGACCATATTATTACAGACACAGGACACGTCACTATGTCAACAGAATTCCTAATGACCATATTTTACAGATACAGGACACGTCACTATGTCAACAGTATTCCTAATGACCATATTATTACAGGAGACGTCTCTATGTCAACAGTATTCCTAATGACCATATTATTACAGGACAAATCACTATGTCAACAGTATTCCTAATGACCATATTATTACAGTACTTGTCACTATATAAACAGTTTTCCTAATGACCATATTATTACAGGAGATGTCACTATGTCAACAGTATTCCTAATTACCATATTATTACAGGACACGTCTCTATGTCAACAGTATTCCTGATGACCATATTATTACAGATACAGGACACATCACTTTGTCAAAAGTATTCATATTGCCATATTTTTACAGATACAGGACACGTCACTATGTCAACAGTATTCCTAATGACCATATTATAACAGGACACGTCACTATGTCAACAGTATTCCTAATGACCATATTATTACAGGACACGTCACTATATCAACAGTATTCCTAATGACCATATTATTACAGGACTCGTCACTATGTCAACAGTATTCCTTATTACCATATTATTACAGATACAGGACACATCACTATGTCAACTGTATTCCTATTGACCATATTATTACAGATACAGGACACGTCCCTATGTCAACAGTATTCCTGATGACCATATTATTACAGATAAAGGACACATCACTACGTCAACAGTATTCCTATGGACCATATTATTACAGATACAGGACACGTCACTATCTCAACAGTATTCCTATTGACCATATTATTACAGGACACGTCTCTATTTCAACAGTATTCCTAATGACCATATTATTACTGGACACGTCACTATGTCAACAGTATTCCTATTGACCATATTGTAACAGATACAGGACACATCACTATGTCAACTGTATTCCTATTGACCATATTATTACAGATACAGGACACGTCCCTATGTCAACAGTATTCCTAATGACCATATTATTACAGGAGACGTCTCTATGTCAACAGTATTCCTAATGACCTTATTATTACAGAACACGTCACTATGTCAACAGTATTCCTAATGACCATATTATTACAGGACACGTCACTATGTCAACAGTATTCCTAATGACAATATTATTACAGGACTCGTCACTATGTCAACAGTATTCCTTATTACCATATTATTACAGATACAGGACACATCACTTTGTCAACAGTATTCATATTGACCATATTATTACAGATACAGGACCCGTCACTATGTCAACAGTATTCCTAATGACCATATTATAACAGGACACGTCACTATGTCAACAGTATTCCTAATGACCATATTATTACAGGACACGTCACCATGTCAACAGTATTCCTGATGACCATATTATTACAGATACAGGACACATCACTATGTCAACAGTATTCCTATTGACCATATTATTACAGATACAGGACACGTCACTATGTCAACAGTATTCCTAATGACCATATTATTACAGGACATGTCACTATGTCAGCAGTATTCCTAATGACCATATTATTACAGGACACGTCACTATATAAACAGTATTCCTAATGACCATATTATTACAGGACACGTCACTATATAAACAGTATTCCTAATGACCATATTATTACAGGACACGTCACTATATAAACAGTATTCCTAATGACCATATTATTACAGGACATGTCACTATGTCAACAGTATTCCTAATGACCATATTATTACAGGACACATCACTATGTCAACAGTATTCCTAATGACCTTATTATTACAGAATACGTCACTATGTCAACAGTATTCCTAATGACCATATTATTAGAGATACAGGACACGTCACTATGTCACCAGTATTCCTAATGACCATATTATTACAGATACAGGACACGTCACTATGTCAACAGTATTCCTAATGAACATATTATTAAAGGACACGTCACTATGTCAACAGTATTCCTAATGACCATATTATTACAGATACAGGACATGTCACTATGTCAACAGTATTCCTAATGACCATGTTATTACAGATACAGGACACATCACTATGTCAACAGTATTCCTAATGACCATGTCATAACAGATACAGGACACGTCAGTATGTCAATGGTATTCCTAATGACCATATTATTACAGATACAGGACACGTCACTATGTCAACAGTATTCCTAATGACCATATTATTGCAGAACACGTCACTATGTCAACAGTAATCCTAATGACCATATTATTACAGATACAGGACACATGTCTAAGACAACAGTATTCCTAATGACCATATTATTACAGATACAGAACACGTCACTATGTCACCAGTATTCCTAATGACCATATTATTACACATACAGGACACGTCACTATGTAAATAGTATTCCTAATTACCATATTATTACAGGACACGTCACTATGTCAACAGTATTCCTAATGACCATATTATAACAGATACAGGACACGTCACTATGTCAACAGTATTCCTAATGACTATATTATAACAGATACAGGACACGTCACTATGTCAACAGTATTCCTAATGACCAAATTATTACAGGACACGTCACTATGTCAACAGTATTCCTAATGACCATATTATTACAGATACAGGACACATCTCTATGTCAACAGTATTCCTAATGACCATATTATTACAGGAAACGTCTCAATGTCAACAGTATTCCTAATGACCATATTATCAGGACACGTCACTATGTCAACAGTATTCCTATTGAACATATTATTACAGATACAGGACACGTCACTATGTCAACAGTATTCCTAATGACCATATTATTACATTACACATCACTATATCAACAGTATTCCTAATGACCATATTATTACAGGACACGTCACTATGTCAACAGTATTCCTAATGACCATATTATTACAGGACACGTCTCTATGTCAACAGTATTCCTAATGACCATATTATTACAGATACAGGACATGTCTCTATGTCAACAGTATTCCTAATGACCATATTATAACAGATACAGGACATGTCACTATGTCAACAGTATTCCTAACGACCATATTATTACAGTACTCGTCACTATGTCAACAGTATTCCTAATGACCATATTATAACAGATACAGGACACGTAACTATGTCAACAGTATTCCTAATGACCATATTATTACAGATACAGGACACGTCATTATGTCAAAAGTATTCCTAATGACCATATTATTACAGATACAGGACACGGCACTATGTCTACATTATTCCTAATGACCATATTATTACAGATACAGGACACGTCATTATGTGAACAGTATTCCTATTGACCATATTAAAACAGTTACAGGACATGTCACTATGTCAACAGTATTCCTATTGACCATATTATTACAGATACAGGACACGTCTCTATGTCAACAGTATTCCTATTGACCATATTTTTACAGTTACAGGACACGTCACTATGTCAACAGTATTCCTATTGACCATATTATTACAGATACAGGACACGTCACTATGTCAACAGTATTCCTAATGACCATATTATTACAGACACAGGACACGTCACTATGTCAACAGAATTCCTAATGACCATATTTTACAGATACAGGACACGTCACTATGTCAACAGTATTCCTAATGACCATATTATTACAGGAAACGTCTCTATGTCAACAGTATTCCTAATGACCATATTATTACAGGACACGTCACTATGTCAACAGTATTCCTAATGACCATATTATTACAGGACACGTCACTATATAAACAGTTTTCCTAATGACCATATTATTACAGGAGATGTCACTATGTCAACAGTATTCCTAATGACCATATTATTACAGGACACGTCTCTATGTCAACAGTATTCCTAATGACCTTATTATTACAGAACACGTCACTATGTCAACAGTATTCCTGATGACCATATTATTACAGATACAGGACACATCACTTTGTCAAAAGTATTCATATTGCCATATTTTTACAGATACAGGACACGTCACTATGTCAACAGTATTCCTAATGACCATATTATAACAGGACACGTCACTATGTCAACAGTATTCCTAATGACCATATTATTACAGGACACGTCACTATGTCAAGAGTAATCCTAATGACCATATTATTACAGATACAGGACATGTCACTATGTCAACAGTATTCCTAATGACCATGTTATTACAGATACAGGACACATCACTATGTCAACAGTATTCCTAATGACCATGTCATAACAGATACAGGACACGTCAGTATGTCAATGGTATTCCTAATGACCATATTATTACAGATACAGGACACGTCACTATGTCAACAGTATTCCTAATGACCATATTATTGCAGAACACGTCACTATGTAAACAGTAATCCTAATGACCATATTATTACAGATACAGGACACATGTCTAAGACAACAGTATTCCTAATGACCATATTATTACAGATACAGAACACGTCACTATGTCACCAGTATTCCTAATGACCATATTATTACAGATACAGGACACGTCACTATGTAAATAGTATTCCTAATTACCATATTATTACAGGACACGTCACTATGTCAACAGTATTCCTAATGACCATATTATAACAGATACAGGACACGTCACTATGTCAACAGTATTCCTAATGACTATATTATATCAGATACAGGACACGTCCCTATGTCAACAGTATTCCTAATGACCAAATTATTACAGGACACGTCACTATGTCAACAGATTTCCTAATGACCATATTATTACAGATACAGGACACATCTCTATGTCAACAGTATTCCTAATGACCATATTATTACAGGAAACGTCTCAATGTCAACAGTATTCCTAATGACCATATTATCAGGACACGTCACTATGTCAACAGTATTCCTATTGAACATATTATTACAGATACAGGACACGTCTCTATGTCAACAGTATTCCTATTGACCATATTATTACAGTTACAGGACACGTCACTATGTCAACAGTATTCCTATTGACCATATTATTACAGATACAGGACACATCACTATGTCAACAGTATTCCTAATGACCATATTATTACAGACACAGGACACGTCACTATGTCAACAGAATTCCTAATGACCATATTTTACAGATACAGGACACGTCACTATGTCAACAGTATTCCTAATGACCATATTATTACAGGAGACGTCTCTATGTCAACAGTATTCCTAATGACCATATTATTACAGGACAAATCACTATGTCAACAGTATTCCTAATGATCATATTATTACAGGACACGTCACTATATAAACAGTTTTCCTAATGACCATATTATTACAGGAGATGTCACTATGTCAACAGTATTCCTAATTACCATATTATTACAGGACACGTCTCTATGTCAACAGTATTCCTAATGACCTTATTATTACAGAACACGTCACTATGTCAACAGTATTCCTGATGACCATATTATTACAGATACAGGACACATCACTTTGTCAAAAGTATTCATATTGCCATATTTTTACAGATACAGGACACTTCACTATGTCAACAGTATTCCTAATGACCATATTATTACAGGACACGTCACTATATCAACAGTATTCCTAATGACCATATTATTACAGGACTCGTCACTATGTCAACAGTATTCCTTATTACCATATTATTACAGATACAGGACACATCACTATGTCAACTGTATTCCTATTGACCATATTATTACAGATACAGGACACGTCCCTATGTCAACAGTATTCCTGATGACCATATTATTACAGATAAAGGACACATCACTACGTCAACAGTATTCCTATGGACCATATTATTACAGATACAGGACACGTCACTATCTCAACAGTATTCCTATTGACCATATTATTACAGGACACGTCTCTATTTCAACAGTATTCCTAATGACCATATTATTACTGGACACGTCACTATGTCAACAGTATTCCTATTGACCATATTGTAACAGATACAGGACACATCACTATGTCAACTGTATTCCTATTGACCATATTATTACAGATACAGGACACGTCCCTATGTCAACAGTATTCCTAATGACCATATTATTACAGGAGACGTCTCTATGTCAACAGTATTCCTAATGACCTTATTATTACAGAACACGTCACTATGTCAACAGTATTCCTAATGACCATATTATTACAGGACACGTCACTATGTCAACAGTATTCCTAATGACAATATTATTACAGGACTCGTCACTATGTCAACAGTATTCCTTATTACTATATTATTACAGATACAGGACACATCACTTTGTCAACAGTATTCATATTGACCATATTATTGCAGATACAGGACCCGTCACTATGTCAACAGTATTCCTAATGACCATATTATTACAGGACACGTCACTATGTCAACAGTATTCCTAATGACAATATTATTACAGGACTCGTCACTATGTCAACAGTATTCCTTATTACTATATTATTACAGATACAGGACACATCACTTTGTCAACAGTATTCATATTGACCATATTATTACAGATACAGGACCCGTCACTATGTCAACAGTATTCCTAATGACCATATTATAACAGGACACGTCACTATGTCAACAGTATTCCTAATGACCATATTATTACAGGACACGTCACCATGTCAACAGTATTCCTGATGACCATATTATTACAGATACAGGACACATCACTATGTCAACAGTATTCCTATGGACCATATTATTACAGATACAGGACACGTCACTATGTCAACAGCATTCCTAATGACCATATAATAACAGGACACGTCACTATCTCAACAGTATTCCTAATGACCATATTATTACAGGAAACGTCTCAATGTCAACAGTATTCCTAATGACCATATTATCAGGACACGTCACTATGTCAACAGTATTCCTAATGACCATATTATTACAGGACACGTCACTATGTCAACAGTATTCCTAATGACCATATTATTACAGATACAGGACATGTCTCTATGTCAACAGTATTCCTAATGACCATATTATAACAGATACAGGACATGTCACTATGTCAACAGTATTCCTAACGACCATATTATTACAGTACTCGTCACTATGTCAACAGTATTCCTAATGACCATATTATAACAGATACAGGACACGTAACTATGTCAACAGTATTCCTAATGACCGTATTATTACAGATACAGGACACGTCACGATGTCAAAAGTATTCCTAATGACCATATTATTACAGATACAGGACACGGCACTATGTCTACATTATTCCTAATGACCATATTATTACAGATACAGGACACTTCATTATGTGAACAGTATTCCTATTGACCATATTAAAACAGTTACAGGACATGTCACTATGTCAACAGTATTCCTATTGACCATATTATTACAGATACAGGACACGTCTCTATGTCAACAGTATTCCTATTGACCATATTATTACAGTTACAGGACACGTCACTATGTCAACAGTATTCCTATTGACCATATTATTACAGATACAGGACACGTCACTATGTCAACAGTATTCCTAATGACCATATTATTACAGACACAGGACACGTCACTATGTCAACAGAATTCCTAATGACCATATTTTACAGATACAGGACACGTCACTATGTCAACAGTATTCCTAATGACCATATTATTACAGGAGACGTCTCTATGTCAACAGTATTCCTAATGACCATATTATTACAGGACAAATCACTATGTCAACAGTATTCCTAATGACCATATTATTACAGTACTTGTCACTATATAAACAGTTTTCCTAATGACCATATTATTACAGGAGATGTCACTATGTCAACAGTATTCCTAATTACCATATTATTACAGGACACGTCTCTATGTCAACAGTATTCCTAATGACCTTATTATTACAGAACACGTCACTATGTCAACAGTATTCCTGATGACCATATTATTACAGATACAGGACACATCACTTTGTCAAAAGTATTCATATTGCCATATTTTTACAGATACAGGACACGTCACTATGTCAACAGTATTCCTAATGACCATATTATAACAGGACACGTCACTATGTCAACAGTATTCCTAATGACCATATTATTACAGGACACGTCACTATATCAACAGTATTCCTAATGACCATATTATTACAGGACTCGTCACTATGTCAACAGTATTCCTTATTACCATATTATTACAGATACAGGACACATCACTATGTCAACTGTATTCCTATTGACCATATTATTACAGATACAGGACACGTCCCTATGTCAACAGTATTCCTGATGACCATATTATTACAGATAAAGGACACATCACTACGTCAACAGTATTCCTATGGACCATATTATTACAGATACAGGACACGTCACTATCTCAACAGTATTCCTATTGACCATATTATTACAGGACACGTCTCTATTTCAACAGTATTCCTAATGACCATATTATTACTGGACACGTCACTATGTCAACAGTATTCCTATTGACCATATTGTAACAGATACAGGACACATCACTATGTCAACTGTATTCCTATTGACCATATTATTACAGATACAGGACACGTCCCTATGTCAACAGTATTCCTAATGACCATATTATTACAGGAGACGTCTCTATGTCAACAGTATTCCTAATGACCTTATTATTACAGAACACGTCACTATGTCAACAGTATTCCTAATGACCATATTATTACAGGACACGTCACTATGTCAACAGTATTCCTAATGACAATATTATTACAGGACTCGTCACTATGTCAACAGTATTCCTTATTACTATATTATTACAGATACAGGACACATCACTTTGTCAACAGTATTCATATTGACCATATTATTACAGATACAGGACCCGTCACTATGTCAACAGTATTCCTAATGACCATATTATAACAGGACACGTCACTATGTCAACAGTATTCCTAATGACCATATTATTACAGGACACGTCACCATGTCAACAGTATTCCTGATGACCATATTATTACAGATACAGGACACATCACTATGTCAACAGTATTCCTATGGACCATATTATTACAGATACAGGACACGTCACTATGTCAACAGCATTCCTAATGACCATATAATAACAGGACACGTCACTATCTCAACAGTATTCCTAATGACCATATTATTACAGGAAACGTCTCAATGTCAACAGTATTCCTAATGACCATATTATCAGGACACGTCACTATGTCAACAGTATTCCTATTGAACATATTATTACAGATACAGGACACGTCACTATGTCAACAGTATTCCTAATGACCATATTATTACATTACACATCACTATATCAACAGTATTCCTAATGACCATATTATTACAGATACAGGACATGTCTCTATGTCAACAGTATTCCTAATGACCATATTATAACAGATACAGGACATGTCACTATGTCAACAGTATTCCTAACGACCATATTATTACAGTACTCGTCACTATGTCAACAGTATTCCTAATGACCATATTATAACAGATACAGGACACGTAACTATGTCAACAGTATTCCTAATGACCGTATTATTACAGATACAGGACACGTCACGATGTCAAAAGTATTCCTAATGACCATATTATTACAGATACAGGACACGTCACAATGTCAACAGTATTCCTAATGACCATATTATTACAGACACAGGACACGTCACTATGTCAACAGAATTCCTAATGACCATATTTTACAGATACAGGACACGTCACTATGTCAACAGTATTCCTAATGACCATATTATTACAGGAGACGTCTCTATGTCAACAGTATTCCTAATGACCATATTATTACAGGACAAATCACTATGTCAACAGTATTCCTAATGACCATATTATTACAGTACTTGTCACTATATAAACAGTTTTCCTAATGACCATATTATTACAGGAGATGTCACTATGTCAACAGTATTCCTAATTACCATATTATTACAGGACACGTCTCTATGTCAACAGTATTCCTGATGACCATATTATTACAGATACAGGACACATCACTTTGTCAAAAGTATTCATATTGCCATATTTTTACAGATACAGGACACGTCACTATGTCAACAGTATTCCTAATGACCATATTATAACAGGACACGTCACTATGTCAACAGTATTCCTAATGACCATATTATTACAGGACACGTCACTATATCAACAGTATTCCTAATGACCATATTATTACAGGACTCGTCACTATGTCAACAGTATTCCTTATTACCATATTATTACAGATACAGGACACATCACTATGTCAACTGTATTCCTATTGACCATATTATTACAGATACAGGACACGTCCCTATGTCAACAGTATTCCTGATGACCATATTATTACAGATAAAGGACACATCACTACGTCAACAGTATTCCTATGGACCATATTATTACAGATACAGGACACGTCACTATCTCAACAGTATTCCTATTGACCATATTATTACAGGACACGTCTCTATTTCAACAGTATTCCTAATGACCATATTATTACTGGACACGTCACTATGTCAACAGTATTCCTATTGACCATATTGTAACAGATACAGGACACATCACTATGTCAACTGTATTCCTATTGACCATATTATTACAGATACAGGACACGTCCCTATGTCAACAGTATTCCTAATGACCATATTATTACAGGAGACGTCTCTATGTCAACAGTATTCCTAATGACCTTATTATTACAGAACACGTCACTATGTCAACAGTATTCCTAATGACCATATTATTACAGGACACGTCACTATGTCAACAGTATTCCTAATGACAATATTATTACAGGACTCGTCACTATGTCAACAGTATTCCTTATTACCATATTATTACAGATACAGGACACATCACTTTGTCAACAGTATTCATATTGACCATATTATTACAGATACAGGACCCGTCACTATGTCAACAGTATTCCTAATGACCATATTATAACAGGACACGTCACTATGTCAACAGTATTCCTAATGACCATATTATTACAGGACACGTCACCATGTCAACAGTATTCCTGATGACCATATTATTACAGATACAGGACACATCACTATGTCAACAGTATTCCTATTGACCATATTATTACAGATACAGGACACGTCACTATGTCAACAGTATTCCTAATGACCATATTATTACAGGACATGTCACTATGTCAGCAGTATTCCTAATGACCATATTATTACAGGACACGTCACTATATAAACAGTATTCCTAATGACCATATTATTACAGGACACGTCACTATATAAACAGTATTCCTAATGACCATATTATTACAGGACACGTCACTATATAAACAGTATTCCTAATGACCATATTATTACAGGACATGTCACTATGTCAACAGTATTCCTAATGACCATATTATTACAGGACACATCACTATGTCAACAGTATTCCTAATGACCTTATTATTACAGAATACGTCACTATGTCAACAGTATTCCTAATGACCATATTATTAGAGATACAGGACACGTCACTATGTCACCAGTATTCCTAATGACCATATTATTACAGATACAGGACACGTCACTATGTCAACAGTATTCCTAATGAACATATTATTAAAGGACACGTCACTATGTCAACAGTATTCCTAATGACCATATTATTACAGATACAGGACATGTCACTATGTCAACAGTATTCCTAATGACCATGTTATTACAGATACAGGACACATCACTATGTCAACAGTATTCCTAATGACCATGTCATAACAGATACAGGACACGTCAGTATGTCAATGGTATTCCTAATGACCATATTATTACAGATACAGGACACGTCACTATGTCAACAGTATTCCTAATGACCATATTATTGCAGAACACGTCACTATGTCAACAGTAATCCTAATGACCATATTATTACAGATACAGGACACATGTCTAAGACAACAGTATTCCTAATGACCATATTATTACAGATACAGAACACGTCACTATGTCACCAGTATTCCTAATGACCATATTATTACACATACAGGACACGTCACTATGTAAATAGTATTCCTAATTACCATATTATTACAGGACACGTCACTATGTCAACAGTATTCCTAATGACCATATTATAACAGATACAGGACACGTCACTATGTCAACAGTATTCCTAATGACTATATTATAACAGATACAGGACACGTCACTATGTCAACAGTATTCCTAATGACCAAATTATTACAGGACACGTCACTATGTCAACAGTATTCCTAATGACCATATTATTACAGATACAGGACACATCTCTATGTCAACAGTATTCCTAATGACCATATTATTACAGGAAACGTCTCAATGTCAACAGTATTCCTAATGACCATATTATCAGGACACGTCACTATGTCAACAGTATTCCTATTGAACATATTATTACAGATACAGGACACGTCACTATGTCAACAGTATTCCTAATGACCATATTATTACATTACACATCACTATATCAACAGTATTCCTAATGACCATATTATTACAGGACACGTCACTATGTCAACAGTATTCCTAATGACCATATTATTACAGGACACGTCTCTATGTCAACAGTATTCCTAATGACCATATTATTACAGATACAGGACATGTCTCTATGTCAACAGTATTCCTAATGACCATATTATAACAGATACAGGACATGTCACTATGTCAACAGTATTCCTAACGACCATATTATTACAGTACTCGTCACTATGTCAACAGTATTCCTAATGACCATATTATAACAGATACAGGACACGTAACTATGTCAACAGTATTCCTAATGACCATATTATTACAGATACAGGACACGTCATTATGTCAAAAGTATTCCTAATGACCATATTATTACAGATACAGGACACGGCACTATGTCTACATTATTCCTAATGACCATATTATTACAGATACAGGACACGTCATTATGTGAACAGTATTCCTATTGACCATATTAAAACAGTTACAGGACATGTCACTATGTCAACAGTATTCCTATTGACCATATTATTACAGATACAGGACACGTCTCTATGTCAACAGTATTCCTATTGACCATATTTTTACAGTTACAGGACACGTCACTATGTCAACAGTATTCCTATTGACCATATTATTACAGATACAGGACACGTCACTATGTCAACAGTATTCCTAATGACCATATTATTACAGACACAGGACACGTCACTATGTCAACAGAATTCCTAATGACCATATTTTACAGATACAGGACACGTCACTATGTCAACAGTATTCCTAATGACCATATTATTACAGGAAACGTCTCTATGTCAACAGTATTCCTAATGACCATATTATTACAGGACACGTCACTATGTCAACAGTATTCCTAATGACCATATTATTACAGGACACGTCACTATATAAACAGTTTTCCTAATGACCATATTATTACAGGAGATGTCACTATGTCAACAGTATTCCTAATGACCATATTATTACAGGACACGTCTCTATGTCAACAGTATTCCTAATGACCTTATTATTACAGAACACGTCACTATGTCAACAGTATTCCTGATGACCATATTATTACAGATACAGGACACATCACTTTGTCAAAAGTATTCATATTGCCATATTTTTACAGATACAGGACACGTCACTATGTCAACAGTATTCCTAATGACCATATTATAACAGGACACGTCACTATGTCAAGAGTAATCCTAATGACCATATTATTACAGATACAGGACATGTCACTATGTCAACAGTATTCCTAATGACCATGTTATTACAGATACAGGACACATCACTATGTCAACAGTATTCCTAATGACCATGTCATAACAGATACAGGACACGTCAGTATGTCAATGGTATTCCTAATGACCATATTATTACAGATACAGGACACGTCACTATGTCAACAGTATTCCTAATGACCATATTATTGCAGAACACGTCACTATGTAAACAGTAATCCTAATGACCATATTATTACAGATACAGGACACATGTCTAAGACAACAGTATTCCTAATGACCATATTATTACAGATACAGAACACGTCACTATGTCACCAGTATTCCTAATGACCATATTATTACAGATACAGGACACGTCACTATGTAAATAGTATTCCTAATTACCATATTATTACAGGACACGTCACTATGTCAACAGTATTCCTAATGACCATATTATAACAGATACAGGACACGTCACTATGTCAACAGTATTCCTAATGACTATATTATATCAGATACAGGACACGTCCCTATGTCAACAGTATTCCTAATGACCAAATTATTACAGGACACGTCACTATGTCAACAGATTTCCTAATGACCATATTATTACAGATACAGGACACATCTCTATGTCAACAGTATTCCTAATGACCATATTATTACAGGAAACGTCTCAATGTCAACAGTATTCCTAATGACCATATTATCAGGACACGTCACTATGTCAACAGTATTCCTATTGAACATATTATTACAGATACAGGACACGTCTCTATGTCAACAGTATTCCTATTGACCATATTATTACAGTTACAGGACACGTCACTATGTCAACAGTATTCCTATTGACCATATTATTACAGATACAGGACACATCACTATGTCAACAGTATTCCTAATGACCATATTATTACAGACACAGGACACGTCACTATGTCAACAGAATTCCTAATGACCATATTTTACAGATACAGGACACGTCACTATGTCAACAGTATTCCTAATGACCATATTATTACAGGAGACGTCTCTATGTCAACAGTATTCCTAATGACCATATTATTACAGGACAAATCACTATGTCAACAGTATTCCTAATGATCATATTATTACAGGACACGTCACTATATAAACAGTTTTCCTAATGACCATATTATTACAGGAGATGTCACTATGTCAACAGTATTCCTAATTACCATATTATTACAGGACACGTCTCTATGTCAACAGTATTCCTAATGACCTTATTATTACAGAACACGTCACTATGTCAACAGTATTCCTGATGACCATATTATTACAGATACAGGACACATCACTTTGTCAAAAGTATTCATATTGCCATATTTTTACAGATACAGGACACGTCACTATGTCAACAGTATTCCTAATGACCATATTATTACAGGACACGTCACTATATCAACAGTATTCCTAATGACCATATTATTACAGGACTCGTCACTATGTCAACAGTATTCCTTATTACCATATTATTACAGATACAGGACACATCACTATGTCAACTGTATTCCTATTGACCATATTATTACAGATACAGGACACGTCCCTATGTCAACAGTATTCCTGATGACCATATTATTACAGATAAAGGACACATCACTACGTCAACAGTATTCCTATGGACCATATTATTACAGATACAGGACACGTCACTATCTCAACAGTATTCCTATTGACCATATTATTACAGGACACGTCTCTATTTCAACAGTATTCCTAATGACCATATTATTACTGGACACGTCACTATGTCAACAGTATTCCTATTGACCATATTGTAACAGATACAGGACACATCACTATGTCAACTGTATTCCTATTGACCATATTATTACAGATACAGGACACGTCCCTATGTCAACAGTATTCCTAATGACCATATTATTACAGGAGACGTCTCTATGTCAACAGTATTCCTAATGACCTTATTATTACAGAACACGTCACTATGTCAACAGTATTCCTAATGACCATATTATTACAGGACACGTCACTATGTCAACAGTATTCCTAATGACAATATTATTACAGGACTCGTCACTATGTCAACAGTATTCCTTATTACTATATTATTACAGATACAGGACACATCACTTTGTCAACAGTATTCATATTGACCATATTATTGCAGATACAGGACCCGTCACTATGTCAACAGTATTCCTAATGACCATATTATTACAGGACACGTCACTATGTCAACAGTATTCCTAATGACAATATTATTACAGGACTCGTCACTATGTCAACAGTATTCCTTATTACTATATTATTACAGATACAGGACACATCACTTTGTCAACAGTATTCATATTGACCATATTATTACAGATACAGGACCCGTCACTATGTCAACAGTATTCCTAATGACCATATTATAACAGGACACGTCACTATGTCAACAGTATTCCTAATGACCATATTATTACAGGACACGTCACCATGTCAACAGTATTCCTGATGACCATATTATTACAGATACAGGACACATCACTATGTCAACAGTATTCCTATGGACCATATTATTACAGATACAGGACACGTCACTATGTCAACAGCATTCCTAATGACCATATAATAACAGGACACGTCACTATCTCAACAGTATTCCTAATGACCATATTATTACAGGAAACGTCTCAATGTCAACAGTATTCCTAATGACCATATTATCAGGACACGTCACTATGTCAACAGTATTCCTAATGACCATATTATTACAGGACACGTCACTATGTCAACAGTATTCCTAATGACCATATTATTACAGATACAGGACATGTCTCTATGTCAACAGTATTCCTAATGACCATATTATAACAGATACAGGACATGTCACTATGTCAACAGTATTCCTAACGACCATATTATTACAGTACTCGTCACTATGTCAACAGTATTCCTAATGACCATATTATAACAGATACAGGACACGTAACTATGTCAACAGTATTCCTAATGACCGTATTATTACAGATACAGGACACGTCACGATGTCAAAAGTATTCCTAATGACCATATTATTACAGATACAGGACACGGCACTATGTCTACATTATTCCTAATGACCATATTATTACAGATACAGGACACTTCATTATGTGAACAGTATTCCTATTGACCATATTAAAACAGTTACAGGACATGTCACTATGTCAACAGTATTCCTATTGACCATATTATTACAGATACAGGACACGTCTCTATGTCAACAGTATTCCTATTGACCATATTATTACAGTTACAGGACACGTCACTATGTCAACAGTATTCCTATTGACCATATTATTACAGATACAGGACACGTCACTATGTCAACAGTATTCCTAATGACCATATTATTACAGACACAGGACACGTCACTATGTCAACAGAATTCCTAATGACCATATTTTACAGATACAGGACACGTCACTATGTCAACAGTATTCCTAATGACCATATTATTACAGGAGACGTCTCTATGTCAACAGTATTCCTAATGACCATATTATTACAGGACAAATCACTATGTCAACAGTATTCCTAATGACCATATTATTACAGTACTTGTCACTATATAAACAGTTTTCCTAATGACCATATTATTACAGGAGATGTCACTATGTCAACAGTATTCCTAATTACCATATTATTACAGGACACGTCTCTATGTCAACAGTATTCCTAATGACCTTATTATTACAGAACACGTCACTATGTCAACAGTATTCCTGATGACCATATTATTACAGATACAGGACACATCACTTTGTCAAAAGTATTCATATTGCCATATTTTTACAGATACAGGACACGTCACTATGTCAACAGTATTCCTAATGACCATATTATAACAGGACACGTCACTATGTCAACAGTATTCCTAATGACCATATTATTACAGGACACGTCACTATATCAACAGTATTCCTAATGACCATATTATTACAGGACTCGTCACTATGTCAACAGTATTCCTTATTACCATATTATTACAGATACAGGACACATCACTATGTCAACTGTATTCCTATTGACCATATTATTACAGATACAGGACACGTCCCTCTGTCAACAGTATTCCTGATGACCATATTATTACAGATAAAGGACACATCACTACGTCAACAGTATTCCTATGGACCATATTATTACAGATACAGGACACGTCACTATCTCAACAGTATTCCTATTGACCATATTATTACAGGACACGTCTCTATTTCAACAGTATTCCTAATGACCATATTATTACTGGACACGTCACTATGTCAACAGTATTCCTATTGACCATATTGTAACAGATACAGGACACATCACTATGTCAACTGTATTCCTATTGACCATATTATTACAGATACAGGACACGTCACTATGTCAACAGTATTCCTAATGACCATATTATTACATGACACGTCACTATATAAACAGTATTCCTAATGACCATATTATTACAGGACACGTCACTATATAAACAGTATTCCTAATGACCATATTATTACAGGACATGTCACTATGTCAACAGTTTTCCTAATGACCATATTATTACAGGACACATCACTATGTCAACAGTATTCCTAATGACCTTATTATTACAGAATACGTCACTATGTCAACAGTATTCCTAATGACCATATTATTAGAGATACAGGACACGTCACTATGTCACCAGTATTCCTAATGACCATATTATTACAGATACAGGACACGTCACTATGTCAACAGTATTCCTAATGACCATGTTATTACAGATACAGGACACATCACTATGTCAACAGTATTCCTAATGACCATGTTATAACAGATACAGGACAAGTCAGTATGTCAATGGTATTCCTAATGACCATATTATTACAGATACAGGACACGTCACTATGTCAACAGTATTCCTAATGACCATATTATTACAGAACACGTCACTATGTCAACAGTAATCCTAATGACCATATTATTACAGATACAGGACACATGTCTAAGACAACAGTATTCCTAATGACCATATTATTACAGATACAGAACACGTCACTATGTAAATAGTATTCCTAATTACCATATTATTACAGGACACGTCACTATGTCAACAGTATTCCTAATGACCATATTATAACAGATACAGGACGCGTCACTATGTCAACAGTATTCCTAATGACTATATTATAACAGATACAGGACACGTCACTATGTCAACAGTATTCCTAATGACCATATTATTACAGGACACGTCACTATGTCAACAGTATTCCTAATGACCATATTATTACAGGACACGTCACTATATAAACAGTATTCCTAATGACCATATTATTACAGGACACGTCACTATATAAACAGTATTTCTAATGACCATATTATTACAGGACATGTCACTATGTCAACAGTATTCCTAATGACCATATTATTACAGGACACATCACTATGTCAACAGTATTCCTAATGACCTTATTATTACAGAACACGTCACTATGTCAACAGTATTCCTAATGACCATATTATTACAGATACAGGACATGTCACTATGTCAACAGTATTCCTAATGACCATGTTATTACAGGACACGTCTCTATGTCAACAGTATTCCTAATGACCATATTATTACAGGACACGTAACTATGTCAACAGTATTCCTAATGACCATATTATTACAGGACACGTCACTATGTCAACAGTATTCCTTTGGACCATATTATTACAGATACAGGACACGTCACTATGTCAACAGCATTCCTAATGACCATATAATAACAGGACACGTCACTATCTCAACAGTATTCCTATTGACCATATTATTACAGGACACGTCTCTATTTCAACAGTATTCCTAATGACCATATTATTACTGGAAACGTCACTATGTCAACAGTATTCCTATTGACCATATTGTAACAGATACAGGACACATCACTATGTCAACAGTATTCCTATTGACCATATTATTACAGATACAGGACACGTCACTATGTCAACAGTATTCCTAATGACCATATTATTACAGGAGACGTCTCTATGTCAACAGTATTCCTAATGACCATATTATTACAGGACATGTCACTATATAAACAGTATTCCTAATGACCATATTATTACAGGACACGTCACTATATATACAGTATTCCTAATGACCATATTATTACAGGACACGTCACTATATAAACAGTATTCCTAATGACCATATTATTACAGGACATGTCACTATGTCAACAGTATTCCTAATGACCATATTATTACAGGACACATCACTATGTCAACAGTATTCCTAATGACCTTATTATTACAGAACACGTCACTATGTCAACAGTATTCCTAATGACCATATTATTACAGATACAGGACACGTAACAATGTCACCAGTATTCCTAATGACCATATTATTACAGATACAGGACACGTCACTATGTCACCAGTATTCCTAATGACCATATTATTACAGGACACGTCACTATGTCAACAGTATTTCTAATGACAATATTATTACAGGACACGTCACTATGTCAACAGTATTCCTAATGACCATATTATTAAAGGACACGTCACTATGTCAACAGTATTACTAATGACCATATTATTACAGATACAGGACACGTCACTATGTCAACAGTATTCCTAATGACCATGTTATTACAGATACAGGACACATCACTATGTCAACAGTATTCCTAATGACCATGTCATAACAGATACAGGACACGTCAGTATGTCAATGGTATTCCTAATGACCATATTATTACAGATACAGGACACGTCACTATGTCAACAGTATTCCTAATGACCATATTATTACAGAACACGTCACTATGTCAACAGTAATCCTAATGACCATATTATTACAGATACAGGACACATGTCTAAGACAACAGTATTCCTAATGACCATGTTATTACAGATACAGAACACGTCACTATGTCACCAGTATTCCTAATGACCATATTATTACAGATACAGGACACGTCACTATGTAAATAGTATTCCTAATTACCATATTATTACAGGACACGTCACTATGTCAACAGTATTCCTAATGACCATATTATAACAGATACAGGACTCGTCACTATGTCAACAGTATTCCTAATGACTATATTATAACAGATACAGGACACGTCACTATGTCAACAGTATTCCTAATGACCATATTATTACAGGACACGTCACTATGTCAACAGTATTCCTAATGACCATATTATTACAGATACAGGACACATCTCTATGTCAACAGTATTCCTAATGACCATATTATTACAGGACACGTCTCAATGTCAACAGTATTCCTAATGACCATATTATCAGGACACGTCACTATGTCAACAGTATTCCTATTGAACATATTATTACAGATACAGGACACGTCACTATGTCAACAGTATTCCTAATGACCATATTATTACAGGACTCGTCACTATGTCAACAGTATTCCTATTGACCATATTGTAACAGATACAGGACACATCACTATGTCAACAGTATTCCTATTGACCATATTATTACAGATACAGGACACGTCACTATGTCAACAGTATTCCTAATGACCATATTATTACAGGAGACGTCTCTATGTCAACAGTATTCCTAATGACCATATTATTACAGGACATGTCACTATGTCAGCAGTATTCCTAATGACCATATTATTACAGGACACGTCACTATATAAACAGTATTCCTAATGACCATATTATTACAGGACACGTCACTATATAAACAGTATTCCTAATGACCATATTATTACAGGACACGTCACTACATAAACAGTATTCCTAATGACCATATTATTACAGGACATGTCACTATGTCAACAGTATTCCTAATGACCATATTATTACAGGACACATCACTATGTCAACAGTATTCCTAATGACCTTATTATTACAGAATACGTCACTATGTCAACAGTATTCCTAATGACCATATTATTAAAGATACAGGACACGTCACTATGTCACCAGTATTCCTAATGACCATATTATTACAGATACAGGACACGTCACTATGTCACCAGTATTCCTAATGACCATAATATTACAGGACACGTCACTATGTCAACAGTATTTCTAATGACAATATTATTACAGGACACGTCACTAAGTCAACAGTATTCCTAATGACCATATTATTAAAGGACACGTCACTATGTCAACAGTATTCCTAATGACCATATTATTACAGATACAGGACACGTCACTATGTCAACAGTATTCCTAATGACCATGTTATTACAGATACAGGACACATCACTATGTCAACAGTATTCCTAATGACCATGTTATAACAGATACAGGACAAGTCAGTATGTCAATGGTATTCCTAATGACCATATTATTACAGATACAGGACACGTCACTATGTCAACAGTATTCCTAATGACCATATTATTACAGAACACGTCACTATGTCAACAGTAATCCTAATGACCATATTATTACAGATACAGGACACATGTCTAAGACAACAGTATTCCTAATGACCATATTATTACAGATACAGAACACGTCACTATGTCACCAGTATTCCTAATGACCATATTATTACAGATACAGGACACGTCACTATGTAAATAGTATTCCTAATTACCATATTATTACAGGACACGTCACTATGTCAACAGTATTCCTAATGACTATATTATAACAGATACAGGACGCGTCACTATGTCAACAGTATTCCTAATGACCATATTATTACAGGACACGTCACTATGTCAACAGTATTCCTAATGACCATATTATTACAGGACACGTCACTATATAAACAGTATTCCTAATGACCATATTATTACAGGACACGTCTCTATTTCAACAGTATTCCTAATGACCACATTATTACTGGAAACGTCACTATGTCAACAGTATTCCTATTGACCATATTGTAACAGATACAGGACACATCACTATGTCAACAGTATTCCTATTGACCATATTATTACAGATACAGGACACGTCACTATGTCAACAGTATTCCTAATGACCATATTATTACAGGAGACGTCTCTATGTCAACAGTATTCCTAATGACCATATTATTACAGGACATGTCACTATGTCAGCAGTATTCCTAATGACCATATTATTACAGGACAAGTCACTATATAAACAGTATTCCTAATGACCATATTATTACAGGACACGTCACTATATATACAGTATTCCTAATGACCATATTATTACAGGACACGTCACTATATAAACAGTATTCCTAATGACCATATTATTACAGGACATGTCACTATGTCAACAGTATTCCTAATGACCATATTATTACAGGACACATCACTATGTCAACAGTATTCCTAATGACCTTATTATTACAGAACACGTCACTATGTCAACAGTATTCCTAATGACCATATTATTACAGATACAGGACACGTCACTATGTCACCAGTATTCCTAATGACCATATTATTACAGATACAGGACACGTCACTATGTCACCAGTATTCCTAATGACCATATTATTACAGGACACGTCACTATGTCAAAAGTATTTCTAATGACAATATTATTACAGGACACGTCACTATGTCAACAGTATTCCTAATGACCATATTATTAAAGGACACGTCACTATGTCAACAGTATTCCTAATGACCATATTATTACAGATACAGGACACGTCACTATGTCAACAGTATTCCTAATGACCATGTTATTACAGATACAGGACACATCACTATGTCAACAGTATTCCTAATGACCATGTCATAACAGATACAGGACACGTCAGTATGTCAATGGTATTCCTAATGACCATATTATTACAGATACAGGACACGTCACTATGTCAACAGTATTCCTAATGACCATATTATTACAGAACACGGTCACTATGTCAACAGTAATCCTAATGACCATATTATTACAGGAGACGTCTCTATGTCACCAGTATTCCTAATGACCATATTATTACAGATACAGGACACGTCACTATGTAAATAGTATTCCTAATTACCATATTATTACAGGACACGTCACTATGTCAACAGTATTCCTAATGACCATATTATTACAGGACACGTCACTATGTCAACAGTATTCCTAATGACCATATTATTACAGATACAGGACACATCTCTATGTCAACAGTATTCCTAATGACCATATTATTACAGGACACGTCTCAATGTCAACAGTTTTCCTAATGACCATATTATCAGGACACGTCACTATGTCAACAGTATTCCTATTGAACATATTATTACAGATACAGGACACGTCACTATGTCAACAGTATTCCTAATGACCATATTATTACAGGACTCGTCACTATGTCAACAGTATTCCTATTGACCATATTGTAACAGATACAGGACACATCACTATGTCAACAGTATTCCTATTGACCATATTATTACAGATACAGGACACGTCACTATGTCAACAGTATTCCTAATGACCATATTATTACAGGAGACGTCTCTATGTCAACAGTATTCCTAATGACCATATTATTACAGGACATGTCACTATGTCAGCAGTATTCCTAATGACCATATTATTACAGGACACGTCACTATATAAACAGTACTCCTAATGACCATATTATTACAGGACACGTCACTATATAAACAGTATTCCTAATGACCATATTATTACAGGACACGTCACTATATAAACAGTATTCCTAATGACCATATTATTACAGGACATGTCACTATGTCAACAGTATTCCTAATGACCATATTATTACAGGACACATCACTATGTCAACAGTATTCCTAATGACCTTATTATTACAGAATACGTCACTATGTCAACAGTATTCCTAATGACCATATTATTACAGATACAGGACAATTCACTATGTCACCAGTATTCCTAATGACCATATTATTACAGATACAGGACACGTCACTATGTCACCAGTATTCCTAATGACCATATTATTACAGGACACGTCACTATGTCAACAGTATTTCTAATGACAATATTATTACAGGACACGTCACTATGTCAACAGTATTCCTAATGACCATATTATTAAAGGACACGTCACTATGTCAACAGTATTCCTAATGACCATATTATTACAGATACAGGACACGTCACTATGTCAACAGTATTCCTAATGACCATGTTATTACAGATACAGGACACATCACTATGTCAACAGTATTCCTAATGACCATGTTATAACATATACAGGACAAGTCAGTATGTCAATGGTATTCCTAATGACCATATTATTACAGATACAGGACACGTCACTATGTCAACAGTATTCCTAATGACCATATTATTACAGAACACGTCACTATGTCAACAGTAATCCTAATGACCATATTATTACAGATACAGGACACATGTCTAAGACAACAGTATTCCTAATGACCATATTATTACAGATACAGAACACGTCACTATGTCACCAGTATTCCTAATGACCATATTATTACAGATACAGGACACGTCACTATGTAAATAGTATTCCTAATTACCATATTATTACAGGACACGTCACTATGTCAACAGTATTCCTAATGACCATATTATAACAGATACAGGACACGTCACTATGTCAACAGTATTCCTAATGACTATATTATAACAGATACAGGACGCGTCACTATGTCAACAGTATTCCTAATGACCATATTATTACAGGACACGTCACTATGTCAACAGTATTCCTAATGACCATATTATTACAGGACACGTCACTATATAAACAGTATTCCTAATGACCATATTATTACAGGACACGTCACTATATAAACAGTATTCCTAATGACCATATTATTACAGGACACGTCACTATATAAACAGTATTTCTAATGACCATATTATTACAGGACATGTCACTATGTCAACAGTATTCCTAATGATCATATTATTACAGGACACATCACTATGTCAACAGTATTCCTAATGACCTTATTATTACAGAACACGTCACTATGTCAACAGTATTCCTAATGACCATATTATTACAGATACAGGACATGTCACTATGTCAACAGTATTCCTAATGAACATGTTATTACAGGACACGTCTCTATGTCAACAGTATTCCTAATGACCATATTATTACAGGACACGTAACTATGTCAACAGTATTCCTAATGACCATATTATTACAGGACACGTCACTATGTCAACAGTATTCCTAATGACCATATTATTACAGGACTCGTCACTATGTCAACAGTATTCATATTGACCATATTATTACAGATACAGGACACGTCACTATGTCAACAGTATTCCTAATGACCATATTATAACAGCACACGTCACTATGTCAACAGTATTCCTAATGACCATATTATTACAGGACACGTCACCATGTCAGCAGTATTCCTGATGACCATATTATTACAGATACAGGACACATCACTATGTCAACAGTATTCCTATGGACCATATTATTACAGATACAGGACACGTCACTATGTCAACAGCATTCCTAATGACCATATAATAACAGGACACGTCACTATCTCAACAGTATTCCTATTGACCATATTATTACAGGACACGTCTCTATTTCAACAGTATTCCTAATGACCATATTATTACTGGAAACGTCACTATGTCAACAGTATTCCTATTGACCATATTGTAACAGATACAGGACACATCACTATGTCAACAGTATTCCTATTGACCATATTATTACAGATACAGGACACGTCACTATGTCAACAGTATTCCTAATGACCATATTATTACAGGAGACTTCTCTATGTCAACAGTATTCCTAATGACCATATTATTACAGGACATGTCACTATGTCAGCAGTATTCCTAATGACCATATTATTACAGGACAAGTCACTATATAAACAGTATTCCTAATGACCATATTATTACAGGACACGTCACTATATATACAGTATTCCTAATGACCATATTATTACAGGACACGTCACTATATAAACAGTATTCCTAATGACCATATTATTACAGGACATGTCACTATGTCAACAGTATTCCTAATGACCATATTATTACAGATACAGGACACGTCACTATGTCACCAGTATTCCCAATGACCATATTATTACAGGACACGTCACTATGTCAACAGTATTTCTAATGACAATATTATTACAGGACACGTCACTATGTCAACAGTATTCCTAATGACCATATTATTAAAGGACACGTCACTATGTCAACAGTATTCCTAATGACCATATTATTACAGATACAGGACACGTCACTATGTCAACAGTATTCCTAATGACCATGTTATTACAGATACAGGAAACATCACTATGTCAACAGTATTCCTAATGACCATGTCATAACAGATACAGGACACGTCAGTATGTCAATGGTATTCCTAATGACCATATTATTACAGATACTGGACACGTCACTATGTCAACAGTATTCCTAATGACCATATTATTACAGAACACGTCACTATGTCAACAGTAATCCTAATGACCATATTATTACAGATACAGGACACATGTCTAAGACAACAGTATTCCTAATGACCATATTATTACAGATACAGAACACGTCACTATGTCACCAGTATTCCTAATGACCATATTATTACAGATACAGGACACGTCACTATGTAAATAGTATTCCTAATTACCATATTATTACAGGACACGTCACTATGTCAACAGTATTCCTAATGACCATATTATAACAGATACAGGACACGTCACTATGTCAACAGTATTCCTAATGACTATATTATAACAGATACAGGACACGTCACTATGTCAACAGTATTCCTAATGACCATATTATTACAGGACACGTCACTATGTCAACAGTATTCCTAATGACCATATTATTACAGATACAGGACACATCTCTATGTCAACAGTATTCCTAATGACCATATTATTACAGGACACGTCTCAATGTCAACAGTATTCCTAATGACCATATTATCAGGACACGTCACTATGTCAACAGTATTCCTATTGAACATATTATTACAGATACAGGACACGTCACTATGTCAACAGTATTCCTAATGACCATATTATTACAGGACTCGTCACTATGTCAACAGTATTCCTATTGACCATATTGTAACAGATACAGGACACATCACTATGTCAACAGTATTCCTATTGACCATATTATTACAGATACAGGACACGTCACTATGTCAACAGTATTCCTAATGACCATATTATTACAGGAGACGTCTCTATGTCAACAGTATTCCTAATGACCATATTATTACAGGACATGTCACTATGTCAGCAGTATTCCTAATGACCATATTATTACAGGACACGTCACTATATAAACAGTATTCCTAATGACCATATTATTACAGGACACGTCACTATATAAACAGTATTCCTAATGACCATATTATTACAGGACACGTCACTATATAAACAGTATTCCTAATGACCATATTATTACAGGACATGTCACTATGTCAACAGTATTCGTAATGACCATATTATTACAGGACACATCACTATGTCAACAGTATTCCTAATGACCTTATTATTACAGAATACGTCACTATGTCAACAGTATTCCTAATGACCATATTATTACACATACAGGACACGTCACTATGTCACCAGTATTCCTAATGACCATATTATTACACATACAGGACACGTCACTATGTCACCAGTATTCCTAATGACCATATTATTACAGGACACGTCACTATGTCAACAGTATTTCTAATGACAATATTATTACAGGACACGTCACTATGTCAACAGTATTCCTAATGACGATATTATTAAAGGACACGTCACTATGTCAACAGTATTCCTAATGACCATATTATTACAGATACAGGACACATCACTATGTCAATGGTATTCCTAATGACCATATTATTACAGATACAGGACACGTCACTATGTCAACAGTATTCCTAATGACCATATTATTACAGAACACGTCACTATGTCAACAGTAATCCTAATGACCATATTATTACAGATACAGGACACATGTCTAAGACAACAGTATTCCTAATGACCATATTATTACAGATACAGAACACGTCACTATGTCACCAGTATTCCTAATGACCATATTATTACAGATACAGGACATGTCACTATGTAAATAGTATTCCTAATTACCATATTATTAAAGGACACGTCACTATGTCAACAGTATTCCTAATGACCATATTATAACAGATACAGGACACGTCACTATGTCAACAGTATTGCTAATGACTATATTATAACAGATACAGGACGCGTCACTATGTCAACAGTATTCCTAATGACCATATTATTACAGGACACGTCACTATGTCAACAGTATTCCTAATGACCATATTATTACAGGACACGTCACTATATATACAGTATTCCTAATGACCATATTATTACAGGACACGTCACTATATAAACAGTATTCCTAATGACCATATTATTACAGGACATGTCACTATGTCAACAGTATTCCTAATGACCATATTATTACAGATACAGGACACGTCACTATGTCACCAGTATTCCCAATGACCATATTATTACAGGACACGTCACTATGTCAACAGTATTTCTAATGACAATATTATTACAGGACACGTCACTATGTCAACAGTATTCCTAATGACCATATTATTAAAGGACACGTCACTATGTCAACAGTATTCCTAATGACCATATTATTACAGATACAGGACACGTCACTATGTCAACAGTATTCCTAATGACCATGTTATTACAGATACAGGAAACATCACTATGTCAACAGTATTCCTAATGACCATGTCATAACAGATACAGGACACGTCAGTATGTCAATGGTATTCCTAATGACCATATTATTACAGATACTGGACACGTCACTATGTCAACATTATTCCTAATGACCATATTATTACAGAACACGTCACTATGTCAACAGTAATCCTAATGACCATATTATTACAGATACAGGACACATGTCTAAGACAACAGTATTCCTAATGACCATATTATTACAGATACAGAACACGTCACTATGTCACCAGTATTCCTAATGACCATATTATTACAGATACAGGACACGTCACTATGTAAATAGTATTCCTAATTACCATATTATTACAGGACACGTCACTATGTCAACAGTATTCCTAATGACCATATTATAACAGATACAGGACACGTCACTATGTCAACAGTATTCCTAATGACTATATTATAACAGATAAAGGACACGTCACTATGTCAACAGTATTCCTAATGACCATATTATTACAGGACACGTCACTATGTCAACAGTATTCCTAATGACCATATTATTACAGATACAGGACACATCTCTATGTCAACAGTATTCCTAATGACCATATTATTACAGGACACGTCTCAATGTCAACAGTATTCCTAATGACCATATTATCAGGACACGTCACTATGTCAACAGTATTCCTATTGAACATATTATTACAGATACAGGACACGTCACTATGTCAACAGTATTCCTAATGACCATATTATTACAGGACTCGTCACTATGTCAACAGTATTCCTATTGACCATATTGTAACAGATACAGGACACATCACTATGTCAACAGTATTCCTATTGACCATATTATTACAGATACAGGACACGTCACTATGTCAACAGTATTCCTAATGACCATATTATTACAGGAGACGTCTCTATGTCAACAGTATTCCTAATGACCATATTATTACAGGACATGTCACTATGTCAGCAGTATTCCTAATGACCATATTATTACAGGACACGTCACTATATAAACAGTATTCCTAATGACCATATTATTACAGGACACGTCACTATATAAACAGTATTCCTAATGACCATATTATTACAGGACACGTCACTATATAAACAGTATTCCTAATGACCATATTATTACAGGACATGTCACTATGTCAACAGTATTCGTAATGACCATATTATTACAGGACACATCACTATGTCAACAGTATTCCTAATGACCTTATTATTACAGAATACGTCACTATGTCAACAGTATTCCTAATGACCATATTATTACACATACAGGACACGTCACTATGTCACCAGTATTCCTAATGACCATATTATTACACATACAGGACACGTCACTATGTCACCAGTATTCCTAATGACCATATTATTACAGGACACGTCACTATGTCAACAGTATTTCTAATGACAATATTATTACAGGACACGTCACTATGTCAACAGTATTCCTAATGACGATATTATTAAAGGACACGTCACTATGTCAACAGTATTCCTAATGACCATATTATTACAGATACAGGACACATCACTATGTCAATGGTATTCCTAATGACCATATTATTACAGATACAGGACACGTCACTATGTCAACAGTATTCCTAATGACCATATTATTACAGAACACGTCACTATGTCAACAGTAATCCTAATGACCATATTATTACAGATACAGGACACATGTCTAAGACAACAGTATTCCTAATGACCATATTATTACAGATACAGAACACGTCACTATGTCACCAGTATTCCTAATGACCATATTATTACAGATACAGGACATGTCACTATGTAAATAGTATTCCTAATTACCATATTATTAAAGGACACGTCACTATGTCAACAGTATTCCTAATGACCATATTATAACAGATACAGGACACGTCACTATGTCAACAGTATTGCTAATGACTATATTATAACAGATACAGGACGCGTCACTATGTCAACAGTATTCCTAATGACCATATTATTACAGGACACGTCACTATGTCAACAGTATTCCTAATGACCATATTATTACAGGACACGTCACTATATATACAGTATTCCTAATGACCATATTATTACAGGACACGTCACTATATAAACAGTATTCCTAATGACCATATTATTACAGGACATGTCACTATGTCAACAGTATTCCTAATGACCATATTATTACAGATACAGGACACGTCACTATGTCACCAGTATTCCCAATGACCATATTATTACAGGACACGTCACTATGTCAACAGTATTTCTAATGACAATATTATTACAGGACACGTCACTATGTCAACAGTATTCCTAATGACCATATTATTAAAGGACACGTCACTATGTCAACAGTATTCCTAATGACCATATTATTACAGATACAGGACACGTCACTATGTCAACAGTATTCCTAATGACCATGTTATTACAGATACAGGAAACATCACTATGTCAACAGTATTCCTAATGACCATGTCATAACAGATACAGGACACGTCAGTATGTCAATGGTATTCCTAATGACCATATTATTACAGATACTGGACACGTCACTATGTCAACATTATTCCTAATGACCATATTATTACAGAACACGTCACTATGTCAACAGTAATCCTAATGACCATATTATTACAGATACAGGACACATGTCTAAGACAACAGTATTCCTAATGACCATATTATTACAGATACAGAACACGTCACTATGTCACCAGTATTCCTAATGACCATATTATTACAGATACAGGACACGTCACTATGTAAATAGTATTCCTAATTACCATATTATTACAGGACACGTCACTATGTCAACAGTATTCCTAATGACCATATTATAACAGATACAGGACACGTCACTATGTCAACAGTATTCCTAATGACTATATTATAACAGATAAAGGACACGTCACTATGTCAACAGTATTCCTAATGACCATATTATTACAGGACACGTCACTATGTCAACAGTATTCCTAATGACCATATTATTACAGATACAGGACACATCTCTATGTCAACAGTATTCCTAATGACCATATTATTACAGGACACGTCTCAATGTCAACAGTATTCCTAATGACCATATTATCAGGACACGTCACTATGTCAACAGTATTCCTATTGAACATATTATTACAGATACAGGACACGTCACTATGTCAACAGTATTCCTAATGACCATATTATTACAGGACTCGTCACTATGTCAACAGTATTCCTATTGACCATATTGTAACAGATACAGGACACATCACTATGTCAACAGTATTCCTATTGACCATATTATTACAGATACAGGACACGTCACTATGTCAACAGTATTCCTAATGACCATATTATTACAGGAGACGTCTCTATGTCAACAGTATTCCTAATGACCATATTATTACAGGACATGTCACTATGTCAGCAGTATTCCTAATGACCATATTATTACAGGACACGTCACTATATAAACAGTATTCCTAATGACCATATTATTACAGGACACGTCACTATATAAACAGTATTCCTAATGACCATATTATTACAGGACACGTCACTATATAAACAGTATTCCTAATGACCATATTATTACAGGACATGTCACTATGTCAACAGTATTCCTAATGACCATATTATTACAGGACACATCACTATGTCAACAGTATTCCTAATGACCTTATTATTACAGAATACGTCACTATGTCAACAGTATTCCTAATGACCATATTATTACAGATACAGGACACGTCACTATGTCACCAGTATTCCTAATGACCATATTATTACACATACAGGACACGTCACTATGTCACCAGTATTCCTAATGACCATATTATTACAGGACACGTCACTATATAAACAGTATTCCTAATGACCATATTATTACAGGACATGTCACTATGTCAACAGTATTCCTAATGACCATATTATTACAGATACAGGACACGTCACTATGTCACCAGTATTCCCAATGACCATATTATTACAGGACACGTCACTATGTCAACAGTATTTCTAATGACAATATTATTACAGGACACGTCACTATGTCAACAGTATTCCTAATGACCATATTATTAAAGGACACGTCACTATGTCAACAGTATTCCTAATGACCATATTATTACAGATACAGGACACGTCACTATGTCAACAGTATTCCTAATGACCATGTTATTACAGATACAGGAAACATCACTATGTCAACAGTATTCCTAATGACCATGTCATAACAGATACAGGACACGTCAGTATGTCAATGGTATTCCTAATGACCATATTATTACAGATACTGGACACGTCACTATGTCAACATTATTCCTAATGACCATATTATTACAGAACACGTCACTATGTCAACAGTAATCCTAATGACCATATTATTACAGATACAGGACACATGTCTAAGACAACAGTATTCCTAATGACCATATTATTACAGATACAGAACACGTCACTATGTCACCAGTATTCCTAATGACCATATTATTACAGATACAGGACACGTCACTATGTAAATAGTATTCCTAATTACCATATTATTACAGGACACGTCACTATGTCAACAGTATTCCTAATGACCATATTATAACAGATACAGGACACGTCACTATGTCAACAGTATTCCTAATGACTATATTATAACAGATAAAGGACACGTCACTATGTCAACAGTATTCCTAATGACCATATTATTACAGGACACGTCACTATGTCAACAGTATTCCTAATGACCATATTATTACAGATACAGGACACATCTCTATGTCAACAGTATTCCTAATGACCATATTATTACAGGACACGTCTCAATGTCAACAGTATTCCTAATGACCATATTATCAGGACACGTCACTATGTCAACAGTATTCCTATTGAACATATTATTACAGATACAGGACACGTCACTATGTCAACAGTATTCCTAATGACCATATTATTACAGGACTCGTCACTATGTCAACAGTATTCCTATTGACCATATTGTAACAGATACAGGACACATCACTATGTCAACAGTATTCCTATTGACCATATTATTACAGATACAGGACACGTCACTATGTCAACAGTATTCCTAATGACCATATTATTACAGGAGACGTCTCTATGTCAACAGTATTCCTAATGACCATATTATTACAGGACATGTCACTATGTCAGCAGTATTCCTAATGACCATATTATTACAGGACACGTCACTATATAAACAGTATTCCTAATGACCATATTATTACAGGACACGTCACTATATAAACAGTATTCCTAATGACCATATTATTACAGGACACGTCACTATATAAACAGTATTCCTAATGACCATATTATTACAGGACATGTCACTATGTCAACAGTATTCCTAATGACCATATTATTACAGGACACATCACTATGTCAACAGTATTCCTAATGACCTTATTATTACAGAATACGTCACTATGTCAACAGTATTCCTAATGACCATATTATTACAGATACAGGACACGTCACTATGTCACCAGTATTCCTAATGACCATATTATTACACATACAGGACACGTCACTATGTCACCAGTATTCCTAATGACCATATTATTACAGGACACGTCACTATGTCAACAGTATTTCTAATGACAATATTATTACAGGACACGTCACTATGTCAACAGTATTCCTAATGACCATATTATTAAAGGACACGTCACTATGTCAACAGTATTCCTAATGACCATATTATTACAGATACAGGACACGTCACTATGTCAACAGTATTCCTAATGACCATGTTATTACAGATACAGGACACATCACTATGTCAACAGTTTTCCTAATGACCATGTTATAACAGATACAGGACAAGTCAGTATGTCAATGGTATTCCTAATGACCATATTATTACAGATACAGGACACGTCACTATGTCAACAGTATTCCTAATGACCATATTATTACAGAACACGTCACTATGTCAACAGTAATCCTAATGACCATATTATTACAGATACAGGACACATGTCTAAGACAACAGTATTCCTAATGACCATATTATTACAGATACAGAACACGTCACTATGTCACCAGTATTCCTAATGACCATATTATTACAGATACAGGACATGTCACTATGTAAATAGTATTCCTAATTACCATATTATTAAAGGACACGTCACTATGTCAACAGTATTCCTAATGACCATATTATAACAGATACAGGACACGTCACTATGTCAACAGTATTCCTAATGACTATATTATAACAGATACAGGACGCGTCACTATGTCAACAGTATTCCTAATGACCATATTATTACAGGACACGTCACTATGTCAACAGTATTCCTAATGACCATATTATTACAGGACACGTAACTATATAAACAGTATTCCTAATGACCATATTATTACAGGACATGTCACTATGTCAACAGTATTCCTAATGACCATATTATTGCAGGACACATCACTATGTCAACAGTATTCCTAATGACATTATTATTACAGAACACGTCACTATGTCAACAGTATTCCTAATGACCATATTATTACAGATACAGGACACGTCACTATGTCACCAGTATTCCTAATGACCATATTATTACAGATACAGGACACGTCACTATGTCAACAGTATTCCTAATGACCATATTATTACAGAACACGTCACTATGTCAACAGTAATCCTAATGACCATATTATTACAGATACAGGACACATGTCTAAGACAACAGTATTCCTAATGACCATATTATTACAGATACAGAACACGTCACTATGTCACCAGTATTCCTAATGACCATATTATTACAGATACAGGACACGTCACTATGTAAATAGTATTCCTAATTACCATATTATTACAGGACACGTCACTATGTCAACAGTATTCCTAATGACCATATTATAACAGATACAGGACACGTCACTATGTCAACAGTATTCCTAATGACTATATTATAACAGATACAGGACACGTCACTATGTCAACAGTATTCCTAATGACCATATTATTACAGGACACGTCACTATGTCAACAGTATTAATAATGACCATATTATTACAGATACAGGACACATCTCTATGTCAACAGTATTCCTAATGACCATATTATTACAGGACACGTCTCAATGTCAACAGTATTCCTATTGACCATATTATCAGGACACGTCACTATGTCAACAGTATTCCTAATGACCATATTATTACAGGACTCGTCACTATGTCAACAGTATTCCTATTGACCATATTGTAACAGATAAAGGACACATCACTATGTCAACAGTATTCCTATTGACCATATTATTACAGATACAGGACACGTCACTATGTCAACAGTATTCCTAATGACCATATTATTACAGGACATGTCACTATGTCAACAGTATTCCTAATGACCATATTATTACAGGACACATCACTATGTCAACAGTATTCCTAATGACCTTATTATTACAGAATACGTCACTATGTCAACAGTATTCCTAATGACCATATTATTACAGATACAGGACACATCACTATGTCACCAGTATTCCTAATGACCATATTATTACAGATACAGGACACGTCACTATGTCACCAGTATTCCTAATGACCATATTATTACAGGACACGTCACTATGTCAACAGTATTTCTAATGACAATATTATTACAGGACACGTCACTATGTCAACAGTATTCCTAATGACCATATTATTACAGATACAGGACACATCACTATGTCACCAGTATTCCTAATGACCATATTATTACAGATACAGGACACGTCACTATGTCACCAGTATTCCTAATGACCATATTATTACAGGACACGTCACTATGTCAACAGTATTTCTAATGACAATATTATTACAGGACACGTCACTATGTCAACAGTATTCCTAATGACCATATTATTAAAGGACACGTCACTATGTCAACAGTATTCCTAATGACCATATTATTACAGATACAGGACACGTCACTATGTCAACAGTATTCCTAATGACCATGTTATTACAGATACAGGACACATCACTATGTCAACAGTATTCCCAATGACCATGTTATAACAGATACAGGACAAGTCAGTATGTCAACAGTATTCCTAATGACCATATTATTACAGGACACGTCACTATGTCAACAGTATTCCTAATGACCATATTATTACAGGACACGTAACTATATAAACAGTATTCCTAATGACCATATTATTACAGGACATGTCACTATGTCAACAGTATTCCTAATGACCATATTATTGCAGGACACATCACTATGTCAACAGTATTCCTAATGACATTATTATTACAGAACACGTCACTATGTCAACAGTATTCCTAATGACCATATTATTACAGATACAGGACACGTCACTATGTCACCAGTATTCCTAATGACCATATTATTACAGATACAGGACACGTCACTATGTCAACAGTATTCCTAATGACCATATTATTACAGAACACGTCACTATGTCAACAGTAATCCTAATGACCATATTATTACAGATACAGGACACATGTCTAAGACAACAGTATTCCTAATGACCATATTATTACAGATACAGAACACGTCACTATGTCACCAGTATTCCTAATGACCATATTATTACAGATACAGGACACGTCACTATGTAAATAGTATTCCTAATTACCATATTATTACAGGACACGTCACTATGTCAACAGTATTCCTAATGACCATATTATAACAGATACAGGACACGTCACTATGTCAACAGTATTCCTAATGACTATATTATAACAGATACAGGACACGTCACTATGTCAACAGTATTCCTAATGACCATATTATTACAGGACACGTCACTATGTCAACAGTATTAATAATGACCATATTATTACAGATACAGGACACATCTCTATGTCAACAGTATTCCTAATGACCATATTATTACAGGACACGTCTCAATGTCAACAGTATTCCTATTGACCATATTATCAGGACACGTCACTATGTCAACAGTATTCCTAATGACCATATTATTACAGGACTCGTCACTATGTCAACAGTATTCCTATTGACCATATTGTAACAGATAAAGGACACATCACTATGTCAACAGTATTCCTATTGACCATATTATTACAGATACAGGACACGTCACTATGTCAACAGTATTCCTAATGACCATATTATTACAGGACATGTCACTATGTCAACAGTATTCCTAATGACCATATTATTACAGGACACATCACTATGTCAACAGTATTCCTAATGACCTTATTATTACAGAATACGTCACTATGTCAACAGTATTCCTAATGACCATATTATTACAGATACAGGACACATCACTATGTCACCAGTATTCCTAATGACCATATTATTACAGATACAGGACACGTCACTATGTCACCAGTATTCCTAATGACCATATTATTACAGGACACGTCACTATGTCAACAGTATTTCTAATGACAATATTATTACAGGACACGTCACTATGTCAACAGTATTCCTAATGACCATATTATTACAGATACAGGACACATCACTATGTCACCAGTATTCCTAATGACCATGTTATTACAGATACAGGACACGTCACTATGTCACCAGTATTCCTAATGACCATATTATTACAGGACACGTCACTATGTCAACAGTATTTCTAATGACAATATTATTACAGGACACGTCACTATGTCAACAGTATTCCTAATGACCATATTATTAAAGGACACGTCACTATGTCAACAGTATTCCTAATGACCATATTATTACAGATACAGGACACGTCACTATGTCAACAGTATTCCTAATGACCATGTTATTACAGATACAGGACACATCACTATGTCAACAGTATTCCCAATGACCATGTTATAACAGATACAGGACAAGTCAGTATGTCAATGGTATTCCTAATGACCATATTATTACAGATACAGGACACGTCACTATGTCAACAGTATTCCTAATGACCATATTATTACAGAACACGTCACTATGTCAACAGTAATCCTAATGACCATATTATTACAGATACAGGACACATGTCTAAGACAACAGTATTCCTAATGACCATATTATTACAGATACAGAAAACGTCACTATGTCACCAGTATTCCTAATGACCATATTATTACAGATACAGGACACGTCACTATGTAAATAGTATTCCTAATTACCATATTATTACAGGACACGTCACTATGTCAACAGTATTCCTAATGACCATATTATAACAGATACAGGACACGTCACTATGTCAACAGTATTCCTAATGACTATATTATAACAGATACAGGACACGTCACTATGTCAACAGTATTCCTAATGACCATATTATTACAGGACACGTCACTATGTCAACAGTATTAATAATGACCATATTATTACAGATACAGGACACATCTCTATGTCAACAGTATTCCTAATGACCATATTATTACAGGACACGTCTCAATGTCAACAGTATTCCTAATGACCATATTATCAGGACACGTCACTATGTCAACAGTATTCCTATTGAACATATTATTACAGATACAGGACACGTCACTATGTCAACAGTATTCCTAATGACCATATTATTACAGGACTCGTCACTATGTCAACAGTATTCCTATTGACCATATTGTAACAGATACAGGACACATCACTATGTCAACAGTATTCCTATTGACCATATTATTACAGATACAGGACACGTCACTATGTCAACAGTATTCCTAATGACCATATTATTACAGGAGACGTCTCTATGTCAACAGTATTCCTAAAGACCATATTAATACAGGACATGTCACTATGTCAGCAGTATTCCTAATGACCATATTATTACAGGACACGTCACTATATAAACAATATTCCTAATGACCATATTATTACAGGACACGTCACTATATAGACAGTATTCCTAATGACCATATTATTACAGGACACGTCACTATATAAACAGTATTCCTAATGACCATATTATTACAGGACATGTCACTATGTCAACAGTATTCCTAATGACCATATTATTACAGGACACATCACTATGTCAACAGTATTCCTAATGACCTTATTATTACAGAATACGTCACTATGTCAACAGTATTCCTAATGACCATATTATTACAGATACAGGACACGTCACTATGTCACCAGTATTCCTAATGACCATATTATTACAGGACACGTCACTATGTCAACAGTATTTCTAATGACAATATTATTACAGGACACGTCACTATGTCAACAGTATTCCTAATGACCATATTATTAAAGGACACGTCACTATGTCAACAGTATTCCTAATGACCATATTATTACAGATACAGGACACGTCACTATGTCAACAGTATTCCTAATGACCATGTTATTACAGATACAGGACACATCACTATGTCAACAGTATTCCTAATGACCATGTTATAACAGATACATGACAAGTCAGTATGTCAATGGTATTCCTAATGACCATATTATTACAGATACAGGACACGTCACTATGTCAACAGTATTCCTAATGACCATATTATTACAGAACACGTCACTATGTCAACAGTAATCCTAATGACCATATTATTACAGATACAGGACACATGTCTAAGACAACAGTATTCCTAATGACCATATTATTACAGATACAGAACACGTCACTATGTCACCAGTATTCCTAATGACCATATTATTACAGATACAGGACACGTCACTATGTAAATAGTATTCCTAATTAACATATTATTACAGGACACGTCACTATGTCAACAGTATTCCTAATGACCATATTATAACAGATACAGGACACGTCACTATGTCAACAGTATTCCTAATGACTATATTATAACAGATACAGGACGCGTCACTATGTCAACAGTATTCCTAATGACCATATTATTACAGGACACGTCACTATGTCAACAGTATTCCTAATGACCATATTATTACAGGACACGTCACTATATAAACAGTATTCCTAATGACCATATTATTACACGACACGTCACTATATAAACAGTATTCCTAATGACCATATTATTACAGGACACGTCACTATATAAACAGTATTTCTAATGACCATATTATTACAGGACATGTCACTATGTCAACAGTATTCCTAATGACCATATTATTACAGGACACATCACTATGTCAACAGTATTCCTAATGACCTTATTATTACAGAACACGTCACTATGTCAACAGTATTCCTAATGACCATATTATTACAGATACAGGACATGTCACTATGTCAACAGTATTCCTAATGAACATGTTATTACAGGACACGTCTCTATGTCAACAGTATTCCTAATGACCATATTATTACAGGACACGTAACTATGTCAACAGTATTCCTAATGACCATATTATTACAGGACACGTCACTATGTCAACAGTATTCCTAATGACCATATTATTACAGGACTCGTCACTATGTCAACAGTATTCCTTATTACCATATTATTACAGATACAGGACACATCACTTTGTCAACAGTATTCATATTGACCATATTATTACAGATACAGGACACGTCACTATGTCAACAGTATTCCTAATGACCATATTATAACAGGACACGTCACTATGTCAACAGTATTCCTAATGACCATATTATTACAGGACACGTCACCATGTCAACAGTATTCCTGATGACCATATTATTACAGATACAGGACACATCACTATGTCAACAGTATTCCTATGGACCATATTATTACAGATACATGACACGTCACTATGTCAACAGCATTCCTAATGACCATATAATAACAGGACACGTCACTATCTCAACAGTATTCCTATTGACCATATTATTACAGGACACGTCTCTATTTCAACAGTATTCCTAATGACCATATTATTACTGGAAACGTCACTATGTCAACAGTATTCCTATTGACCATATTGTAACAGATACAGGACACATCACTATGTCAACAGTATTCCTATTGACCATATTATTACAGATACAGGACACGTCACTATATCAACAGTATTCCTAATGACCATATTATTACAGGAGACGTCTCTATGTCAACAGTATTCCTAATGACCATATTATTACAGGACATGTCACTATGTCAGCAGTATTCCTAATGACCATATTATTACAGGACAAGTCACTATATAAACAGTATTCCTAATGACCATATTATTACGGGACACGTCACTATATATACAGTATTCCTAATGACCATATTATTACAGGACACGTCACTATATAAACAGTATTCCTAATGACCATATTATTACAGGACATGTCACTATGTCAACAGTATTCCTAATGACCTTATTATTACAGAACACGTCACTATGTCAACAGTATTCCTAATGACCATATTATTACAGATACAGGACACGTCACTATGTCACCAGTATTCCTAATGACCATATTATTACAGGACACGTCACTATATAAACAGTATTCCTAATGACCATATTATTACAGGACATGTCACTATGTCAACAGTATTCCTAATGACCATATTATTACAGGACACATCACTATGTCAACAGTATTCCTAATGACCATATTATTACAGAATACGTCACTATGTCAACAGTATTCCTAATGACCATATTATTACAGATACAGGACACATCACTATGTCACCAGTATTCCTAATGACCATATTATTACAGATACAGGACACGTCACTATGTCACCAGTATTCCTAATGACCATATTATTACAGGACACGTCACTATGTCAACAGTATTTCTAATGACAATATTATTACAGGACACGTCACTATGTCAACAGTATTCCTAATGACCATATTATTAAAGGACACGTCACTATGTCAACAGTATTCCTAATGACCATATTATTACAGATACAGGACACGTCACTATGTCAACAGTATTCCTAATGACCATGTTATTACAGATACAGGACACATCACTATGTCAACAGTATTCCTAATGACCATATTATTACAGATACAGGACACGTCACTATGTAAATAGTATTCCTAATTACCATATTATTACAGATACAGGACACGTCACTATGTCAACAGTATTCCTAATGACCATGTTATTACAGATACAGGACATGTCACTATGTCAACAGTATTCCTAATGACCTTATTATTACAGAACACGTTACTATGTCACCAGTATTCCTAATGACCATATTATTACAGATACAGGACACGTCACTATGTCACCAGTATTCCTAATGACCATATAATTACAGGACACGTCACTATGTCAACAGTATTTCTAATGACAATATTATTACAGGACACGTCACTATGTCAACAGTATTCCTAATGACCATATTATTAAAGGACACGTCACTACGTCAACAGTATTCCTAATGACCATATTATTACAGATACAGGACATGTCACTATGTCAACAGTATTCCTAATGACCATGTTATTACAGATACAGGACACATCACTATGTCAACAGTATTCCTAATGACCATGTCATAACAGATACAGGACACGTCAGTATGTCAATGGTATTCCTAATGACCATATTATTACAGATACAGGACACGTCACTATGTCAACAGTATTCCTAATGACCATATTATTGCAGAACACGTCACTATGTCAACAGTAATCCTAATGACCATATTATTACAGATACAGGACACATGTCTAAGACAACAGTATTCCTAATGACCATATTATTACAGATACAGAACACGTCACTATGTCACCAGTATTCCTAATGACCATATTATTACAGATAAAGGACACGTCACTATGTAAATAGTATTCCTAATTACCATATTATTACAGGACACGTCACTATGTCAACAGTATTCCTAATGACCATATTATAACAGATACAGGACACGTCACTAATGTCAACAGTATTCCTAATGACTATATTATAACAGATACAGGACACGTCACTATGTCAACAGTATTCCTAATGACCATATTATTACAGGACACGTCACTATGTCAACAGTATTCCTAATGACCATATTATTACAGATACAGGACACATCTCTATGTCAACAGTATTCCTAATGACCATATTATTACAGGACACGTCACTATGTCAACAGTATTCCTATTGAACATATTATTACAGATACAGGACACGTCACTATGTCAACAGTATTCCTAATGACCATATTATTACATTACACATCACTATATCAACAGTATTCCTAATGACCATATTATTACAGGACACGTCACTATGTCAACAGTATTCCTAATGACCATATTATTACAGGACACGTCTCTATGTCAACAGTATTCCTAATGACCATATTATTACAGATACAGGACATGTCTCTATGTCAACAGTATTCCTAATGACCATATTATAACAGATACAGGACATGTCACTATGTCAACAGTATTCCTAACGACCATATTATTACAGTACTCGTCACTATGTCAACAGTATTCCTAATGACCATATTATAACAGATACAGGACACGTAACTATGTCAACAGTATTCCTAATGACCGTATTATTACAGATACAGGACACGTCACGATGTCAAAAGTATTCCTAATGACCATATTATTACAGATACAGGACACGTCACTATGTCAACAGTATTCCTAATGACCATATTATAACAGGACACGTCACTATGTCAACAGTATTCCTAATGACCATATTATTACAGGACACGTCACCATGTCAACAGTATTCCTGATGACCATATTATTACAGATACAGGACACATCACTATGTCAACAGTATTCCTATGGACCATATTATTACAGATACATGACACGTCACTATGTCAACAGCATTCCTAATGACCATATAATAACAGGACACGTCACTATCTCAACAGTATTCCTATTGACCATATTATTACAGGACACGTCTCTATTTCAACAGTATTCCTAATGACCATATTATTACTGGAAACGTCACTATGTCAACAGTATTCCTATTGACCATATTGTAACAGATACAGGACACATCACTATGTCAACAGTATTCCTATTGACCATATTATTACAGATACAGGACACGTCACTATATCAACAGTATTCCTAATGACCATATTATTACAGGAGACGTCTCTATGTCAACAGTATTCCTAATGACCATATTATTACAGGACATGTCACTATGTCAGCAGTATTCCTAATGACCATATTATTACAGGACAAGTCACTATATAAACAGTATTCCTAATGACCATATTATTACGGGACACGTCACTATATATACAGTATTCCTAATGACCATATTATTACAGGACACGTCACTATATAAACAGTATTCCTAATGACCATATTATTACAGGACATGTCACTATGTCAACAGTATTCCTAATGACCTTATTATTACAGAACACGTCACTATGTCAACAGTATTCCTAATGACCATATTATTACAGATACAGGACACGTCACTATGTCACCAGTATTCCTAATGACCATATTATTACAGGACACGTCACTATATAAACAGTATTCCTAATGACCATATTATTACAGGACATGTCACTATGTCAACAGTATTCCTAATGACCATATTATTACAGGACACATCACTATGTCAACAGTATTCCTAATGACCTTATTATTACAGAATACGTCACTATGTCAACAGTATTCCTAATGACCATATTATTACAGATACAGGACACATCACTATGTCACCAGTATTCCTAATGACCATATTATTACAGATACAGGACACGTCACTATGTCACCAGTATTCCTAATGACCATATTATTACAGGACACGTCACTATGTCAACAGTATTTCTAATGACAATATTATTACAGGACACGTCACTATGTCAACAGTATTCCTAATGACCATATTATTAAAGGACACGTCACTATGTCAACAGTATTCCTAATGACCATATTATTACAGATACAGGACACGTCACTATGTCAACAGTATTCCTAATGACCATGTTATTACAGATACAGGACACATCACTATGTCAACAGTATTCCTAATGACCATATTATTACAGATACAGGACACGTCACTATGTAAATAGTATTCCTAATTACCATATTATTACAGATACAGGACACGTCACTATGTCAACAGTATTCCTAATGACCATGTTATTACAGATACAGGACATGTCACTATGTCAACAGTATTCCTAATGACCTTATTATTACAGAACACGTTACTATGTCACCAGTATTCCTAATGACCATATTATTACAGATACAGGACACGTCACTATGTCACCAGTATTCCTAATGACCATATAATTACAGGACACGTCACTATGTCAACAGTATTTCTAATGACAATATTATTACAGGACACGTCACTATGTCAACAGTATTCCTAATGACCATATTATTAAAGGACACGTCACTACGTCAACAGTATTCCTAATGACCATATTATTACAGATACAGGACATGTCACTATGTCAACAGTATTCCTAATGACCATGTTATTACAGATACAGGACACATCACTATGTCAACAGTATTCCTAATGACCATGTCATAACAGATACAGGACACGTCAGTATGTCAATGGTATTCCTAATGACCATATTATTACAGATACAGGACACGTCACTATGTCAACAGTATTCCTAATGACCATATTATTGCAGAACACGTCACTATGTCAACAGTAATCCTAATGACCATATTATTACAGATACAGGACACATGTCTAAGACAACAGTATTCCTAATGACCATATTATTACAGATACAGAACACGTCACTATGTCACCAGTATTCCTAATGACCATATTATTACAGATAAAGGACACGTCACTATGTAAATAGTATTCCTAATTACCATATTATTACAGGACACGTCACTATGTCAACAGTATTCCTAATGACCATATTATAACAGATACAGGACACGTCACTAATGTCAACAGTATTCCTAATGACTATATTATAACAGATACAGGACACGTCACTATGTCAACAGTATTCCTAATGACCATATTATTACAGGACACGTCACTATGTCAACAGTATTCCTAATGACCATATTATTACAGATACAGGACACATCTCTATGTCAACAGTATTCCTAATGACCATATTATTACAGGACACGTCACTATGTCAACAGTATTCCTATTGAACATATTATTACAGATACAGGACACGTCACTATGTCAACAGTATTCCTAATGACCATATTATTACATTACACATCACTATATCAACAGTATTCCTAATGACCATATTATTACAGGACACGTCACTATGTCAACAGTATTCCTAATGACCATATTATTACAGGACACGTCTCTATGTCAACAGTATTCCTAATGACCATATTATTACAGATACAGGACATGTCTCTATGTCAACAGTATTCCTAATGACCATATTATAACAGATACAGGACATGTCACTATGTCAACAGTATTCCTAACGACCATATTATTACAGTACTCGTCACTATGTCAACAGTATTCCTAATGACCATATTATAACAGATACAGGACACGTAACTATGTCAACAGTATTCCTAATGACCGTATTATTACAGATACAGGACACGTCACGATGTCAAAAGTATTCCTAATGACCATATTATTACAGATACAGGACACGGCACTATGTCTACATTATTCCTAATGACCATATTATTACAGATACAGGACACGTCACTATGTCAACAGTATTCCTAATGACCATATTATTACATATACAGGACACGTCACTATGTCAACAGTATTCCTAATGACCATAATATTACAGGACACGTCACTATGTCAACGGTATTCCTAATGACCATATTATTACAGATACAGGACACGTCACTATGTGAACTGTATTCCTAATGACCATATTATTACAGATACAGGATACGTCACTTTGTCAACAGTATTCATATTGACCATATTATTACAGATACAGGACACGTCACTATGTCAACAGTATTCCTAATGACCATATTATTACAGGACACGTCACCATGTAAACAGTATTCCTGATGACCATATTATTACAGATACAGGACACATCACTATGTCAACAGTATTCCTATGGACCATATTATTACAGATACAGGACATGTCACTATGTCAACAGCATTCCTAATGACCATATAATAACAGGACACGTCACTATCTCAACAGTATTCCTATTGACCATATTTTTACAGGACACGTCTCTATTTCAACAGTATTCCTAATGACCATATTATTACTGGACACGTCACTATGTCAACAGTATTCCTATTGACCATATTGTAACAGATACAGGACACATCACTATGTCAACAGTATTCCTATTGACCATATTTTTACAGATACAGGACACGTCACTATGTCAACAGTATTTCTAATGACCATATTATTACAGGAGACGTCTCTATGTCAACAGTATTCCTAATGACCATATTATTACAGGACATGTCACTATGTCAACAGTATTCCTAATGACCATATTATTACAGGACACATCACTATATAAACAGTATTCCTAATGACCATATTATTACAGGACACTTCACTATATAAACAGTATTCCTAATGACCATATTATTACAGGACACGTCACTATTTAAACAGTATTCCTAATGACCATGTTATTACAGGACACGTCACTATATAAACAGTATTCCTAATGACCATATTATTACAGGACATGTCACTATGTCAACAGTGTTCCTAATGACCATATTATTACAGGACACATCACTATGTCAACAGTATTCCTAATGACCATATTATTACAGATACAGGACACGTCACTATGTCACCAGTATTCCTAATGACCATATTATTACAGATACAGGACACGTCACTATGTCACCAGTATTCCTAATTACCATATTATTACAGATACAGGACACGTCACTATGTCAACAGTATTCCTAATGACCATGTTATTACAGGACACGTCTCTATGTCAACAGTATTCCTAATGACCATATTATTACAGGACACGTCACTATGTCAACAGTATTCCTGATGACCATATTATTACAGATACAGGAAACGTCACTATGTCAACAGTATTCCTAATGACCATATTATTACAGGACACGTCTCTATTTCAACAGTATTCCTAATGACCATATTATTACTGGAAACGTCACTATGTCAACAGTATTCCTATTGACCATATTGTAACAGATACAGGACACATCACTATATCAACAGTATTCCTATTGACCATATTATTACAGATACAGGACACGTCACTATGTCAACAGTATTCCTAATGACCATATCATTACAGGAGACGACTCTATGTCAACAGTATTCCTAATGACCATATTATTACAGGACATGTCACTATGTCAGCAGTATTCCTAATGACCATATTATTACAGGACAAGTCACTATATAAACAGTATTCCTAATGACCATATTATTACAGGACACGTCACTATATATACAGTATTCCTAATGACCATATTATTACAGGACACGTCACTATATAAACAGTATTCCTAATGACCATATTATTACAGGACATGTCACTATGTCAACAGTATTCCTAATGACCATATTATTACAGGACACATCACTATGTCAACAGTATTCCTAATGACCTTATTATTACAGAACACGTCACTATGTCAACAGTATTCCTAATGACCATATTATTACAGATACAGGACACGTCACTATGTCACCAGTATTCCTAATGACCATATTATTACAGATACAGGACACGTCACTATGTCACCAGTATTCCTAATGACCATATTATTACAGGACACGTCACTATGTCAACAGTATTTCTAATGACAATATTATTACAGGACACGTCACTATGTCAACAGTATTCCTAATGACCATATTATTAAAGGACACGTCACTATGTCAACAGTATTCCTAATGACCATATTATTACAGATACAGGACAAGTCACTATGTCAACAGTATTCCTAATGACCATGTTATTACAGATACAGGACACATCACTATGTCAACAGTATTCCTAATGACCATGTCATAACAGACACAGGACACGTCAGTATGTCAATGGTATTCCTAATGACCATATTATTACAGGACATGTCACTATGTCAACAGTATTCCTAATGACCATATTATTACAGGACACATCACTATGTCAACAGTATTCCTAATGACCATATTATTACAGAACACGTCACTATGTCAACAGTATTCCTAATGACCATATTATTACAGATACAGGACACGTCACTATGTCACCAGTATTCCTAATGACCATATTATTACAGATACAGGACACGTCACTATGTCACCAGTATTCCTAATGACCATATTATTAAAGGACACGTCACTATGTCAACAGTATTCCTAATGACCATATTATTACAGATACAGGACATGTCACTATGTCAACAGTATTCCTAATGACCATGTTATTACAGATACAGGACACATCACTATGTCAACAGTATTCCTAATGACCATGTCATAACAGATACAGGACACGTCAGTATTTCAATGGTATTCCTAATGACCATATTATTACAGATACAGGACACGTCACTATGTCAACAGTATTCCTAATGACCATATTATTACAGAACACGTCACTATGTCAACAGTATTCCTAATGACCATATTATAACTTATACAGGACACGTAACTATGTCAACAGTATTCCTAATGACCGTATTATTACAGATACAGGACACGTCACGATGTCAAAAGTATTCCTAATGACCATATTATTACAGATACAGGACACGGCACTATGTCTACATTATTCCTAATGACCATATTATTACAGATACAGGACACTTCACTATGTCAACAGTATTCCTATTGACCATATTATTACATATACAGGACACGTCACTATGTCAACAGTATTCCTAATGACCATAATATTACAGGACACGTCACTATGTCAACTGTATTCCTAATGACCATATTATTACAGATACAGGATACGTCACTTTGTCAACAGTATTCATATTGACCATATTATTACAGATACAGGACACGTCACTATGTCAACAGTATTCCTAATGACCATATTATTACAGGACACGTCACCATGTCAACAGTATTCCTGATGACCATATTATTACAGATACAGGACACATCACTATGTCAACAGTATTCCTATGGACCATATTATTACAGATACAGGACATGTCACTATGTCAACAGCATTCCTAATGACCATATAATAACAGGACACGTCACTATCTCAACAGTATTCCTATTGACCATATTTTTACAGGACACGTCTCTATTTCAACAGTATTCCTAATGACCATATTATTACTGGACACGTCACTATGTCAACAGTATTCCTATTGACCATATTGTAACAGATACAGGGCACATCACTATGTCAACAGTATTCCTATTGACCATATTTTTACAGATACAGGACACGTCACTATGTCAACAGTATTTCTAATGACCATATTATTACAGGAGACGTCTCTATGTCAACAGTATTCCTAATGACCATATTATTACAGGACATGTCACTATGTCAACAGTATTCCTAATGACCATATTATTACAGATACAGGACACGTCACTATGTCACCAGTATTCCTAATGACCATATTATTACAGATACAGGACACGTCACTATGTCACCAGTATTCCTAATTACCATATTATTACAGATACAGGACACGTCACTATGTCAACAGTATTCCTAATGACCATGTTATTACAGGACACGTCTCTATGTCAACAGTATTCCTAATGACCATATTATTACAGGACACGTCACTATGTCAACAGTATTCCTGATGACCATATTATTACAGATACAGGAAACGTCACTATGTCAACAGTATTCCTAATGACCATATTATTACAGGACACGTCTCTATTTCAACAGTATTCCTAATGACCATATTATTACTGGAAACGTCACTATGTCAACAGTATTCCTATTGACCATATTGTAACAGATACAGGACACATCACTATGTCAACAGTATTCCTATTGACCATATTATTACAGATACAGGACACGTCACTATGTCAACAGTATTCCTAATGACCATATTATTACAGGAGACGTCTCTATGTCAACAGTATTCCTAATGACCATATTATTACAGGACATGTCACTATGTCAGCAGTATTCCTAATGACCATATTATTACAGGACAAGTCACTATATACACAGTATTCCTAATGACCATATTATTACAGGACACGTCACTATATATACAGTATTCCTAATGACCATATTATTACAGGACACGTCACTATATAAACAGTATTCCTAATGACCATATTATTACAGGACATGTCACTATGTCAACAGTATTCCTAATGACCATATTATTACAGGACACATCACTATGTCAACAGTATTCCTAATGAACATATTATTACAGATACAGGACACGTCACTATGTCACCAGTATTCCTAATGACCATATTATTACAGGACACCTCACTATGTCAACAGTATTTCTAATGACAATATTATTACAGGACACGTCACTATGTCAACAGTATTCCTAATGACCATATTATTAAAGGACACGTCACTATGTCAACAGTATTCCTAATGACCATATTATTACAGATACAGGACATGTCACTATGTCAACAGTATTCCTAATGACCATGTTATTACAGATACAGGACACATCACTATGTCAACAGTATTCCTAATGACCATGTCATAACAGATACAGGACACGTCAGTATTTCAATGGTATTCCTAATGACCATATTATTACAGATACAGGACACGTCACTATGTCAACAGTATTCCTAATGACCATATTATTACAGAACACGTCACTATGTCAACAGTAATCCTAATGACCATATTATTACAGATACAGGACACATGTCTAAGACAACAGTATTCCTAATGACCATATTATTACAGATACAGAACACGTCACTATGTCACCAGTATTCCTAATGACCATATTATTACAGATACAGGACACGTCACTATGTAAATAGTATTCCTAATTACCATATTATTACAGGACACGTCACTATGTCAAAAGTATTCCTAATGACCATATTATAACAGATACAGGACACGTCACTATGTCAACAGTATTCCTAATGACCATATTATTACAGGACACGTCACTATGTCAACAGTATTCCTAATGACCATATTATTACAGATACAGGACACATCTCTATGTCAACAGTATTCCTAATGACCATATTATTACAGTACACGTCTCAATGTCAACAGTATTCCTAATGACCATATTATCAGGACACGTCACTATGTCAACAGTATTCCTATTGAACATATTATTACAGATACAGGACACGTCACTATGTCAACAGTATTCCTAATGACCATATTATTACAGGACACGTCTCTATTTCAACAGTATTCCTAATGACCATATTATTACTGGAAACGTCACTATGTCAACAGTATTCCTATTGACCATATTGTAACAGATACAGGACACATCACTATATCAACAGTATTCCTATTGACCATATTATTACAGATACAGGACACGTCACTATGTCAACAGTATTCCTAATGACCATATCATTACAGGAGACGACTCTATGTCAACAGTATTCCTAATGACCATATTATTACAGGACATGTCACTATGTCAGCAGTATTCCTAATGACCATATTATTACAGGACAAGTCACTATATAAACAGTATTCCTAATGACCATATTATTACAGGACACGTCACTATATATACAGTATTCCTAATGACCATATTATTACAGGACACGTCACTATATAAACAGTATTCCTAATGACCATATTATTACAGGACATGTCACTATGTCAACAGTATTCCTAATGACCATATTATTACAGGACACATCACTATGTCAACAGTATTCCTAATGACCTTATTATTACAGAACACGTCACTATGTCAACAGTATTCCTAATGACCATATTATTACAGATACAGGACACGTCACTATGTCACCAGTATTCCTAATGACCATATTATTACAGATACAGGACACGTCACTATGTCACCAGTATTCCTAATGACCATATTATTACAGGACACGTCACTATGTCAACAGTATTTCTAATGACAATATTATTACAGGACACGTCACTATGTCAACAGTATTCCTAATGACCATATTATTAAAGGACACGTCACTATGTCAACAGTATTCCTAATGACCATATTATTACAGATACAGGACAAGTCACTATGTCAACAGTATTCCTAATGACCATGTTATTACAGATACAGGACACATCACTATGTCAACAGTATTCCTAATGACCATGTCATAACAGACACAGGACACGTCAGTATGTCAATGGTATTCCTAATGACCATATTATTACAGGACATGTCACTATGTCAACAGTATTCCTAATGACCATATTATTACAGGACACATCACTATGTCAACAGTATTCCTAATGACCTTATTATTACAGAACACGTCACTATGTCAACAGTATTCCTAATGACCATATTATTACAGATACAGGACACGTCACTATGTCACCAGTATTCCTAATGACCATATTATTACAGATACAGGACACGTCACTATGTCACCAGTATTCCTAATGACCATATTATTAAAGGACACGTCACTATGTCAACAGTATTCCTAATGACCATATTATTACAGATACAGGACATGTCACTATGTCAACAGTATTCCTAATGACCATGTTATTACAGATACAGGACACATCACTATGTCAACAGTATTCCTAATGACCATGTCATAACAGATACAGGACACGTCAGTATTTCAATGGTATTCCTAATGACCATATTATTACAGATACAGGACACGTCACTATGTCAACAGTATTCCTAATGACCATATTATTACAGGACACGTCACCATGTCAACAGTATTCCTGATGACCATATTATTACAGATACAGGACACATCACTATGTCAACAGTATTCCTATGGACCATATTATTACAGATACAGGACATGTCACTATGTCAACAGCATTCCTAATGACCATATAATAACAGGACACGTCACTATCTCAACAGTATTCCTATTGACCATATTTTTACAGGACACGTCTCTATTTCAACAGTATTCCTAATGACCATATTATTACTGGACACGTCACTATGTCAACAGTATTCCTATTGACCATATTGTAACAGATACAGGGCACATCACTATGTCAACAGTATTCCTATTGACCATATTTTTACAGATACAGGACACGTCACTATGTCAACAGTATTTCTAATGACCATATTATTACAGGAGACGTCTCTATGTCAACAGTATTCCTAATGACCATATTATTACAGGACATGTCACTATGTCAACAGTATTCCTAATGACCATATTATTACAGATACAGGACACGTCACTATGTCACCAGTATTCCTAATGACCATATTATTACAGATACAGGACACGTCACTATGTCACCAGTATTCCTAATTACCATATTATTACAGATACAGGACACGTCACTATGTCAACAGTATTCCTAATGACCATGTTATTACAGGACACGTCTCTATGTCAACAGTATTCCTAATGACCATATTATTACAGGACACGTCACTATGTCAACAGTATTCCTGATGACCATATTATTACAGATACAGGAAACGTCACTATGTCAACAGTATTCCTAATGACCATATTATTACAGGACACGTCTCTATTTCAACAGTATTCCTAATGACCATATTATTACTGGAAACGTCACTATGTCAACAGTATTCCTATTGACCATATTGTAACAGATACAGGACACATCACTATGTCAACAGTATTCCTATTGACCATATTATTACAGATACAGGACACGTCACTATGTCAACAGTATTCCTAATGACCATATTATTACAGGAGACGTCTCTATGTCAACAGTATTCCTAATGACCATATTATTACAGGACATGTCACTATGTCAGCAGTATTCCTAATGACCATATTATTACAGGACAAGTCACTATATACACAGTATTCCTAATGACCATATTATTACAGGACACGTCACTATATATACAGTATTCCTAATGACCATATTATTACAGGACACGTCACTATATAAACAGTATTCCTAATGACCATATTATTACAGGACATGTCACTATGTCAACAGTATTCCTAATGACCATATTATTACAGGACACATCACTATGTCAACAGTATTCCTAATGAACATATTATTACAGATACAGGACACGTCACTATGTCACCAGTATTCCTAATGACCATATTATTACAGGACACCTCACTATGTCAACAGTATTTCTAATGACAATATTATTACAGGACACGTCACTATGTCAACAGTATTCCTAATGACCATATTATTAAAGGACACGTCACTATGTCAACAGTATTCCTAATGACCATATTATTACAGATACAGGACATGTCACTATGTCAACAGTATTCCTAATGACCATGTTATTACAGATACAGGACACATCACTATGTCAACAGTATTCCTAATGACCATGTCATAACAGATACAGGACACGTCAGTATTTCAATGGTATTCCTAATGACCATATTATTACAGATACAGGACACGTCACTATGTCAACAGTATTCCTAATGACCATATTATTACAGAACACGTCACTATGTCAACAGTAATCCTAATGACCATATTATTACAGATACAGGACACATGTCTAAGACAACAGTATTCCTAATGACCATATTATTACAGATACAGAACACGTCACTATGTCACCAGTATTCCTAATGACCATATTATTACAGATACAGGACACGTCACTATGTAAATAGTATTCCTAATTACCATATTATTACAGGACACGTCACTATGTCAAAAGTATTCCTAATGACCATATTATAACAGATACAGGACACGTCACTATGTCAACAGTATTCCTAATGACCATATTATTACAGGACACGTCACTATGTCAACAGTATTCCTAATGACCATATTATTACAGATACAGGACACATCTCTATGTCAACAGTATTCCTAATGACCATATTATTACAGTACACGTCTCAATGTCAACAGTATTCCTAATGACCATATTATCAGGACACGTCACTATGTCAACAGTATTCCTATTGAACATATTATTACAGATACAGGACACGTCACTATGTCAACAGTATTCCTAATGACCATATTATTACAGGACACGTCTCTATTTCAACAGTATTCCTAATGACCATATTATTACTGGAAACGTCACTATGTCAACAGTATTCCTATTGACCATATTGTAACAGATACAGGACACATCACTATATCAACAGTATTCCTATTGACCATATTATTACAGATACAGGACACGTCACTATGTCAACAGTATTCCTAATGACCATATCATTACAGGAGACGACTCTATGTCAACAGTATTCCTAATGACCATATTATTACAGGACATGTCACTATGTCAGCAGTATTCCTAATGACCATATTATTACAGGACAAGTCACTATATAAACAGTATTCCTAATGACCATATTATTACAGGACACGTCACTATATATACAGTATTCCTAATGACCATATTATTACAGGACACGTCACTATATAAACAGTATTCCTAATGACCATATTATTACAGGACATGTCACTATGTCAACAGTATTCCTAATGACCATATTATTACAGGACACATCACTATGTCAACAGTATTCCTAATGACCTTATTATTACAGAACACGTCACTATGTCAACAGTATTCCTAATGACCATATTATTACAGATACAGGACACGTCACTATGTCACCAGTATTCCTAATGACCATATTATTACAGATACAGGACACGTCACTATGTCACCAGTATTCCTAATGACCATATTATTACAGGACACGTCACTATGTCAACAGTATTTCTAATGACAATATTATTACAGGACACGTCACTATGTCAACAGTATTCCTAATGACCATATTATTAAAGGACACGTCACTATGTCAACAGTATTCCTAATGACCATATTATTACAGATACAGGACAAGTCACTATGTCAACAGTATTCCTAATGACCATGTTATTACAGATACAGGACACATCACTATGTCAACAGTATTCCTAATGACCATGTCATAACAGACACAGGACACGTCAGTATGTCAATGGTATTCCTAATGACCATATTATTACAGGACATGTCACTATGTCAACAGTATTCCTAATGACCATATTATTACAGGACACATCACTATGTCAACAGTATTCCTAATGACCTTATTATTACAGAACACGTCACTATGTCAACAGTATTCCTAATGACCATATTATTACAGATACAGGACACGTCACTATGTCACCAGTATTCCTAATGACCATATTATTACAGATACAGGACACGTCACTATGTCACCAGTATTCCTAATGACCATATTATTAAAGGACACGTCACTATGTCAACAGTATTCCTAATGACCATATTATTACAGATACAGGACATGTCACTATGTCAACAGTATTCCTAATGACCATGTTATTACAGATACAGGACACATCACTATGTCAACAGTATTCCTAATGACCATGTCATAACAGATACAGGACACGTCAGTATTTCAATGGTATTCCTAATGACCATATTATTACAGATACAGGACACGTCACTATGTCAACAGTATTCCTAATGACCATATTATTACAGAACACGTCACTATGTCAACAGTATTCCTAATGACCATATTATAACTTATACAGGACACGTAACTATGTCAACAGTATTCCTAATGACCGTATTATTACAGATACAGGACACGTCACGATGTCAAAAGTATTCCTAATGACCATATTATTACAGATACAGGACACGGCACTATGTCTACATTATTCCTAATGACCATATTATTACAGATACAGGACACTTCACTATGTCAACAGTATTCCTATTGACCATATTATTACATATACAGGACACGTCACTATGTCAACAGTATTCCTAATGACCATAATATTACAGGACACGTCACTATGTCAACTGTATTCCTAATGACCATATTATTACAGATACAGGATACGTCACTTTGTCAACAGTATTCATATTGACCATATTATTACAGATACAGGACACGTCACTATGTCAACAGTATTCCTAATGACCATATTATTACAGGACACGTCACCATGTCAACAGTATTCCTGATGACCATATTATTACAGATACAGGACACATCACTATGTCAACAGTATTCCTATGGACCATATTATTACAGATACAGGACATGTCACTATGTCAACAGCATTCCTAATGACCATATAATAACAGGACACGTCACTATCTCAACAGTATTCCTATTGACCATATTTTTACAGGACACGTCTCTATTTCAACAGTATTCCTAATGACCATATTATTACTGGACACGTCACTATGTCAACAGTATTCCTATTGACCATATTGTAACAGATACAGGGCACATCACTATGTCAACAGTATTCCTATTGACCATATTTTTACAGATACAGGACACGTCACTATGTCAACAGTATTTCTAATGACCATATTATTACAGGAGACGTCTCTATGTCAACAGTATTCCTAATGACCATATTATTACAGGACATGTCACTATGTCAACAGTATTCCTAATGACCATATTATTACAGATACAGGACACGTCACTATGTCACCAGTATTCCTAATGACCATATTATTACAGATACAGGACACGTCACTATGTCACCAGTATTCCTAATTACCATATTATTACAGATACAGGACACGTCACTATGTCAACAGTATTCCTAATGACCATGTTATTACAGGACACGTCTCTATGTCAACAGTATTCCTAATGACCATATTATTACAGGACACGTCACTATGTCAACAGTATTCCTGATGACCATATTATTACAGATACAGGAAACGTCACTATGTCAACAGTATTCCTAATGACCATATTATTACAGGACACGTCTCTATTTCAACAGTATTCCTAATGACCATATTATTACTGGAAACGTCACTATGTCAACAGTATTCCTATTGACCATATTGTAACAGATACAGGACACATCACTATGTCAACAGTATTCCTATTGACCATATTATTACAGATACAGGACACGTCACTATGTCAACAGTATTCCTAATGACCATATTATTACAGGAGACGTCTCTATGTCAACAGTATTCCTAATGACCATATTATTACAGGACATGTCACTATGTCAGCAGTATTCCTAATGACCATATTATTACAGGACAAGTCACTATATACACAGTATTCCTAATGACCATATTATTACAGGACACGTCACTATATATACAGTATTCCTAATGACCATATTATTACAGGACACGTCACTATATAAACAGTATTCCTAATGACCATATTATTACAGGACATGTCACTATGTCAACAGTATTCCTAATGACCATATTATTACAGGACACATCACTATGTCAACAGTATTCCTAATGAACATATTATTACAGATACAGGACACGTCACTATGTCACCAGTATTCCTAATGACCATATTATTACAGGACACCTCACTATGTCAACAGTATTTCTAATGACAATATTATTACAGGACACGTCACTATGTCAACAGTATTCCTAATGACCATATTATTAAAGGACACGTCACTATGTCAACAGTATTCCTAATGACCATATTATTACAGATACAGGACATGTCACTATGTCAACAGTATTCCTAATGACCATGTTATTACAGATACAGGACACATCACTATGTCAACAGTATTCCTAATGACCATGTCATAACAGATACAGGACACGTCAGTATTTCAATGGTATTCCTAATGACCATATTATTACAGATACAGGACACGTCACTATGTCAACAGTATTCCTAATGACCATATTATTACAGAACACGTCACTATGTCAACAGTAATCCTAATGACCATATTATTACAGATACAGGACACATGTCTAAGACAACAGTATTCCTAATGACCATATTATTACAGATACAGAACACGTCACTATGTCACCAGTATTCCTAATGACCATATTATTACAGATACAGGACACGTCACTATGTAAATAGTATTCCTAATTACCATATTATTACAGGACACGTCACTATGTCAAAAGTATTCCTAATGACCATATTATAACAGATACAGGACACGTCACTATGTCAACAGTATTCCTAATGACCATATTATTACAGGACACGTCACTATGTCAACAGTATTCCTAATGACCATATTATTACAGATACAGGACACATCTCTATGTCAACAGTATTCCTAATGACCATATTATTACAGTACACGTCTCAATGTCAACAGTATTCCTAATGACCATATTATCAGGACACGTCACTATGTCAACAGTATTCCTATTGAACATATTATTACAGATACAGGACACGTCACTATGTCAACAGTATTCCTAATGACCATATTATTACATTACACATCACTATATCAACAGTATTCCTAATGACCATATTATTACAGGACACGTCACTATGTCAACAGTATTCCTAATGACCATATTATTACAGGACACGTCTCTATGTCAACAGTATTCCTAATGACCATATTATTACAGATACAGGACATGTCACTATGTCAACAGTATTCCTAATGACCATATTATTACATTACACATCACTATATCAACAGTATTCCTAATGACCATATTATTACAGGACACGTCACTATGTCAACAGTATTCCTAATGACCATATTATTACAGGACACGTCTCTATGTCAACAGTATTCCTAATGACCATATTATTACAGATACAGGACATGTCACTATATCAACAGTATTCCTAACGACCATATTATTACAGTACTCGTCACTATGTCAACAGTATTCCTAATGACCACATTATAACAGATACAGGACACGTAACTATGTCAACAGTATTCCTAATGACCGTATTATTACAGATACAGGACACGTCACGATGTCAAAAGTATTCCTAATGACCATATTATTACAGATACAGGACACGGCACTATGTCTACATTATTCCTAATGACCATATTATTACAGATACAGGACACGTCACTATGTCAACAGTATTCCTAATGACCATATTATTACATGTACAGGACACGTCACTATGTCAACAGTATTCCTAATGACCATAATATTACAGGACACGTAACTATGTCAACAGTATTCCTAATGACCATATTATTACAGATACAGGACACGTCACTATGTGAACTGTATTCCTAATGACCATATTATTACAGATACAGGATACGTCACTTTGTCAACAGTATTCATATTGACCATATTATTACAGATACAGGACACGTCACTATGTCAACAGTATTCCTAATGACCATATTATTACAGGACACGTCACCATGTCAACAGTATTCCTGATGACCATATTATTACAGATACAGGACACATCACTATGTCAACAGTATTCCTATGGACCATATTATTACAGATACAGGACATGTCACTATGTCAACAGCATTCCTAATGACCATATAATAACAGGACACGTCACTATCTCAACAGTATTCCTATTGACCATATTTTTACAGGACACGTCTCTATTTCAACAGTATTCCTAATGACCATATTATTACTGGACACGTCACTATGTCAACAGTATTCCTATTGACCATATTGTAACAGATACAGGACACATCACTATGTCAACAGTATTCCTATTGACCATATTTTTACAGATACAGGACACGTCACTATGTCAACAGTATTCCTAATGACCATATTATTACAGGACATGTCACTATGTCAACAGTATTCCTAATGACCATATTATTACAGGACACTTCACTATATAAACAGTATTCCTAATGACCATATTATTACAGGACACGTCACTATTTAAACAGTATTCCTAATGACCATGTTATTACAGGACACGTCACTATATAAACAGTATTCCTAATGACCATATTATTACAGGACACATCACTATGTCAACAGTATTCCTAATGACCTTATTATTACAGAACACGTCACTATGTCAACAGTATTCCTAATGACCATATTATTACAGATACAGGACACGTCACTATGTCACCAGTATTCCTAATGACCATATTATTACAGATACAGGACACGTCACTATGTCACCAGTATTCCTAATTACCATATTATTACAGATACAGGACACGTCACTATGTCAACAGTATTCCTAATGACCATGTTATTACAGGACACGTCTCTATGTCAACAGTATTCCTAATGACCATATTATTACAGGACACATCACTATGTCAACAGTATTCCTGATGACCATATTATTACAGATACAGGAAACGTCACAATGTCAACAGTATTCCTAATGACCATATTATTACAGGACACGTCTCTATTTCAACAGTATTCCTAATGACCATATTATTACTGGAAACGTCACTATGTCAACAGTATTCCTATTGACCATATTGTAACAGATACAGGACACATCACTATGTCAACAGTATTCCTATTGACCATATTATTACAGATACAGGACACGTCACTATGTCAACATTATTCCTAATGACCATATTATTACATGAGACGTCTCTATGTCAACAGTATTCCTAATGACCATATTATTACAGGACATGTCACTATGTCAGCAGTATTCCTAATGACCATATTATTACAGGACAAGTCACTATATAAACAGTATTCCTAATGACCATATTATAACAGGACACGTCACTATATATACAGTATTCCTAATGACCATATTATTACAGGACACGTCACTATATAAACAGTATTCCTAATGACCTTATTATTACAGAACACGTCACTATGTCAACAGTATTCCTAATGACCATATTATTACAGATACAGGACACGTCACTATGTCACCAGTATTCCTAATGACCATATTATTACAGATACAGGACACGTCACTATGTCACCAGTATTCCTAATGACCATATTATTACAGGACACGTCACTATGTCAACAGTATTTCTAATGACAATATTATTACAGGACACGTCACTATGTCAACAGTATTCCTAATGACCATATTATTACAGATACAGGACACGTCACTATGTCAACAGTATTCCTAATGACCATGTTATTACAGATACAGGACACATCACTATGTCAACAGTATTCCTAATGACCATGTCATAACAGATACAGGACACGTCAGTATGTCAATGGTATTCCTAATGACCATATTATTACAGATACAGGACACGTCACTATGTCAACAGTATTCCTAATGACCATATTATTACAGAACACGTCACTATGTCAACAGTAATCCTAATGACCATATTATTACAGATACAGGACACATGTCTAAGACAACAGTATTCCTAATGACCATATTATTACAGATACAGAACACGTCACTATGTCACCAGTATTCCTAATGACCATATTATTACAGATACAGGACACGTCACTATGTAAATAGTATTCCTAATTACCATATTATTACAGGACACGTCACTATGTCAACAGTATTCCTAATGACCATATTATAACAGATACAGGACACGTCACTATGTCAACAGTATTCCTAATGACTATATTATAACAGATACAGGACACGTCACTATGTCAACAGTATTCCTAATGACCATATTATTACAGGACAAGTCACTATGTCAACAGTATTCCTAATGACCATATTATTACAGATACAGGACACATCTCTATGTCAACAGTATTCCTAATGACCATATTATTACAGGACACGTCTCAATGTCAACAGTATTCCTAATGACCATATTATCAGGACACGTCACCATGTCAACAGTATTCCTAATGACCATATTATTACATTACAAATCACTATATCATCAGTATTCCTAATGACCATATTATTACAGGACAAGTCACTATATAAACAGTATTCCTAATGACCATATTATAACAGGACACGTCACTATATATACAGTATTCCTAATGACCATATTATTACAGGACACTTCACTATATAAACAGTATTCCTAATGACCTTATTATTACAGAACACGTCACTATGTCAACAGTATTCCTAATGACCATATTATTACAGATACAGGACACGTCACTATGTCACCAGTATTCCTAATGACCATATTATTACAGATACAGGACACGTCACTATGTCACCAGAATTCCTAATGACCATATTATTACAGGACACGTCACTATGTCAACAGTATTTCTAATGACAATATTATTACAGGACACGTCACTATGTCAACAGTATTCCTAATGACCATATTATTAAAGGACACGTCACTATGTCAACAGTATTCCTAATGACCATATTATTACAGATACAGGACACGTCACTATGTCAACAGTATTCCTAATGACCATGTTATTACAGATACAGGACACATCACTATGTCAACAGTATTCCTAATGACCATGTCATAACAGATACAGGACACGTCAGTATGTCAATGGTATTCCTAATGACCATATTATTACAGATACAGGACACGTCACTATGTCAACAGTATTCCTAATGACCATATTATTACAGAACACGTCACTATGTCAACAGTAATCCTAATGACCATATTATTACAGATACAGGACACATGTCTAAGACAACAGTATTCCTAATGACCATATTATTACAGATACAGAACACGTCACTATGTCACCAGTATTCCTAATGACCATATTATTACAGATACAGGACACGTCACTATGTAAATAGTATTCCTAATTACCATATTATTACAGGACACGTCACTATGTCAACAGTATTCCTAATGACCATATTATAACAGATACAGGACACGTCACTATGTCAACAGTATTCCTAATGACTATATTATAACAGATACAGGACACGTCACTATGTCAACAGTATTCCTAATGACCATATTATTACAGGACACGTCACTATGTCAACAGTATTCCTAATGACCATATTATTACAGATACAGGACACATCTCTATGTCAACAGTATTCCTAATGACCATATTATTACAGGACACGTCTCAATGTCAACAGTATTCCTAATGACCATATTATCAGGACACGTCACCATGTCAACAGTATTCCTAATGACCATATTATTACATTACAAATCACTATATCATCAGTATTCCTAATGACCATATTAATACAGGACACGTCACTATGTCAACAGTATTCCTAATGACCATATTATTACAGGACACGTCTCTATGTCAACAGTATTCCTAATGACCATATTATTACAGATACAGGACATGTCTCTATGTCAACAGTATTCCTAATGACCATATTATAACAGATACAGGACATGTCACTATGTCAACAGTATTCCTAACGACCATATTATTACAGTACTCGTCACTATGTCAACAGTATTCCTAATGACCATATTATAACAGATACAGGACACATAACTATGTCAACAGTATTCCTAATGACCGTATTATTACAGATACAGGACACGTCACGATGTCAAAAGTATTCCTAATGACCATATTATTACAGATACAGGACACGGCACTATGTCTACATTATTCCTAATGACCATATTATTACAGATACAGGACACGTCACTATGTCAACAGTATTCCTAATGACCATATTATTACATATACAGGAAACGTCACTATGTCAACAGTATTCCTAATGACCATAATATTACAGGACACGTCACTATGTCAACAGTATTCCTAATGACCATATTATTACAGATACAGGATACGTCACTTTGTCAACAGTATTCATATTGACCATATTATTACAGATACAGGACACGTCACTATGTCAACAGTATTCCTAATGACCATATTATTACAGGACACGTCACCATGTCAACAGTATTCCTGATGACCATATTATTACATTTACAGGACACATCACTATGTCAACAGTATTCCTATGGACCATATTATTACAGATACAGGACATGTCACTATGTCAACAGCATACCTAATGACCATATAATAACAGGACACGTCACTATCTCAACAGTATTCCTATTGACCATATTTTTACAGGACACGTCTCTATTTCAACAGTATTCCTAATGACCATATTATTACTGGACACGTCACTATGTCAACAGTATTCCTATTGACCATATTGTAACAGATACAGGACACATCACTATGTCAACAGTATTCCTATTGACCATATTTTTACAGATACAGGACACGTCACTATGTCAACAATATTCCTAATGACCATATTATTACAGGACACTTCACTATATAAACAGTATTCCTAATGACAATATTATTACAGGACACGTCACTATTTAAACAGTATTCCTAATGACCATGTTATTACAGGACACGTCACTATATAAACTGTATTCCTAATGACCATATTATTACAGGACATGTCACTATGTCAACAGTGTTCCTAATGACCATATTATTACAGGACACATCACTATGTCAACAGTATTCCTAATTACCTTTTTATTACAGAACACGTCACTATGTCAACAGTATTCCTAATGACCATATTATTACAGATACAGGACACGTCACTATGTCACCAGTATTCCTAATGACCATATTATTACAGATACAGGACACGTCACTATGTCACCAGTATTCCTAATTACCATATTATTACAGATACAGGACACGTCACTATGTCAACAGTATTCCTAATGACCATGTTATTACAGGACACGTCTCTATGTCAACAGTATTCCTAATGACCATATTATTACAGGACACGTCACTATGTCAACAGTATTCCTGATGACCATATTATTACAGATACAGGAAACGTCACTATGTCAACAGTATTCCTAATGACCATATTATAACAGGACTCTTCACTATGTCAACAGTATTCCTAATGACCATATTATTACAGGACACGTCACCATGTCAACAGTATTCCTGATGACCATATTATTACAGATACAGGACACATCACTATGTCAACAGTATTCCTATGGACCATATTATTACAGATACAGGACACGTCACTATGTCAACAGCATTCCTAATGACCATATAATAACAGGACACGTCACTATCTCAACAGTATTCCTATTGACCATATTATTACATGACACGTCTCTATGTCAACAGTATTCCTAATGACCATATTATTACTGGACACGTCACTATGTCAACAATATTCCTATTGACCATATTGTAACAGATACAGGACACATCACTATGTCAACAGTATTCCTATTGACCATATTATTACAGGACACGTCACTATGTCAACCGTATTTCCAATGACCATATTATAACAGATACAGGACATGTCACTATGTCAACAGTATTCCTAATGATCATATTATTACAGATACAGGACACGTCATTATGTGAACAGTATTCCTATTGACCATATTAAAACAGTTACAGGACAAGTCACTATGTCAATAGTATTCCTATGGACCATATTATTACAGATACAGGACACGTCACTATGTCAACAGCATTCCTAATGACCATATAATAACAGGACACGTCACTATCTCAACAGTATTCCTATTGACCATATTATTACAGGACACGTCTCTATGTCAACAGTATTCCTAATGACCATATTATTACAGGACACGTCTCTATGTCAACAGTATTCCTAATGACCATATTATTACAGATACAGGACATGTCTCTATGTCAACAGGATTCCTAATGACCATATTATAACAGATACAGGACATGTCACTATGTCAACAGTATTCCTAACGACCATATTATTACAGTACTCGTCACTATGTCAACAGTATTCCTAATGACCATATTATAACAGATACAGGACACGTAACTATGTCAACAGTATTCCTAATGACCGTATTATTACAGATACAGGACACGTCACGATGTCAAAAGTATTCCTAATGACCATATTATTACAGATACAGGACACGGCACTATGTCTACATTATTCCTAATGACCATATTATTACAGATACAGGACACGTCACTATGTCAACAGTATTCCTAATGACCATATTATTACAGATACAGGATACGTCACTTTGTCAACAGTATTCATATTGACCATATTATTACAGATACAGGACACGTCACTATGTCAACAGTATTCCTAATGACCATATTATTACAGGACACGTCACCATGTCAACAGTATTCCTGATGACCATATTATTACAGATACAGGACACATCACTATGTCAACAGTATTCCTATGGACCATATTATTACAGATACAGGACATGTCACTATGTCAACAGCATTCCTAATGACCATATAATAACAGGACACGTCACTATCTCAACAGTATTCCTATTGACCATATTTTTACAGGACACGTCTCTATTTCAACAGTATTCCTAATGACCATATTATTACTGGACACGTCACTATGTCAACAGTATTCCTATTGACCATATTGTAACAGATACAGGACACATCACTATGTCAACAGTATTCCTATTGACCATATTTTTACAGATACAGGACACGTCACTATGTCAACAATATTCCTAATGACCATATTATTACAGGACACTTCACTATATAAACAGTATTCCTAATGACCATATTATTACAGGACACGTCACTATTTAAACAGTATTCCTAATGACCATGTTATTACAGGACACGTCACTATATAAACAGTATTCCTAATGACCATATTATTACAGGACATGTCACTATGTAAACAGTGTTCCTAATGACCATATTATTACAGGACACATCACTATGTCAACAGTATTCCTAATTACCTTTTTATTACAGAACACGTCACTATGTCAACAGTATTCCTAATGACCATATTATTACAGATACAGGACACGTCACTATGTCACCAGTATTCCTAATGACCATATTATTACAGATACAGGACACGTCACTATGTCACCAGTATTCCTAATTACCATATTATTACAGATACAGGACACGTCACTATGTCAACAGTATTCCTAATGACCATGTTATTACAGGACACGTCTCTATGTCAACAGTATTCCTAATGACCATATTATTACAGGACACGTCACTATGTCAACAGTATTCCTGATGACCATATTATTACAGATACAGGAAACGTCACTATGTCAACAGTATTCCTAATGACCATATTATAACAGGACACGTCACTATGTCAACAGTATTCCTAATGACCATATTATTACAGGACACGTCACCATGTCAACAGTATTCCTGATGACCATATTATTACAGATACAGGACACATCACTATGTCAACAGTATTCCTATGGACCATATTATTACAGATACAGGACACGTCACTATGTCAACAGCATTCCTAATGACCATATAATAACAGGACACGTCACTATCTCAACAGTATTCCTATTGACCATATTATTACAGGACACGTCTCTATGTCAACAGTATTCCTAATGACCATATTATTACTGGACACGTCACTATGTCAACAGTATTCCTATTGACCATATTGTAACAGATACAGGACACATCACTATGTCAACAGTATTCCTATTGACCATATTTTTACAGATACAGGACACGTCACTATGTCAACAATATTCCTAATGACCATATTATTACAGGACACTTCACTATGTAAACAGTATTCCTAATGACCATATTATTACAGGACACGTCACTATTTAAACAGTGTTCCTAATGACCATGTTATTACAGGACACGTCACTATATAAACAGTATTCCTAATGACCATATTATTACAGGACATGTCACTATGTCAACAGTGTTCCTAATGACCATATTATTACAGGACACATCACTATGTCAACAGTATTCCTAATTACCTTTTTATTACAGAACACGTCACTATGTCAACATTATTCCTAATGACCATATTATTACAGATACAGGACACGTCACTATGTCACCAGTATTCCTAATTACCATATTATTACAGATACAGGACACGTCACTATGTCAACAGTATTCCTAATGACCATGTTATTACAGGACACGTCACTATGTCAACAGTATTCCTAATGACCATATTATTACAGGACACGTCACCATGTCAACAGTATTCCTGATGACCATATTATTACAGATACAGGACACATCACTATGTCAACAGTATTCCTATGGACCATATTATTACAGATACAGGACACGTCACTATGTCAACAGCATTCCTAATGACCATATAATAACAGGACACGTCACTATCTCAACAGTATTCCTATTGACCATATTATTACAGGACACGTCTCTATGTCAACAGTATTCCTAATGACCATATTATTACTGGACACGTCACTATGTCAACAGTATTCCTATTGACCATATTGTAACAGATACAGGACACATCACTATGTCAACAGTATTCCTATTGACCATATTTTTACAGATACAGGACACGTCACTATGTCAACAATATTCCTAATGACCATATTATTACAGGACACTTCACTATATAAACAGTATTCCTAATGACCATATTATTACAGGACACGTCACTATTTAAACAGTGTTCCTAATGACCATGTTATTACAGGACACGTCACTATATAAACAGTATTCCTAATGACCATATTATTACAGGACATGTCACTATGTCAACAGTGTTCCTAATGACCATATTATTACAGGACACATCACTAGTCAACAGTATTCCTAATTACCTTTTTATTACAGAACACGTCACTATGTCAACATTATTCCTAATGACCATATTATTACAGATACAGGACACGTCACTATGTCACCAGTATTCCTAATTACCATATTATTACAGATACAGGACACGTCACTATGTCAACAGTATTCCTAATGACCATGTTATTACAGGACACGTCTCTATGTCAACAGTATTCCTAATGACCATATTATTACAGGATACGTCACTATGTCAACAGTATTCCTGATGACCATATTATTACAGATACAGGAAACGTCACTATGTCAACAGTATTCCTAATGACCATATTATAACAGGACACGTCACTATGTCAACAGTATTCCTAATGACCATATTATTACAGGACACGTCACCATGTCAACAGTATTCCTGATGACCATATTATTACAGATACAGGACACATCACTATGTCAACAGTATTCCTATGGACCATATTATTACAGATACAGGACACGTCACTATGTCAACAGCATTCCTAATGACCATATAATAACAGGACACGTCACTATCTCAACAGTATTCCTATTGACCATATTATTACAGGACACGTCTCTATGTCAACAGTATTCCTAATGACCATATTATTACAGGACACGTCTCTATGTCAACAGTATTCCTAATGACCATATTATTACAGATACAGGACATGTCTCTATGTCAACAGTATTCCTAATGACCATATTATAACAGATACAGGACATGTCACTATGTCAACAGTATTCCTAACGACCATATTATTACAGTACTCGTCACTATGTCAACAGTATTCCTAATGACCATATTATAACAGATACAGGACACGTAACTATGTCAACAGTATTCCTAATGACCGTATTATTACAGATACAGGACACGTCACTATGTCAACAGTATTCCTAATGACCATATTATTACATATACAGGAAACGTCACTATGTCAACAGTATTCCTAATGACCATAATATTACAGGACACGTCACTATGTCAACAGTATTCCTAATGACCATATTATTACAGATACAGGATACGTCACTTTGTCAACAGTATTCATATTGACCATATTATTACAGATACAGGACACGTCACTATGTCAACAGTATTCCTAATGACCATATTATTACAGGACACGTCACCATGTCAACAGTATTCCTGATGACCATATTATTACAGATACAGGACACATCACTATGTCAACAGTATTCCTATGGACCATATTATTACAGATACAGGACATGTCACTATGTCAACAGCATTCCTAATGACCATATAATAACAGGACACGTCACTATCTCAACAGTATTCCTATTGACCATATTTTTACAGGACACGTCTCTATTTCAACAGTATTCCTAATGACCATATTATTACTGGACACGTCACTATGTCAACAGTATTCCTATTGACCATATTGTAACAGATACAGGACACATCACTATGTCAACAGTATTCCTATTGACCATATTTTTACAGATACAGGACACGTCACTATGTCAACAATATTCCTAATGACCATATTATTACAGGACACTTCACTATATAAACAGTATTCCTAATGACCATATTATTACAGGACACGTCACTATTTAAACAGTATTCCTAATGACCATGTTATTACAGGACACGTCACTATATAAACAGTATTCCTAATGACCATATTATTACAGGACATGTCACTATGTCAACAGTGTTCCTAATGACCATATTATTACAGGACACATCACTATGTCAACAGTATTCCTAATTACCTTTTTATTACAGAACACGTCACTATGTCAACAGTATTCCTAATGACCATATTATTACAGATACAGGACACGTCACTATGTCACCAGTATTCCTAATGACCATATTGTTACAGATACAGGACACGTCACTATGTCACCAGTATTCCTAATTACCATATTATTACAGATACAGGACACGTCACTATGTCAACAGTATTCCTAATGACCATGTTATTACAGGACACGTCTCTATGTCAACAGTATTCCTAATGACCATATTATTACAGGACACGTCACTATGTCAACAGTATTCCTGATGACCATATTATTACAGATACAGGAAACGTCACTATGTCAACAGTATTCCTAATGACCATATTATAACAGGACACGTCACTATGTCAACAGTATTCCTAATGACCATATTATTACAGGACACGTCACCATGTCAACAGTATTCCTGATGACCATATTATTACAGATACAGGACACATCACTATGTCAACAGTATTCCTATGGACCATATTATTACAGATACAGGACACGTCACTATGTCAACAGCATTCCTAATGACCATATAATAACAGGACACGTCACTATCTCAACAGTATTCCTATTGACCATATTATTACAGGACACGTCTCTATGTCAACAGTATTCCTAATGACCATATTATTACTGGACACGTCACTATGTCAACAGTATTCCTATTGACCATATTGTAACAGATACAGGACACATCACTATGTCAACAGTATTCCTATTGACCATATTATTACAGGACACGTCACTATGTCAACCGTATTTCCAATGACCATATTATAACAGATACAGGACATGTCACTATGTCAACAGTATTCCTAATGATCATATTATTACAGATACAGGACACGTCATTATGTGAACAGTATTCCTATTGACCATATTAAAACAGTTACAGGACACGTCACTATGTCAATAGTATTCCTATGGACCATATTATTACAGATACAGGACATGTCGCTATGTCAACAGCATTCCTAATGACCATATAATAACAGGACACGTCACTATCTCAACAGTATTCCTATTGACCATATTTTTACAGGACACGTCTCTATTTCAACAGTATTCTTAATGACCATATTATTACTGGACACGTCACTATGTCAACAGTATTCCTATTGACCATATTGTAACAGATACAGGACACATCACTATGTCAACAGTATTCCTATTGACCATATTTTTACAGATACAGGACACGTCACTATGTCAACAATATTCCTAATGACCATATTATTACAGGACACTTCACTATATAAACAGTATTCCTAATGACCATATTATTACAGGACACGTCACTATTTAAACAGTATTCCTAATGACCATGTTATTACAGGACACGTCACTATATAAACAGTATTCCTAATGACCATATTATTACAGGACATGTCACTATGTCAACAGTGTTCCTAATGACCATATTATTACAGGACACATCACTATGTCAACAGTATTCCTAATTACCTTTTTATTACAGAACACGTCACTATGTCAACAGTATTCCTAATGACCATATTATTACAGATACAGGACACGTCACTATGTCACCAGTATTCCTAATGACCATATTATTACAGATACAGGACACGTCACTATGTCACCAGTATTCCTAATTACCATATTATGACAGATACAGGACACGTCACTATGTCACCAGTATTCCTAATTACCATATTATTACAGATACAGGACACGTCACTATGTCAACAGTATTCCTAATGACCATGTTATTACATGACACGTCTCTATGTCAACAGTATTCCTAATGACCATATTATTACAGGACACGTCACTATGTCAACAGTATTCCTGATGACCATATTATTACAGATACAGGAAACGTCACTATGTCAACAGTATTCCTAATGACCATATTATTACAGAACACGTCACCATGTCAACAGTATTCCTGATGACCATATTATTACAGATACAGGACACATCACTATGTCAACAGTATTCCTATGGACCATATTATTACAGATACAGGACACGTCACTATGTCAACAGCATTCCTATTGACCATATTATTACAGGACACGTCTCTATGTCAACAGTATTCCTAATGACCATATTATTACTGGACACGTCACTATGTCAACAGTATTCCTATTGACCATATTGTAACAGATACAGGACACATCACTATGTCAACAGTATTCCTATTGACCATATTATTACAGGACACGTCACTATGTCAACCGTATTTCCAATGACCATATTATAACAGATACAGGACATGTCACTATGTCAACAGTATTCCTAATGATCATATTATTACAGATACAGGACACGTCATTATGTGAACAGTATTCCTATTAACCATATTAAAACAGTTACAGGACACGTCACTATGTCAACAGTATTCCTATGGACCATGTTATTACAGATACAGGACATGTCACTATGTCAACAGCATTCCTAATGACCATATAATAACAGGACACGTCACTATCTCAACAGTATTCCTATTGACCATATTTTTACAGGACACGTCTCTATTTCAACAGTATTCCTAATGACCATATTATTACTGGACACGTCACTATGTCAACAGTATTCCTATTGACCATATTGTAACAGATACAGGACACATCACTATGTCAACAGTATTCCTATTGACCATATTTTTACAGATACAGGACACGTCACTATGTCAACAATATTCCTAATGACCATATTATTACAGGACACTTCACTATATAAACAATATTCCTAATGACCATATTATTACAGGACACGTCACTATTTAAACAGTATTCCTAATGACCATGTTATTACAGGACACGTCACTATATAAACAGTATTCCTAATGACCATATTATTACAGGACATGTCACTATGTCAACAGTGTTCCTAATGACCATATTATTACAGGACACATCACTATGTCAACAGTATTCCTAATTACCTTTTTATTACAGAACACTTCACTATGTCAACAGTATTCCTAATGACCATATTATTACAGATACAGGACACGTCACTATGTCACCAGTATTCCTAATGACCATATTATTACAGATACAGGACACGTCACTATGTCACCAGTATTCCTAATTACCATATTATTACAGATACAGGACAAGTCACTATGTCAACAGTATTCCTAATGACCATGTTATTACAGGACACGTCTCTATGTCAACAGTATTCCTAATGACCATATTATTACAGGACACGTCACTATGTCAACAGTATTCCTGATGACCATATTATTACAGATACAGGAAACGTCACTATGTCAACAGTATTCCTAATGACCATATTATAACAGGACACGTCACTATGTCAACAGTATTCCTAATGACCATATTATTACAGGACACGTCACCATGTCAACAGTATTCCTGATGACCATATTATTACAGATACAGGACACATCACTATGTCAACAGTATTCCTATGGACCATATTATTACAGATACAGGACACGTCACTATGTCAACAGCATTCCTATTGACCATATTATTACAGGACACGTCTCTATGTCAACAGTATTCCTAATGACCATATCATTACTGGACACGTCACTATGTCAACAGTATTCCTATTGACCATATTGTAACAGATACAGGACACATCACTATGTCAACAGTATTTCTATTGACCATATTATTACAGGACACGTCACTATGTCAACCGTATTTCCAATGACCATATTATAACAGATACAGGACATGTCACTATGTCAACAGTATTCCTATTGATCATATTATTACAGATAAAGGACACGTCATTATGTGAACAGTATTCCTATTGACCATATTAAAACAGTTACAGGACACGTCACTATGTCAACAGTATTCCTATGGACCATATTATTACAGATACAGGACATGTCACTATGTCAACAGCATTCCTAATGACCATATAATAACAGGACACGTCACTATCTCAACAGTATTCCTATTGACCATATTTTTACAGGACACGTCTCTATTTCAACAGTATTCCTAATGACCATATTATTACTGGACACGTCACTATGTCAACAGTATTCCAATTGACCATATTGTAACAGATACAGGACACATCACTATGTCAACAGTATTCCTATTGACCATATTTTTACAGATACAGGACACGTCACTATGTCAACAATATTCCTAATGACCATATTATTACAGGACACTTCACTATATAAACAGTATTCCTAATGACCATATTATTACAGGACACGTCACTATTTAAACAGTATTCCTAATGACCATGTTATTACAGGACACGTCACTATATAAACAGTATTCCTAATGACCATATTATTACAGGACATGTCACTATGTCAACAGTGTTCCTAATGACCATATTATTACAGGACACATCACTATGTCAACAGTATTCCTAATTACCTTTTTATTACAGAACACGTCACTATGTCAACAGTATTCCTAATGACCATATTATTACAGATACAGGACACGTCACTATGTCACCAGTATTCCTAATGACCATATTATTACAGATACAGAACACGTCACTATGTCACCAGTATTCCTAATTACCATATTATTACAGATACAGGACACGTCACTATGTCAACAGTATTCCTAATGACCATGTTATTACAGGACACGTCTCTATGTCAACAGTATTCCTAATGACCATATTATTACAGGACATGTCACTATGTCAACAGTATTCCTGATGACCATATTATTACAGATACAGGAAACGTCACTATGTCAACAGTATTCCTAATGACCATACACGTCACTATATCAACAGTATTCCTAATGACCATATTATTACAGGACACGTCACCATGTCAACAGTATTCCTGATGACCATATTGTAACAGATACAGGACACATCACTATGTCAACAGTATTCCTATTGACCATATTATTACAGGACACGTCACTATGTCAACCGTATTTCCAATGACCATATTATAACAGATACAGGACATGTCACTATGTCAACAGTATTCCTAATGATCATATTATTACAGATACAGGACACGTCATTATGTGAACAGTATTCCTATTGTCCATATTAAAACAGTTACAGGACACGTCACTATGTCAACAGTATTCCTATTGACCATATTATTACAGATACAGGACACGTCTCTATGTCAACAGTATTCCTATTGACCATAGTATTACAGTTACAGGACACGTCACTATGTCAACAGTATTCCTATTGACCATATTATTACAGATACAGGACACGTCACTATGTCAACAGTATTTCTAATGACCATATTATTACAGACACAGGACACGTCACTATGTCAACAGAATTCCTAATGACCATATTTTACAGATACAGGACACGTCACTATGTCAACAGTATTCCTAATGACCATATTATTACAGGAGACGTCTCTATGTCAACAGTATTCCTAATGACCATATTATTACAGGACACGTCACTATGTCAACAGTATTCCTAATGACCATATTATTACAGGACACGTCACTATATAAACAGTTTTCCTAATGACCATATTATTACAGGAGATGTCACTATGTCAACAGTATTCCTAATGACCATATTATTACAGGACACGTCTCTATGTCAACAGTATTCCTAATGACCATATTATTACAGAACACGTCACTATGTCAACAGTATTCCTGATGACCATATTATTACAGATACAGGACACATCACTATGTCAACTGTATTATTATTGACCATATTATTACAGATACAGGACACGTCCCTATGTCAACAGTATTCCTGATGACCATATTATTACAGATACAGGACACATCACTACGTCAACAGTATTCCTATGGACCATATTATTACAGATACAGGACAAGTCACTATCTCAACAGTATTCCTATTGACCATATTATTACAGGACACGTTTCTATTTCAACAGTATTCCTAATGACCATATTATTACTGGACACGTCACTATGTCAACAGTATTCCTATTGACCATATTGTAACAGATACAGGACACATCACTATGTCAACTGTATTCCTATTGACCATATTATTACAGATACAGGACACGTCCCTATGTCAACAGTATTCCTAATGACCATATTATTACAGGAGACGTCTCTATGTCAACAGTATTCCTAATGACCATATTATTACAGGACATGTCACTATGTCAACAGTATTCCTAATGACCATATTATTACAGGACACGTCACTATATAAACAGTATTCCTAATGACCATATTATTACAGGACATGTGACTATGTCAACAGTATTCCTAATGACCATATTATTACAGGACACATCACTATGTCAACAGTATTCCTAATGACCTTATTATTACAGGACACGTCACTATGTCAACCGTATTTCCAATGACCATATTATAACAGATACAAGACATGTCACTATGTCAACAGTATTCCTAATGATCATATTATTACAGATACAGGACACGTCATTATGTGAACAGTATTCCTATTGTCCATATTAAAACAGTTACAGGACACGTCACTATGTCAACAGTATTCCTATTGACCATATTATTACAGATACAGGACACGTCTCTATGTCAACAGTATTCCTATTGACCATAGTATTACAGTTACAGGACACGTCACTATGTCAACAGTATTCCTATTGACCATATTATTACAGATACAGGACACGTCACTATGTCAACAGTATTTCTAATGACCATATTATTACAGACACAGGACACGTCACTATGTCAACAGTATTCCTAATGACCATATTATTACAGGACCCGTCACTATGTCAACAGTATTCCTAATGACCATATTATTACAGGACACGTCACTATATAAACAGTTTTCCTAATGACCATATTATTACAGGAGATGTCACTATGTCAACAGTATTCCTAATGACCATATTATTACAGGACACGTCTCTATGTCAACAGTATTCCTAATGACCATATTATTACAGAACACGTCACTATGTCAACAGTATTCCTGATGACCATATTATTACAGATACAGGACACATCACTATGTCAACTGTATTATTATTGACCATATTATTACAGATACAGGACACGTCCCTATGTCAACAGTATTCCTGATGACCATATTATTACAGATACAGGACACATCACTACGTCAACAGTATTCCTATGGACCATATTATTACAGATACAGGACAAGTCACTATCTCAACAGTATTCGTATTGACCATATTATTACAGGACACGTTTCTATTTCAACAGTATTCCTAATGACCATATTATTACTGGACACGTCACTATGTCAACAGTATTCCTATTGACCATATTGTAACAGATACAGGACACATCACTATGTCAACTGTATTCCTATTGACCATATTATTACAGATACAGGACACGTCCCTATGTCAACAGTATTCCTAATGACCATATTATTACAGGACATGTGACTATGTCAACAGTATTCCTAATGACCATATTATTACAGGACACGTCACTATGTCAACAGTATTCCTAATGACCATATTATTACAGGACTCGTCACTATGTCAACAGTATTCCTAATGACCATATTATTACAGGACACGTCACCATGTCAACAGTATTCCTGATGACCATATTATTACAGATACAGGACACATCACTATGTCAACAGTATTCCTATGGACCATATTATTACAGATACAGGACACGTCACTATGTCAACAGCATTCCTAATGACCATATAATAACAGGACACGCCACTATCTCAACAGTATTCCTATTGACCATATTATTACAGGACACGTCTCTATTTCAACAGTATTCCTAATGACCATATTATTACTGGAAACGTCACTATGTCAACAGTATTCCTATTGACCATATTGTAACAGATACAGGAAACATCACTATGTCAACAGTATTCCTATTGACCATATTATTACAGATACAGGACACGTCACTATGTCAACAGTATTCCTAATGACCATATTATTACAGGACACGTCACCATGTCAACAGTATTCCTGATGACCATATTATTACAGATACAGGACACATCACTATGTCAACAGTATTCCTATGGACCATATTATTACAGATACAGGACACGTCACTATGTCAACAGCATTCCTAATGACCATATAATAACAGGACACGCCACTATCTCAACAGTATTCCTATTGACCATATTATTACAGGACACGTCTCTATTTCAACAGTATTCCTAATGACCATATTATTATTGGAAACGTCACTATGTCAACAGTATTCCTATTGACCATATTGTAACAGATACAGGACACATCACTATGTCAACAGTATTCCTATTGACCATATTATTACAGATACAGGACACGTCACTATGTCAACAGTATTCCTAATGACCATATTATTACAGGAGACGTCTCTATGTCAACAGTATTCCTAATGACCATATTATTACAGGACATGTCACTATGTCAGCAGTATTCCTAATGACCATATTATTACAGGACACGTCACTATATAAACAGTATTCCTAATGACCATATTATTACAGGACACGTCACTATATAAACAGTATTCCTAATGACCATATTATTACAGGACACGTCACTATATAAACAGTATTCCTAATGACCATATCATTACAGGACATGTCACTATGTCAACAGTATTCCTAATGACCATATTATTACAGGACACATCACTATGTCAACAGTATTCCTAATGACCTTATTATTACAGAACAAGTCACTATGTCAACAGTATTCCTAATGACCTTATTATTACAGAACACGTCACTATGTCAACAGTATTCCTAATGACCATATTATTACAGATACAGGACACGTCACTATGTCACCAGTATTCCTAATGACCATATTATTACAGATACAGGACACGACACTATGTCACCAGTATTCCTAATGACCATATTATTACAGGACACATCACTATGTCAACAGTATTTCTAATGACCATATTATTACAGGACACGTCACTATGTCAACAGTATTCCTAATGACCATATTATTAAAGAACACGTCACTATGTCAACAGTATTCCTAATGACCATATTATTACAGATACAGGACACGTCACTATGTCAACAGTATTCCTAATGACCATGTTATTACAGATACAGGACACGTCAGTATGTCAATGGTATTCCTAATGACCATATTATTACAGATACAGGACACGTCACTATGTCAACAGTATTCCTAATGACCATATTATTACAGAACACGTCACTATGTCAACAGTATTCCTAATGACCATGTTATTACAGATACAGGACACGTCAGTATGTCAATGGTATTCCTAATGACCATGTTATTACAGATACAGGACACGTCACTATGTCAACAGTATTCCTAATGACCATATTATTACAGAATACGTCACTATGTCAACAGTAATCCTAATGACCATATTATTACAGATACAGGACACATGTCTAATACAACAGTATTCCTAATGACCATATTATTACAGATACAGAACACGTCACTATGTCACCAGTATTCCTAATGACCATATTATTACAGATACAGGACACGTCACTATGTAAATAGTATTCCTAATTACCATATTATTACAGGACACGTCACTATGTCAACAGTATTCCTAATGACCATATTATAACAGATACAGGACACGTCACTATGTCAACAGTATTCCTAATGACTATATTATAACAGATACAGGACACGTCACTATGTCAACAGTATTCCTAATAACCATATTATTACAGGACACGTCACTATGTCAACAGTATTCCTAATGACCATATTATTACAGATACAGGACACATCTCTATGTCAACAGTATTCCTAATGACCATATTATTACAGGACACGTCTCAATGTCAACAGTATTCCTAATGACCATATTATCAGGACACGTCACTATGTCAACAGTATTCCTATTGAACATATTATTACAGATACAGGACACGTCACTATGTCAACAGTATTCCTAATGACCATATTATTACAGGACACATCACTATATCAACAGTATTCCTAATGACCATATTATTACAGGACACGTCACTATGTCAACAGTATTCCTAATGACCATATTATTACAGGACACGTCTCTATGTCAACAGTATTCCTAATGACCATATTATTACAGATACAGGACATGTCTCTATGTCAATAGTATTCCTGTTGAACATATTTTTACAGATACAGGACACGTCACTATGTCAACAGTATTCCTAATGACCATATTATTACAGGACACGTCACTATATAAACAGTATTCCTAATGACCATATTATTACAGGACACATCACTATGTCAACAGTATTCCTAATGACCTTATTATTACAGAACACGTCACTATGTCAACAGTATTCCTAATGACCATATTATTACAGGACATGTCACTATGTCAACAGTATTCCTAATGACCATATTATTACAGGACACATCACTATGTCAACAGTATTCCTAATGACCTTATTATTACAGAACACGTCACTATGTCAACAGTATTCCTAATGACCATATTATTACAGATACAGGACATGTCACTATGTCAACAGTATTCCTAATGACCATGTTATTACAGGACACGTCTCTATGTCAACAGTATTCCTAATGACCATATTATTACAGGACACGTCACTATGTCAACAGTATTCCTAATGACCATATTATTACAGGACACGTCACTATGTCAACAGTATTCCTAATGAACATATTATTACAGGACTCGTCACTATGTCAACAGTATTCCTTATTACCATATTATTACAGATACAGGACACATCACTTTGTCAACAGTATTCATATTGACCATATTATTACAGATACAGGACATGTCACTATGTCAACAGTATTCCTAATGACCATATTATAACAGGACACGTCACTATGTCAACAGTATTCCTAATGACCATATTATTACAGGACACGTCACCATGTCAACAGTATTCCTGATGACCATATTATTACAGATACAGGACACATCACTATGTCAACAGTATTCCTATGGACCATATTATTACAGATACAGGACACGTCACTATGTCAACAGTATTCCTATTGACCATATTATTACAGGACACGTCTCTATTTCAACAGTATTCCTAATGACCATATTATTACTGGAAACTTCACTATGTCAACAGTATTCCTATTGACCATATTGTAACAGATACAGGACACATCACTATGTCACCAGTATTCCTAATGACCATATTATTACAGATACAGGACACGTCACTATGTCACCAGTATTCCTAATGACCATATTATTACAGGACACGTCACTATGTCAACAGTATTTCTAATGACAATATTATTACAGGACATGTCACTATGTCAACAGTATTCCTAATGACCATATTATTAAAGGACACGTCACTATGTCAACAGTATTCCTAATGACCATATTATTACAGGACACGTCACTATGTCAACAGTATTCCTAATGACCATATTATTACAGGACACGTCACTATGTCAACAGTATTCCTAATGAACATATTATTACAGGACTCGTCACTATGTCAACAGTATTCCTTATTACCATATTATTACAGATACAGGACACATCACTTTGTCAACAGTATTCATATTGACCATATTATTACAGATACAGGACATGTCACTATGTCAACAGTATTCCTAATGACCATATTATAACAGGACACGTCACTATGTCAACAGTATTCCTAATGACCATATTATTACAGGACACGTCACCATGTCAACAGTATTCCTGATGACCATATTATTACAGATACAGGACACATCACTATGTCAACAGTATTCCTAATGGACCATATTATTACAGATACAGGACACGTCACTATGTCAACAGTATTCCTATTGACCATATTATTACAGATACAGGACACGTCACTATGTCAACAGTATTCCTATTGACCATATTATTACAGGACACGTCTCTATTTCAACAGTATTCCTAATGACCATATTATTACTGGAAACGTCACTATGTCAACAGTATTCCTATTGACCATATTGTAACAGATACAGGACACATCACTATGTCACCAGTATTCCTAATGACCATATTATTACAGATACAGGACACGTCACTATGTCACCAGTATTCCTAATGACCATATTATTACAGGACACGTCACTATGTCAACAGTATTTCTAATGACAATATTATTACAGGACACGTCACTATGTCAACAGTATTCCTAATGACCATATTATTAAAGGACACGTCACTATGTCAACAGTATTCCTAATGACCATATTATTACAGATACAGGACACGTCACTATGTCAACAGTATTCCTAATGACCATGTTATTACAGATACAGGACACATCACTATGTCAACAGTATTCCTAATGACCATGTTATAACAGATACAGGACACGTCAGTATGTCAATGGTATTCCTAATGACCATATTATTACAGATACAGGACACGTCACTATGTCAACAGTATTCCTAATGACCATATTATTACAGAACACGTCACTATGTCAACAGTAATCCTAATGACCATATTATAACAGATACAGGACACATGTCTAAGACAACAGTATTCCTAATGACCATATTATTACAGATACAGAACACGTCACTATGTCACCAGTATTCCTAATGACCATATTATTACAGATACAGGACACGTCACTATGTAAATAGTATTCCTAATTACCATATTATTACAGGACACGTCACTATGTCAACAGTATTCCTAATGACCATATTATAACAGATACAGGACACGTCACTATGTCAACAGTATTCCTAATGACCATATTATTACAGGACACGTCACTATGTCAACAGTATTCCTAATGACCATATTATTACAGATACAGGACACATCTCTATGTCAACAGTATTCCTAATGACCATATTATTACAGGACACGTCTCAATGTCAACAGTATTCCTAATGACCATATTATCAGGACACGTCACTATGTCAACAGTATTCCTATTGAACATATTACAGATACAGGACACGTCACTATGTCAACAGTATTCCTAATGACCATATTATTACAGGACACATCACTATATCAACAGTATTCCTAATGACCATATTATTACAGGACACGTCACTATGTCAACAGTATTCCTAATGACCATATTATTACAGGACACGTCTCTATGTCAACAGTATTCCTAATGACCATATTATTACAGATACAGGACATGTCTCTATGTCAACAGTATTCCTGTTGAACATATTATTACAGATACAGGACACGTCACTATGTCAACAGTATTCCTAATGACCATATTATTACAGGACACGTCACTATATAAACAGTATTTCTAATGACCATATTATTACAGGACATGTCACTATGTCAACAGTATTCCTAATGACCATATTATTACAGGACACATCACTATGTCAACAGTATTCCTAATGACCTTATTATTACAGAACACGTCACTATGTCAACAGTATTCCTAATGACCATATTATTACAGATACAGGACATGTCACTATGTCAACAGTATTCCTAATGACCATGTTATTACAGGACACGTCTCTATGTCAACAGTATTCCTAATGACCATATTATTACAGGACACGTCACTATGTCAACAGTATTCCTAATGACCATATTATTACAGGACACGTCACTATGTCAACAGTATTCCTAATGAACATATTATTACAGGACTCGTCACTATGTCAACAGTATTCCTTATTACCATATTATTACAGATACAGGACACATCACTTTGTCAACAGTATTCATATTGACCATATTATTACAGATACAGGACATGTCACTATGTCAACAGTATTCCTAATGACCATATTATAACAGGACACGTCACTATGTCAACAGTATTCCTAATGACCATATTATTACAGGACACGTCACCATGTCAACAGTATTCCTGATGACCATATTATTACAGATACAGGACACATCACTTTGTCAACAGTATTCATATTGACCATATTATTACAGATACAGGACATGTCACTATGTCAACAGTATTCCTAATGACCATATTATAACAGGACACGTCACTATGTCAACAGTATTCCTAATGACCATATTATTACAGGACACGTCACCATGTCAACAGTATTCCTGATGACCATATTATTACAGATACAGGACACATCACTATGTCAACAGTATTCCTATGGACCATATTATTACAGATACAGGACACGTCACTATGTCAACAGTATTCCTATTGACCATATTATTACAGGACACGTCTCTATTTCAACAGTATTCCTAATGACCATATTATTACTGGAAACGTCACTATGTCAACAGTATTCCTATTGACCATATTGCAACAGCTACAGGACACATCACTATGTCACCAGTATTCCTAATGACCATATTATTACAGATACAGGACACGTCACTATGTCACCAGTATTCCTAATGACCATATTATTACAGGACACGTCACTATGTCAACAGTATTTCTAATGACAATATTATTACAGGACACGTCACTATGTCAACAGTATTCCTAATGACCATATTATTAAAGGACACGTCACTATGTCAACAGTATTCCTAATGACCATATTATTACAGGACACGTCACTATGTCAACAGTATTCCTAATGACCATATTATTACAGATACAGGACACGTCACTATGTCAACAGTATTCCTAATGACCATGTTATTACAGATACAGGACACATCACTATGTCAACAGTATTCCTAATGACCATGTTATAACAGATACAGGACACGTCAGTATGTCAATGGTATTCCTAATGACCATATTATTACAGATACAGGACACGTCACTATGTCAACAGTATTCCTAATGACCATATTATTACAGAACACGTCACTATGTCAACAGTAATCCTAATGACCATATTATAACAGATACAGGACACATGTCTAAGACAACAGTATTCCTAATGACCATATTATTACAGATACAGAACACGTCACTATGTCACCAGTATTCCTAATGACCATATTATTACAGATACAGGACACGTCACTATGTCACCAGTATTCCTAATGACCATATTATTACAGGACACGTCACTATGTCAACAGTATTTCTAATGACAATATTATTACAGGACACGTCACTATGTCAACAGTATTCCTAATGACCATATTATTAAAGGACACGTCACTATGTCAACAGTATTCCTAATGACCATATTATTACAGATACAGGACACGTCACTATGTCAACAGTATTCCTAATGACCATGTTATTACAGATACAGGACACATCACTATGTCAACAGTATTCCTAATGACCATGTTATAACAGATACAGGACACGTCAGTATGTCAATGGTATTCCTAATGACCATATTATTACAGATACAGGACACGTCACTATGTCAACAGTATTCCTAATGACCATATTATTACAGAACACGTCACTATGTCAACAGTAATCCTAATGACCATATTATAACAGATACAGGACACATGTCTAAGACAACAGTATTCCTAATGACCATATTATTACAGATACAGAACACGTCACTATGTCACCAGTATTCCTAATGACCATATTATTACAGATACAGGACACGTCACTATGTAAATAGTATTCCTAATTACCATATTATTACAGGACACGTCACTATGTCAACAGTATTCCTAATGACCATATTATAACAGATACAGGACACGTCACTATGTCAACAGTATTCCTAATGACCATATTATTACAGGACACGTCACTATGTCAACAGTATTCCTAATGACCATATTATTACAGATACAGGACACATCTCTATGTCAACAGTATTCCTAATGACCATATTATTACAGGACACGTCTCAATGTCAACAGTATTCCTAATGACCATATTATCAGGACACGTCACTATGTCAACAGTATTCCTATTGAACATATTACAGATACAGGACACGTCACTATGTCAACAGTATTCCTAATGACCATATTATTACAGGACACATCACTATATCAACAGTATTCCTAATGACCATATTATTACAGGACACGTCACTATGTCAACAGTATTCCTAATGACCATATTATTACAGGACACGTCTCTATGTCAACAGTATTCCTAATGACCATATTATTACAGATACAGGACATGTCTCTATGTCAACAGTATTCCTGTTGAACATATTATTACAGATACAGGACACGTCACTATGTCAACAGTATTCCTAATGACCATATTATTACAGGACACGTCACTATATAAACAGTATTTCTAATGACCATATTATTACAGGACATGTCACTATGTCAACAGTATTCCTAATGACCATATTATTACAGGACACATCACTATGTCAACAGTATTCCTAATGACCTTATTATTACAGAACACGTCACTATGTCAACAGTATTCCTAATGACCATATTATTACAGATACAGGACATGTCACTATGTCAACAGTATTCCTAATGACCATGTTATTACAGGACACGTCTCTATGTCAACAGTATTCCTAATGACCATATTATTACAGGACACGTCACTATGTCAACAGTATTCCTAATGACCATATTATTACAGGACACGTCACTATGTCAACAGTATTCCTAATGAACATATTATTACAGGACTCGTCACTATGTCAACAGTATTCCTTATTACCATATTATTACAGATACAGGACACATCACTTTGTCAACAGTATTCATATTGACCATATTATTACAGATACAGGACATGTCACTATGTCAACAGTATTCCTAATGACCATATTATAACAGGACACGTCACTATGTCAACAGTATTCCTAATGACCATATTATTACAGGACACGTCACCATGTCAACAGTATTCCTGATGACCATATTATTACAGATACAGGACACATCACTTTGTCAACAGTATTCATATTGACCATATTATTACAGATACAGGACATGTCACTATGTCAACAGTATTCCTAATGACCATATTATAACAGGACACGTCACTATGTCAACAGTATTCCTAATGACCATATTATTACAGGACACGTCACCATGTCAACAGTATTCCTGATGACCATATTATTACAGATACAGGACACATCACTATGTCAACAGTATTCCTATGGACCATATTATTACAGATACAGGACACGTCACTATGTCAACAGTATTCCTATTGACCATATTATTACAGGACACGTCTCTATTTCAACAGTATTCCTAATGACCATATTATTACTGGAAACGTCACTATGTCAACAGTATTCCTATTGACCATATTGCAACAGCTACAGGACACATCACTATGTCACCAGTATTCCTAATGACCATATTATTACAGATACAGGACACGTCACTATGTCACCAGTATTCCTAATGACCATATTATTACAGGACACGTCACTATGTCAACAGTATTTCTAATGACAATATTATTACAGGACACGTCACTATGTCAACAGTATTCCTAATGACCATATTATTAAAGGACACGTCACTATGTCAACAGTATTCCTAATGACCATATTATTACAGGACACGTCACTATGTCAACAGTATTCCTAATGACCATATTATTACAGATACAGGACACGTCACTATGTCAACAGTATTCCTAATGACCATGTTATTACAGATACAGGACACATCACTATGTCAACAGTATTCCTAATGACCATGTTATAACAGATACAGGACACGTCAGTATGTCAATGGTATTCCTAATGACCATATTATTACAGATACAGGACACGTCACTATGTCAACAGTATTCCTAATGACCATATTATTACAGAACACGTCACTATGTCAACAGTAATCCTAATGACCATATTATAACAGATACAGGACACATGTCTAAGACAACAGTATTCCTAATGACCATATTATTACAGATACAGAACACGTCACTATGTCACCAGTATTCCTAATGACCATATTATTACAGATACAGGACACGTCACTATGTAAATAGTATTCCTAATTACCATATTATTACAGGACACGTCACTATGTCAACAGTATTCCTAATGACCATATTATAACAGATACAGGACACGTCACTATGTCAACAGTATTCCTAATGACCATATTATTACAGGACACGTCACTATGTCAACAGTATTCCTAATGACCATATTATTACAGATACAGGACACATCTCTATGTCAACAGTATTCCTAATGACCATATTATTACAGGACACGTCTCAATGTCAACAGTATTCCTAATGACCATATTATCAGGACACGTCACTATGTCAACAGTATTCCTATTGAACATATTACAGATACAGGACACGTCACTATGTCAACAGTATTCCTAATGACCATATTATTACAGGACACATCACTATATCAACAGTATTCCTAATGACCATATTATTACAGGACACGTCACTATGTCAACAGTATTCCTAATGACCATATTATTACAGGACACGTCTCTATGTCAACAGTATTCCTAATGACCATATTATTACAGATACAGGACATGTCTCTATGTCAACAGTATTCCTGTTGAACATATTATTACAGATACAGGACACGTCACTATGTCAACAGTATTCCTAATGACCATATTATTACAGGACACGTCACTATATAAACAGTATTTCTAATGACCATATTATTACAGGACATGTCACTATGTCAACAGTATTCCTAATGACCATATTATTACAGGACACATCACTATGTCAACAGTATTCCTAATGACCTTATTATTACAGAACACGTCACTATGTCAACAGTATTCCTAATGACCATATTATTACAGATACAGGACATGTCACTATGTCAACAGTATTCCTAATGACCATGTTATTACAGGACACGTCTCTATGTCAACAGTATTCCTAATGACCATATTATTACAGGACACGTCACTATGTCAACAGTATTCCTAATGACCATATTATTACAGGACTCGTCACTATGTCAACAGTATTCCTTATTACCATATTATTACAGATACAGGACACATCACTTTGTCAACAGTATTCATATTGACCATATTATTACAGATACAGGACATGTCACTATGTCAACAGTATTCCTAATGACCATATTATAACAGGACACGTCACTATGTCAACAGTATTCCTAATGACCATATTATTACAGGACACGTCACCATGTCAACAGTATTCCTGATGACCATATTATTACAGATACAGGACACATCACTTTGTCAACAGTATTCATATTGACCATATTATTACAGATACAGGACATGTCACTATGTCAACAGTATTCCTAATGACCATATTATAACAGGACACGTCACTATGTCAACAGTATTCCTAATGACCATATTATTACAGGACACGTCACCATGTCAACAGTATTCCTGATGACCATATTATTACAGATACAGGACACATCACTATGTCAACAGTATTCCTATGGACCATATTATTACAGATACAGGACACGTCACTATGTCAACAGTATTCCTATTGACCATATTATTACAGGACACGTCTCTATTTCAACAGTATTCCTAATGACCATATTATTACTGGAAACGTCACTATGTCAACAGTATTCCTATTGACCATATTGTAACAGATACAGGACACATCAATATGTCACCAGTATTCCTAATGACCATATTATTACAGATACAGGACACGTCACTATGTCACCAGTATTCCTAATGACCATATTATTACAGGACACGTCACTATGTCAACAGTATTTCTAATGACAATATTATTACAGGACACGTCACTATGTCAACAGTATTCCTAATGACCATATTATTAAAGGACACGTCACTATGTCAACAGTATTCCTAATGACCATATTATTACAGGACACGTCACTATGTCAACAGTATTCCTAATGACCATATTATTACAGGACACGTCACTATGTCAACAGTATTCCTAATGAACATATTATTACAGGACTCGTCACTATGTCAACAGTATTCCTTATTACCATATTATTACAGATACAGGACACATCACTTTGTCAACAGTATTCATATTGACCATATTATTACAGATACAGGACATGTCACTATGTCAACAGTATTCCTAATGACCATATTATAACAGGACACGTCACTATGTCAACAGTATTCCTAATGACCATATTATTACAGGACACGTCACCATGTCAACAGTATTCCTGATGACCATATTATTACAGATACAGGACACATCACTATGTCAACAGTATTCCTATGGACCATATTATTACAGATACAGGACACATCACTATGTCAACAGTATTCCTATTGACCATATTATTACAGATACAGGACATGTCACTATGTCAACAGTATTCCTATTGACCATATTATTACAGGACACGTCTCTATTTCAACAGTATTCCTAATGACCATATTATTACTGGAAACGTCACTATGTCAACAGTATTCCTATTGACCATATTGTAACAGATACAGGACACATCACTATGTCACCAGTATTCCTAATGACCATATTATTACAGATACAGGACACGTCACTATGTCACCAGTATTCCTAATGACCATATTATTACAGGACACGTCACTATGTCAACAGTATTTCTAATGACAATATTATTACAGGACACGTCACTATGTCAACAGTATTCCTAATGACCATATTATTAAAGGACACGTCACTATGTCAACAGTATTCCTAATGACCATATTATTACAGATACAGGACACGTCACTATGTCAACAGTATTCCTAATGACCATGTTATTACAGATACAGGACACATCACTATGTCAACAGTATTCCTAATGACCATGTTATAACAGATACAGGACACGTCAGTATGTCAATGGTATTCCTAATGACCATATTATTACAGATACAGGACACGTCACTATGTCAACAGTATTCCTAATGACCATATTATTACAGAACACGTCACTATGTCAACAGTAATCCTAATAACCATATTATAACAGATACAGGACACATGTCTAAGACAACAGTATTCCTAATGACCATATTATTACAGATACAGAACACGTCACTATGTCACCAGTATTCCTAATGACCATATTATTACAGATACAGGACACGTCACTATGTAAATAGTATTCCTAATTACCATATTATTACAGGACACGTCACTATGTCAACAGTATTCCTAATGACCATATTATAACAGATACAGGACACGTCACTATGTCAACAGTATTCCTAATGACCATATTATTACAGGACACGTCACTATGTCAACAGTATTCCTAATGACCATATTATTACAGATACAGGACACATCTCTATGTCAACAGTATTCCTAATGACCATATTATTACAGGACACGTCTCAATGTCAACAGTATTCCTAATGACCATATTATCAGGACACGTCACTATGTCAACAGTATTCCTATTGAACATATTACAGATACAGGACACGTCACTATGTCAACAGTATTCCTAATGACCATATTATTACAGGACACATCACTATATCAACAGTATTCCTAATGACCATATTATTACAGGACACGTCACTATGTCAACAGTATTCCTAATGACCATATTATTACAGGACACGTCTCTATGTCAACAGTATTCCTAATGACCATATTATTACAGATACAGGACATGTCTCTATGTCAACAGTATTCCTGTTGAACATATTATTACAGATACAGGACACGTCACTATGTCAACAGTATTCCTAATGACCATATTATTACAGGACACGTCACTATATAAACAGTATTTCTAATGACCATATTATTACAGGACATGTCACTATGTCAACAGTATTCCTAATGACCATATTATTACAGGACACGTCACTATGTCAACAGTATTCCTAATGAACATATTATTACAGGACTCGTCACTATGTCAACAGTATTCCTTATTACCATATTATTACAGATACAGGACACATCACTTTGTCAACAGTATTCATATTGACCATATTATTACAGATACAGGACATGTCACTATGTCAACAGTATTCCTAATGACCATATTATAACAGGACACGTCACTATGTCAACAGTATTCCTAATGACCATATTATTACAGGACACGTCACCATGTCAACAGTATTCCTGATGACCATATTATTACAGATACAGGACACATCACTATGTCAACAGTATTCCTATGGACCATATTATTACAGATACAGGACACATCACTATGTCAACAGTATTCCTATTGACCATATTATTACAGATACAGGACACGTCACTATGTCAACAGTATTCCAATTGACCATATTATTACAGGACACGTCTCTATTTCAACAGTATTCCTAATGACCATATTATTACTGGAAACGTCACTATGTCAACAGTATTCCTATTGACCATATTGTAACAGATACAGGACACATCACTATGTCACCAGTATTCCTAATGACCATATTATTACAGATACAGGACACGTCACTATGTCACCAGTATTCCTAATGACCATATTATTACAGGACACGTCACTAGGTCAACAGTATTTCTAATGACAATATTATTACAGGACACGTCACTATGTCAACAGTATTCCTAATGACCATATTATTAAAGGACACGTCACTATGTCAACAGTATTCCTAATGACCATATTATTACAGATACAGGACACGTCACTATGTCAACAGTATTCCTAATGACCATGTTATTACAGATACAGGACACATCACTATGTCAACAGTATTCCTAATGACCATGTTATAACAGATACAGGACACGTCAGTATGTCAATGGTATTCCTAATGACCATATTATTACAGATACAGGACACGTCACTATGTCAACAGTATTCCTAATGACCATATTATTACAGAACACGTCACTATGTCAACAGTAATCCTAATAACCATATTATAACAGATACAGGACACATGTCTAAGACAACAGTATTCCTAATGACCATATTATTACAGATACAGAACACGTCACTATGTCACCAGTATTCCTAATGACCATATTATTACAGATACAGGACACGTCACTATGTAAATAGTATTCCTAATTACCATATTATTACAGGACACGTCACTATGTCAACAGTATTCCTAATGACCATATTATAACAGATACAGGACACGTCACTATGTCAACAGTATTCCTAATGACCATATTATTACAGGACACGTCACTATGTCAACAGTATTCCTAATGACCATATTATTACAGATACAGGACACATCTCTATGTCAACAGTATTCCTAATGACCATATTATTACAGGACACGTCTCAATGTCAACAGTATTCCTAATGACCATATTATCAGGACACGTCACTATGTCAACAGTATTCCTATTGAACATATTACAGATACAGGACACGTCACTATGTCAACAGTATTCCTAATGACCATATTATTACAGGACACATCACTATATCAACAGTATTCCTAATGACCATATTATTACAGGACACGTCACTATGTCAACAGTATTCCTAATGACCATATTATTACAGGACACGTCTCTATGTCAACAGTATTCCTAATGACCATATTATTACAGATACAGGACATGTCTCTATGTCAACAGTATTCCTGTTGAACATATTATTACAGATACAGGACACGTCACTATGTCAACAGTATTCCTAATGACCATATTATTACAGGACACGTCACTATATAAACAGTATTTCTAATGACCATATTATTACAGGACATGTCACTATGTCAACAGTATTCCTAATGACCATATTATTACAGGACACATCACTATGTCAACAGTATTCCTAATGACCTTATTATTACAGAACACGTCACTATGTCAACAGTATTCCTAATGACCATATTATTACAGGACACGTCACTATGTCAACAGTATTCCTAATGACCATATTATTACAGGACACGTCACTATGTCAACAGTATTCCTAATGAACATATTATTACAGGACTCGTCACTATGTCAACAGTATTCCTTATTACCATATTATTACAGATACAGGACACGTCACTATGTCACCAGTATTCCTAATGACCATATTATTACAGGACACGTCACTATGTCAACAGTATTTCTAATGACAATATTATTACAGGACACGTCACTATGTCAACAGTATTCCTAATGACCATATTATTAAAGGACACGTCACTATGTCAACAGTATTCCTAATGACCATATTATTACAGGACACGTCACTATGTCAACAGTATTCCTAATGACCATATTATTACAGGACACGTCACTATGTCAACAGTATTCCTAATGAACATATTATTACAGGACTCGTCACTATGTCAACAGTATTCCTTATTACCATATTATTACAGATACAGGACACATCACTATGTCAACAGTATTCCTATGGACCATATTATTACAGATACAGGACACATCACTATGTCAACAGTATTCCTATTGACCATATTATTACAGATACAGGACACGTCACTATGTCAACAGTATTCCAATTGACCATATTATTACAGGACACGTCTCTATTTCAACAGTATTCCTAATGACCATATTATTACTGGAAACGTCACTATGTCAACAGTATTCCTATTGACCATATTGTAACAGATACAGGACACATCACTATGTCACCAGTATTCCTAATGACCATATTATTACAGATACAGGACACGTCACTATGTCACCAGTATTCCTAATGACCATATTATTACAGGACACGTCACTAGGTCAACAGTATTTCTAATGACAATATTATTACAGGACACGTCACTATGTCAACAGTATTCCTAATGACCATATTATTAAAGGACACGTCACTATGTCAACAGTATTCCTAATGACCATATTATTACAGATACAGGACACGTCACTATGTCAACAGTATTCCTAATGACCATGTTATTACAGATACAGGACACATCACTATGTCAACAGTATTCCTAATGACCATGTTATAACAGATACAGGACACGTCAGTATGTCAATGGTATTCCTAATGACCATATTATTACAGATACAGGACACGTCACTATGTCAACAGTATTCCTAATGACCATATTATTACAGAACACGTCACTATGTCAACAGTAATCCTAATAACCATATTATAACAGATACAGGACACATGTCTAAGACAACAGTATTCCTAATGACCATATTATTACAGATACAGAACACGTCACTATGTCACCAGTATTCCTAATGACCATATTATTACAGATACAGGACACGTCACTATGTAAATAGTATTCCTAATTACCATATTATTACAGGACACGTCACTATGTCAACAGTATTCCTAATGACCATATTATAACAGATACAGGACACGTCACTATGTCAACAGTATTCCTAATGACCATATTATTACAGGACACGTCACTATGTCAACAGTATTCCTAATGACCATATTATTACAGATACAGGACACATTTCTATGTCAACAGTATTCCTAATGACCATATTATTACAGGACACGTCTCAATGTCAACAGTATTCCTAATGACCATATTATCAGGACACGTCACTATGTCAACAGTATTCCTATTGAACATATTACAGATACAGGACACGTCACTATGTCAACAGTATTCCTAATGACCATATTATTACAGGACACATCACTATATCAACAGTATTCCTAATGACCATATTATTACAGGACACGTCACTATGTCAACAGTATTCCTAATGACCATATTATTACAGGACACGTCTCTATGTCAACAGTATTCCTAATGACCATATTATTACAGATACAGGACATGTCTCTATGTCAACAGTATTCCTGTTGAACATATTATTACAGATACAGGACACGTCACTATGTCAACAGTATTCCTAATGACCATATTATTACAGGACACGTCACTATATAAACAGTATTTCTAATGACCATATTATTACAGGACATGTCACTATGTCAACAGTATTCCTAATGACCATATTATTACAGGACACATCACTATGTCAACAGTATTCCTAATGACCTTATTATTACAGAACACGTCACTATGTCAACAGTATTCCTAATGACCATATTATTACAGGACACGTCACTATGTCAACAGTATTCCTAATGACCATATTATTACAGGACACGTCACTATGTCAACAGTATTCCTAATGAACATATTATTACAGGACTCGTCACTATGTCAACAGTATTCCTTATTACCATATTATTACAGATACAGGACACGTCACTATGTCACCAGTATTCCTAATGACCATATTATTACAGGACACGTCACTATGTCAACAGTATTTCTAATGACAATATTATTACAGGACACGTCACTATGTCAACAGTATTCCTAATGACCATATTATTAAAGGACACGTCACTATGTCAACAGTATTCCTAATGACCATATTATTACAGGACACGTCACTATGTCAACAGTATTCCTAATGACCATATTATTACAGGACACGTCACTATGTCAACAGTATTCCTAATGAACATATTATTACAGGACTCGTCACTATGTCAACAGTATTCCTTATTACCATATTATTACAGATACAGGACACATCACTTTGTCAACAGTATTCATATTGACCATATTATTACAGATACAGGACATGTCACTATGTCAACAGTATTCCTAATGACCATATTATAACAGGACACGTCACTATGTCAACAGTATTCCTAATGACCATATTATTACAGGACACGTCACCATGTCAACAGTATTCCTGATGACCATATTATTACAGATACAGGACACATCACTATGTCAACAGTATTCCTATGGACCATATTATTACAGATACAGGACACATCACTATGTCAACAGTATTCCTATTGACCATATTATTACAGATACAGGACACGTCACTATGTCAACAGTATTCCTATTGACCATATTATTACAGGACACGTCTCTATTTCAACAGTATTCCTAATGACCATATTATTACTGGAAACGTCACTATGTCAACAGTATTCCTATTGACCATATTGTAACAGATACAGGACACATCACTATGTCACCAGTATTCCTAATGACCATATTATTACAGATACAGGACACGTCACTATGTCACCAGTATTCCTAATGACCATATTATTACAGGACACGTCACTATGTCAACAGTATTTCTAATGACAATATTATTACAGGACACGTCACTATGTCAACAGTATTCCTAATGACCATATTATTAAAGGACACGTCACTATGTCAACAGTATTCCTAATGACCATATTATTACAGATACAGGACACGTCACTATGTCAACAGTATTCCTAATGACCATGTTATTACAGATACAGGACACATCACTATGTCAACAGTATTCCTAATGACCATGTTATAACAGATACAGGACACGTCAGTATGTCAATGGTATTCCTAATGACCATATTATTACAGATACAGGACACGTCACTATGTCAACAGTATTCCTAATGACCATATTATTACAGAACACGTCACTATGTCAACAGTAATCCTAATAACCATATTATAACAGATACAGGACACATGTCTAAGACAACAGTATTCCTAATGACCATATTATTACAGATACAGAACACGTCACTATGTCACCAGTATTCCTAATGACCATATTATTACAGATACAGGACACGTCACTATGTAAATAGTATTCCTAATTACCATATTATTACAGGACACGTCACTATGTCAACAGTATTCCTAATGACCATATTATAACAGATACAGGACACGTCACTATGTCAACAGTATTCCTAATGACCATATTATTACAGGACACGTCACTATGTCAACAGTATTCCTAATGACCATATTATTACAGATACAGGACACATCTCTATGTCAACAGTATTCCTAATGACCATATTATTACAGGACACGTCTCAATGTCAACAGTATTCCTAATGACCATATTATCAGGACACGTCACTATGTCAACAGTATTCCTATTGAACATATTACAGATACAGGACACGTCACTATGTCAACAGTATTCCTAATGACCATATTATTACAGGACACATCACTATATCAACAGTATTCCTAATGACCATATTATTACAGGACACGTCACTATGTCAACAGTATTCCTAATGACCATATTATTACAGGACACGTCTCTATGTCAACAGTATTCCTAATGACCATATTATTACAGATACAGGACATGTCTCTATGTCAACAGTATTCCTGTTGAACATATTATTACAGATACAGGACACGTCACTATGTCAACAGTATTCCTAATGACCATATTATTACAGGACACGTCACTATATAAACAGTATTTCTAATGACCATATTATTACAGGACATGTCACTATGTCAACAGTATTCCTAATGACCATATTATTACAGGACACATCACTATGTCAACAGTATTCCTAATGACCTTATTATTACAGAACACGTCACTATGTCAACAGTATTCCTAATGACCATATTATTACAGGACACGTCACTATGTCAACAGTATTCCTAATGACCATATTATTACAGGACACGTCACTATGTCAACAGTATTCCTAATGAACATATTATTACAGGACTCGTCACTATGTCAACAGTATTCCTTATTACCATATTATTACAGATACAGGACACGTCACTATGTCACCAGTATTCCTAATGACCATATTATTACAGGACACGTCACTATGTCAACAGTATTTCTAATGACAATATTATTACAGGACACGTCACTATGTCAACAGTATTCCTAATGACCATATTATTAAAGGACACGTCACTATGTCAACAGTATTCCTAATGACCATATTATTACAGGACACGTCACTATGTCAACAGTATTCCTAATGACCATATTATTACAGGACACGTCACTATGTCAACAGTATTCCTAATGAACATATTATTACAGGACTCGTCACTATGTCAACAGTATTCCTTTGTACCAGATTATTACAGATACAGGACACATCACTTTGTCAACAGTATTCATATTGACCATATTATTACAGATACAGGACATGTCACTATGTCAACAGTATTCCTAATGACCATATTATAACAGGACACGTCACTATGTCAACAGTATTCCTAATGACCATATTATTACAGGACACGTCACCATGTCAACAGTATTCCTGATGACCATATTATTACAGATACAGGACACATCACTATGTCAACAGTATTCCTATGGACCATATTATTACAGATACAGGACACGTCACTATGTCAACAGTATTCCTATTGACCATATTATTACAGATACAGGACACGTCACTATGTCAACAGTATTCCTATTGACCATATTATTACAGGACACGTCTCTATTTCAACAGTATTCCTAATGACCATATTATTACTGGAAACGTCACTATGTCAACAGTATTCCTATTGACCATATTGTAACAGATACAGGACACATCACTATGTCACCAGTATTCCTAATGACCATATTATTACAGATACAGGACACGTCACTATGTCACCAGTATTCCTAATGACCATATTATTACAGGACACGTCACTATGTCAACAGTATTTCTAATGACAATATTATTACAGGACACGTCACTATGTCAACAGTATTCCTAATGACCATATTATTAAAGGACACGTCACTATGTCAACAGTATTCCTAATGACCATATTATTACAGATACAGGACACGTCACTATGTCAACAGTATTCCTAATGACCATGTTATTACAGATACAGGACACATCACTATGTCAACAGTATTCCTAATGACCATGTTATAACAGATACAGGACACGTCAGTATGTCAATGGTATTCCTAATGACCATATTATTACAGATACAGGACACGTCACTATGTCAACAGTATTCCTAATGACCATATTATTACAGAACACGTCACTATGTCAACAGTAATCCTAATGACCATATTATAACAGATACAGGACACATGTCTAAGACAACAGTATTCCTAATGACCATATTATTACAGATACAGAACACGTCACTATGTCACCAGTATTCCTAATGACCATATTATTACAGATACAGGACACGTCACTATGTAAATAGTATTCCTAATTACCATATTATTACAGGACACGTCACTATGTCAACAGTATTCCTAATGACCATATTATAACAGATACAGGACACGTCACTATGTCAACAGTATTCCTAATGACCATATTATTACAGGACACGTCACTATGTCAACAGTATTCCTAATGACCATATTATTACAGATACAGGACACATCTCTATGTCAACAGTATTCCTAATGACCATATTATTACAGGACACGTCTCAATGTCAACAGTATTCCTAATGACCATATTATCAGGACACGTCACTATGTCAACAGTATTCCTATTGAACATATTACAGATACAGGACACGTCACTATGTCAACAGTATTTCTAATGACCATATTATTACAGGACACATCACTATATCAACAGTATTCCTAATGACCATATTATTACAGGACACGTCACTATGTCAACAGTATTCCTAATGACCATATTATTACAGGACACGTCTCTATGTCAACAGTATTCCTAATGACCATATTATTACAGATACAGGACATGTCTCTATGTCAACAGTATTCCTGTTGAACATATTATTACAGATACAGGACACGTCACTATGTCAACAGTATTCCTAATGACCATATTATTACAGGACACGTCACTATATAAACAGTATTTCTAATGACCATATTATTACAGGACATGTCACTATGTCAACAGTATTCCTAATGACCATATTATTACAGGACACATCACTATGTCAACAGTATTCCTAATGACCTTATTATTACAGAACACGTCACTATGTCAACAGTATTCCTAATGACCATATTATTACAGATACAGGACATGTCACTATGTCAACAGTATTCCTAATGACCATGTTATTACAGGACACGTCTCTATGTCAACAGTATTCCTAATGACCATATTATTACAGGACACGTCACTATGTCAACAGTATTCCTAATGACCATATTATTACAGGACACGTCACTATGTCAACAGTATTCCTAATGAACATATTATTACAGGACTCGTCACTATGTCAACAGTATTCCTTATTACCATATTATTACAGATACAGGACACATCACTTTGTCAACAGTATTCATATTGACCATATTATTACAGATACAGGACATGTCACTATGTCAACAGTATTCCTAATGACCATATTATAACAGGACACGTCACTATGTCAACAGTATTCCTAATGACCATATTATTACAGGACACGTCACCATGTCAACAGTATTCCTGATGACCATATTATTACAGATACAGGACACATCACTTTGTCAACAGTATTCATATTGACCATATTATTACAGATACAGGACATGTCACTATGTCAACAGTATTCCTAATGACCATATTATAACAGGACACGTCACTATGTCAACAGTATTCCTAATGACCATATTATTACAGGACACGTCACCATGTCAACAGTATTCCTGATGACCATATTATTACAGATACAGGACACATCACTATGTCAACAGTATTCCTATGGACCATATTATTACAGATACAGGACACGTCACTATGTCAACAGTATTCCTATTGACCATATTATTACAGGACACGTCTCTATTTCAACAGTATTCCTAATGACCATATTATTACTGGAAACGTCACTATGTCAACAGTATTCCTATTGACCATATTGTAACAGATACAGGACACATCACTATGTCACCAGTATTCCTAATGACCATATTATTACAGATACAGGACACGTCACTATGTCACCAGTATTCCTAATGACCATATTATTACAGGACACGTCACTATGTCAACAGTATTTCTAATGACAATATTATTACAGGACACGTCACTATGTCAACAGTATTCCTAATGACCATATTATTAAAGGACACGTCACTATGTCAACAGTATTCCTAATGACCATATTATTACAGATACAGGACACGTCACTATGTCAACAGTATTCCTAATGACCATGTTATTACAGATACAGGACACATCACTATGTCAACAGTATTCCTAATGACCATGTTATAACAGATACAGGACACGTCAGTATGTCAATGGTATTCCTAATGACCATATTATTACAGATACAGGACACGTCACTATGTCAACAGTATTCCTAATGACCATATTATTACAGAACACGTCACTATGTCAACAGTAATCCTAATGACCATATTATAACAGATACAGGACACATGTCTAAGACAACAGTATTCCTAATGACCATATTATTACAGATACAGAACACGTCACTATGTCACCAGTATTCCTAATGACCATATTATTACAGATACAGGACACGTCACTATGTAAATAGTATTCCTAATTACCATATTATTACAGGACACGTCACTATGTCAACAGTATTCCTAATGACCATATTATAACAGATACAGGACACGTCACTATGTCAACAGTATTCCTAATGACCATATTATTACAGGACACGTCACTATGTCAACAGTATTCCTAATGACCATATTATTACAGATACAGGACACATCTCTATGTCAACAGTATTCCTAATGACCATATTATTACAGGACACGTCTCAATGTCAACAGTATTCCTAATGACCATATTATCAGGACACGTCACTATGTCAACAGTATTCCTATTGAACATATTACAGATACAGGACACGTCACTATGTCAACAGTATTCCTAATGACCATATTATTACAGGACACATCACTATATCAACAGTATTCCTAATGACCATATTATTACAGGACACGTCACTATGTCAACAGTATTCCTAATGACCATATTATTACAGGACACGTCTCTATGTCAACAGTATTCCTAATGACCATATTATTACAGATACAGGACATGTCTCTATGTCAACAGTATTCCTGTTGAACATATTATTACAGATACAGGACACGTCACTATGTCAACAGTATTCCTAATGACCATATTATTACAGGACACGTCACTATATAAACAGTATTTCTAATGACCATATTATTACAGGACATGTCACTATGTCAACAGTATTCCTAATGACCATATTATTACAGGACACATCACTATGTCAACAGTATTCCTAATGACCTTATTATTACAGAACACGTCACTATGTCAACAGTATTCCTAATGACCATATTATTACAGATACAGGACATGTCACTATGTCAACAGTATTCCTAATGACCATGTTATTACAGGACACGTCTCTATGTCAACAGTATTCCTAATGACCATATTATTACAGGACACGTCACTATGTCAACAGTATTCCTAATGACCATATTATTACAGGACACGTCACTATGTCAACAGTATTCCTAATGAACATATTATTACAGGACTCGTCACTATGTCAACAGTATTCCTTATTACCATATTATTACAGATACAGGTCACATCACTTTGTCAACAGTATTCATATTGACCATATTATTACAGATACAGGACATGTCACTATGTCAACAGTATTCCTAATGACCATATTATAACAGGACACGTCACTATGTCAACAGTATTCCTAATGACCATATTATTACAGGACACGTCACCATGTCAACAGTATTCCTGATGAACATATTATTACAGATACAGGACACATCACTTTGTCAACAGTATTCATATTGACCATATTATTACAGATACAGGACATGTCACTATGTCAACAGTATTCCTAATGACCATATTATAACAGGACACGTCACTATGTCAACAGTATTCCTAATGACCATATTATTACAGGACACGTCACCATGTCAACAGTATTCCTGATGACCATATTATTACAGATACAGGACACATCACTATGTCAACAGTATTCCTATGGACCATATTATTACAGATACAGGACACGTCACTATGTCAACAGTATTCCTATTGACCATATTATTACAGGACACGTCTCTATTTCAACAGTATTCCTAATGACCATATTATTACTGGAAACGTCACTATGTCAACAGTATTCCTATTGACCATATTGTAACAGATACAGGACACATCACTATGTCACCAGTATTCCTAATGACCATATTATTACAGATACAGGACACGTCACTATGTCACCAGTATTCCTAATGACCATATTATTACAGGACACGTCACTATGTCAACAGTATTTCTAATGACAATATTATTACAGGACACGTCACTATGTCAACAGTATTCCTAATGACCATATTATTAAAGGACACGTCACTATGTCAAAAGTATTCCTAATGACCATATTATTACAGGACACGTCACTATGTCAACAGTATTCCTAATGACCATATTATTACAGGACACGTCACTATGTCAACAGTATTCCTAATGAACATATTATTACAGGACTCGTCACTATGTCAACAGTATTCCTTATTACCATATTATTACAGATACAGGACACATCACTTTGTCAACAGTATTCATATTGACCATATTATTACAGATACAGGACATGTCACTATGTCAACAGTATTCCTAATGACCATATTATAACAGGACACGTCACTATGTCAACAGTATTCCTAATGACCATATTATTACAGGACACGTCACCATGTCAACAGTATTCCTGATGACCATATTATTACAGATACAGGACACATCACTATGTCAACAGTATTCCTATGGACCATATTATTACAGATACAGGACACGTCACTATGTCAACAGTATTCCTATTGACCATATTATTACAGATACAGGACACGTCACTATGTCAACAGTATTCCTATTGACCATATTATTACAGGACACGTCTCTATTTCAACAGTATTCCTAATGACCATATTATTACTGGAAACGTCACTATGTCAACAGTATTCCTATTGACCATATTGTAACAGATACAGGACACATCACTATGTCACCAGTATTCCTAATGAGCATATTATTACAGATACAGGACACGTCACTATGTCACCAGTATTCCTAATGACCAATCCACTCCTATTCACAGCGCACACCGTCACTATGTCAACAGTATTCCTAATGACCATATTATTAAAGGACACGTCACTATGTCAACAGTATTCCTAATGACCATATTATTACAGATACAGGACACGTCACTATGTCAACAGTATTCCTAATGACCATGTTATTACAGATACAGGACACATCACTATGTCAACAGTATTCCTAATGACCATGTTATAACAGATACAGGACACGTCAGTATGTCAATGGTATTCCTAATGACCATATTATTACAGATACAGGACACGTCACTATGTCAACAGTATTCCTAATGACCATATTATTACAGAACACGTCACTATGTCAACAGTAATCCTAATGACCATATTATAACAGATACAGGACACATGTCTAAGACAACAGTATTCCTAATGACCATATTATTACAGATACAGAACACGTCACTATGTCACCAGTATTCCTAATGACCATATTATTACAGATACAGGACACGTCACTATGTAAATAGTATTCCTAATTACCATATTATTACAGGACACGTCACTATGTCAACAGTATTCCTAATGACCATATTATAACAGATACAGGACACGTCACTATGTCAACAGTATTCCTAATGACCATATTATTACAGGACACGTCACTATGTCAACAGTATTCCTAATGACCATATTATTACAGATACAGGACACATCTCTATGTCAACAGTATTCCTAATGACCATATTATTACAGGACACGTCTCAATGTCAACAGTATTCCTAATGACCATATTATCAGGACACGTCACTATGTCAACAGTATTCCTATTGAACATATTACAGATACAGGACACGTCACTATGTCAACAGTATTCCTAATGACCATATTATTACAGGACACATCACTATATCAACAGTATTCCTAATGACCATATTATTACAGGACACGTCACTATGTCAACAGTATTCCTAATGACCATATTATTACAGGACACGTCTCTATGTCAACAGTATTCCTAATGACCATATTATTACAGATACAGGACATGTCTCTATGTCAACAGTATTCCTGTTGAACATATTATTACAGATACAGGACACGTCACTATGTCAACAGTATTCCTAATGACCATATTATTACAGGACACGTCACTATATAAACAGTATTTCTAATGACCATAATATTACAGGACATGTCACTATGTCAACAGTATTCCTAATGACCATATTATTACAGGACACATCACTATGTCAACAGTATTCCTAATGACCTTATTATTACAGAACACGTCACTATGTCAACAGTATTCCTAATGACCATATTATTACAGATACAGGACATGTCACTATGTCAACAGTATTCCTAATGACCATGTTATTACAGGACACGTCTCTATGTCAACAGTATTCCTAATGACCATATTATTACAGGACACGTCACTATGTCAACAGTATTCCTAATGACCATATTATTACAGGACACGTCACTATGTCAACAGTATTCCTAATGAACATATTATTACAGGACTCGTCACTATGTCAACAGTATTCCTTATTACCATATTATTACAGATACAGGACACATCACTTTGTCAACAGTATTCATATTGACCATATTATTACAGATACAGGACATGTCACTATGTCAACAGTATTCCTAATGACCATATTATAACAGGACACGTCACTATGTCAACAGTATTCCTAATGACCATATTATTACAGGACACGTCACCATGTCAACAGTATTCCTGATGACCATATTATTACAGATACAGGACACATCACTATGTCAACAGTATTCCTATGGACCATATTATTACAGATACAGGACACGTCACTATGTCAACAGTATTCCTATTGACCATATTATTACAGGACACGTCTCTATTTCAACAGTATTCCTAATGACCATATTATTACTGGAAACGTCACTATGTCAACAGTATTCCTATTGACCATATTGTAACAGATACAGGACACATCACTATGTCACCAGTATTCCTAATGACCATATTATTACAGATACAGGACACGTCACTATGTCACCAGTATTCCTAATGACCATATTATTACAGGACACGTCACTATGTCAACAGTATTTCTAATGACAATATTATTACAGGACACGTCACTATGTCAACAGTATTCCTAATGACCATATTATTAAAGGACACGTCACTATGTCAACAGTATTCCTAATGACCATATTATTACAGGACACGTCACTATGTCAACAGTATTCCTAATGACCATATTATTACAGGACACGTCACTATGTCAACAGTATTCCTAATGAACATATTATTACAGGACTCGTCACTATGTCAACAGTATTCCTTATTACCATATTATTACAGATACAGGACACATCACTTTGTCAACAGTATTCATATTGACCATATTATTACAGATACAGGACATGTCACTATGTCAACAGTATTCCTAATGACCATATTATAACAGGACACGTCACTATGTCAACAGTATTCCTAATGACCATATTATTACAGGACACGTCACCATGTCAACAGTATTCCTGATGACCATATTATTACAGATACAGGACACATCACTATGTCAACAGTATTCCTATGGACCATATTATTACAGATACAGGACATGTCTCTATGTCAACAGTATTCCTGTTGAACATATTATTACAGATACAGGACACGTCACTATGTCAACAGTATTCCTAATGACCATATTATTACAGGACACGTCACTATATAAACAGTATTTCTAATGACCATAATATTACAGGACATGTCACTATGTCAACAGTATTCCTAATGACCATATTATTACAGGACACATCACTATGTCAACAGTATTCCTAATGACCTTATTATTACAGAACACGTCACTATGTCAACAGTATTCCTAATGACCATATTATTACAGATACAGGACATGTCACTATGTCAACAGTATTCCTAATGACCATGTTATTACAGGACACGTCTCTATGTCAACAGTATTCCTAATGACCATATTATTACAGGACACGTCACTATGTCAACAGTATTCCTAATGACCATATTATTACAGGACACGTCACTATGTCAACAGTATTCCTAATGAACATATTATTACAGGACTCGTCACTATGTCAACAGTATTCCTTATTACCATATTATTACAGATACAGGACACATCACTTTGTCAACAGTATTCATATTGACCATATTATTACAGATACAGGACATGTCACTATGTCAACAGTATTCCTAATGACCATATTATAACAGGACACGTCACTATGTCAACAGTATTCCTAATGACCATATTATTACAGGACACGTCACCATGTCAACAGTATTCCTGATGACCATATTATTACAGATACAGGACACATCACTATGTCAACAGTATTCCTATGGACCATATTATTACAGATACAGGACACGTCACTATGTCAACAGTATTCCTATTGACCATATTATTACAGGACACGTCTCTATTTCAACAGTATTCCTAATGACCATATTATTACTGGAAACGTCACTATGTCAACAGTATTCCTATTGACCATATTGTAACAGATACAGGACACATCACTATGTCACCAGTATTCCTAATGACCATATTATTACAGATACAGGACACGTCACTATGTCACCAGTATTCCTAATGACCATATTATTACAGGACACGTCACTATGTCAACAGTATTTCTAATGACAATATTATTACAGGACACGTCACTATGTCAACAGTATTCCTAATGACCATATTATTAAAGGACACGTCACTATGTCAACAGTATTCCTAATGACCATATTATTACAGGACACGTCACTATGTCAACAGTATTCCTAATGACCATATTATTACAGGACACGTCACTATGTCAACAGTATTCCTAATGAACATATTATTACAGGACTCGTCACTATGTCAACAGTATTCCTTATTACCATATTATTACAGATACAGGACACATCACTTTGTCAACAGTATTCATATTGACCATATTATTACAGATACAGGACATGTCACTATGTCAACAGTATTCCTAATGACCATATTATAACAGGACACGTCACTATGTCAACAGTATTCCTAATGACCATATTATTACAGGACACGTCACCATGTCAACAGTATTCCTGATGACCATATTATTACAGATACAGGACACATCACTATGTCAACAGTATTCCTATGGACCATATTATTACAGATACAGGACACGTCACTATGTCAACAGTATTCCTATTGACCATATTATTACAGATACAGGACACGTCACTATGTCACCAGTATTCCTAATGACCATATTATTACAGGACACGTCACTATGTCAACAGTATTTCTAATGACAATATTATTACAGGACACGTCACTATGTCAACAGTATTCCTAATGACCATATTATTAAAGGACACGTCACTATGTCAACAGTATTCCTAATGACCATATTATTACAGATACAGGACACGTCACTATGTCAACAGTATTCCTAATGACCATGTTATTACAGATACAGGACACATCACTATGTCAACAGTATTCCTAATGACCATGTTATAACAGATACAGGACAAGTCAGTATGTCAATGGTATTCCTAATGACCATATTATTACAGATACAGGACACGTCACTATGTCAACAGTATTCCTAATGACCATATTATTACAGAACACGTCACTATGTCAACAGTAATCCTAATGACCATATTATAACAGATACAGGACACATGTCTAAGACAACAGTATTCCTAATGACCATATTATTACAGATACAGAACACGTCACTATGTCACCAGTATTCCTAATGACCATATTATTACAGATACAGGACACGTCACTATGTAAATAGTATTCCTAATTACCATATTATTACAGGACACGTCACTATGTCAACAGTATTCCTAATGACCATATTATAACAGATACAGGACACGTCACTATGTCAACAGTATTCCTAATGACCATATTATTAAAGGACACGTCACTATGTCAACAGTATTCCTAATGACCATATTATTACAGATACAGGACACATCTCTATGTCAACAGTATTCCTAATGACCATATTATTACAGGACACGTCTCAATGTCAACAGTATTCCTAATGACCATATTATCAGGACACGTCACTATGTCAACAGTATTCCTATTGAACATATTACAGATACAGGACACGTCACTATGTCAACAGTATTCCTAATGACCATATTATTACAGGACACATCACTATATCAACAGTATTCCTAATGACCATATTATTACAGGACACGTCACTATGTCAACAGTATTCCTAATGACCATATTATTACAGGACACGTCTCTATGTCAACAGTATTCCTAATGACCATATTATTACAGATACAGGACATGTCTCTATGTCAACAGTATTCCTGTTGAACATATTATTACAGATACAGGACACGTCACTATGTCAACAGTATTCCTAATGACCATATTATTACAGGACACGTCACTATATAAACAGTATTTCTAATGACCATATTATTACAGGACATGTCACTATGTCAACAGTATTCCTAATGACCATATTATTACAGGACACATCACTATGTCAACAGTATTCCTAATGACCTTATTATTACAGAACACGTCACTATGTCAACAGTATTCCTAATGACCATATTATTACAGATACAGGACATGTCACTATGTCAACACTATTCCTAATGACCATGTTATTACAGGACACGTCTCTATGTCAACAGTATTCCTAATGACCATATTATTACAGGACACGTCACTATGTCAACAGTATTCCTAATGACCATATTATTACAGGACACGTCACTATGTCAACAGTATTCCTAATGAACATATTATTACAGGACTCGTCACTATGTCAACAGTATTCCTTATTACCATATTATTACAGATACAGGACACATCACTTTGTCAACAGTATTCATATTGACCATATTATTACAGATACAGGACATGTCACTATGTCAACAGTATTCCTAATGACCATATTATAACAGGACACGTCACTATGTCAACAGTATTCCTAATGACCATATTATTACAGGACACGTCACCATGTCAACAGTATTCCTGATGACCATATTATTACAGATACAGGACACATCACTATGTCAACAGTATTCCTATGGACCATATTATTACAGATACAGGACACGTCACTATGTCAACAGTATTCCTATTGACCATATTATTACAGGACACGTCTCTATTTCAACAGTATTCCTAATGACCATATTATTACTGGAAACGTCACTATGTCAACAGTATTCCTATTGACCATATTGTAACAGATACAGGACACATCACTATGTCACCAGTATTCCTAATGACCATATTATTACAGATACAGGACACGTCACTATGTCACCAGTATTCCTAATGACCATATTATTACAGGACACGTCACTATGTCAACAGTATTTCTAATGACAATATTATTACAGGACACGTCACTATGTCAACAGTATTCCTAATGACCATATTATTAAAGGACACGTCACTATGTCAACAGTATTCCTAATGACCATATTATTACAGGACACGTCACTATGTCAACAGTATTCCTAATGACCATATTATTACAGGACACGTCACTATGTCAACAGTATTCCTAATGAACATATTATTACAGGACTCGTCACTATGTCAACAGTATTCCTTATTACCATATTATTACAGATACAGGACACATCACTTTGTCAACAGTATTCATATTGACCATATTATTACAGATACAGGACATGTCACTATGTCAACAGTATTCCTAATGACCATATTATAACAGGACACGTCACTATGTCAACAGTATTCCTAATGACCATATTATTACAGGACACGTCACCATGTCAACAGTATTCCTGATGACCATATTATTACAGATACAGGACACATCACTATGTCAACAGTATTCCTATGGACCATATTATTACAGATACAGGACACGTCACTATGTCAACAGTATTCCTATTGACCATATTATTACAGATACAGGACACGTCACTATGTCAACAGTATTCCTATTGACCATATTATTACAGGACACGTCTCTATTTCAACAGTATTCCTAATGACCATATTATTACTGGAAACGTCACTATGTCAACAGTATTCCTATTGACCATATTGTAACAGATACAGGACACATCACTATGTCACCAGTATTCCTAATGACCATATTATTACAGATACAGGACACGTCACTATGTCACCAGTATTCCTAATGACCATATTATTACAGGACACGTCACTATGTCAACAGTATTTCTAATGACAATATTATTACAGGACACGTCACTATGTCAACAGTATTCCTAATGACCATATTATTAAAGGACACGTCACTATGTCAACAGTATTCCTAATGACCATATTATTACAGATACAGGACACGTCACTATGTCAACAGTATTCCTAATGACCATGTTATTACAGATACAGGACACATCACTATGTCAACAGTATTCCTAATGACCATGTTATAACAGATACAGGACACGTCAGTATGTCAATGGTATTCCTAATGACCATATTATTACAGATACAGGACACGTCACTATGTCAACAGTATTCCTAATGACCATATTATTACAGAACACGTCACTATGTCAACAGTAATCCTAATGACCATATTATAACAGATACAGGACACATGTCTAAGACAACAGTATTCCTAATGACCATATTATTACAGATACAGAACACGTCACTATGTCACCAGTATTCCTAATGACCATATTATTACAGATACAGGACACGTCACTATGTAAATAGTATTCCTAATTACCATATTATTACAGGACACGTCACTATGTCAACAGTATTCCTAATGACCATATTATAACAGATACAGGACACGTCACTATGTCAACAGTATTCCTAATGACTATATTATAACAGATACAGGACACGTCACTATGTCAACAGTATTCCTAATGATATTATTATTACAGGACACGTCACTATGTCAACAGTATTCCTAATGACCATATTATTACAGATACAGGACACATCTCTATGTCAACAGTATTCCTAATGACCATATTATTACAGGACACGTCTCAATGTCAACAGTATTCCTAATGACCATATTATCAGGACACGTCACTATGTCAACAGTATTCCTATTGAACATATTATTACAGATACAGGACACGTCACTATGTCAACAGTATTCCTAATGACCATATTATTACAGGACACATCACTATATCAACAGTATTCCTAATGACCATATTATTACAGGACACGTCTCTATGTCAACAGTATTCCTAATGACCATATTATTACAGATACAGGACATGTCTCTATGTCAACAGTATTCCTATTGAACATATTATTACAGATACAGGACACGTCACTATGTCAACAGTATTCCTAATGACCATATTATTACAGGACACGTCACTATATAAACAGTATTTCTAATGACCATATTATTACAGGACATGTCACTATGTCAACAGTATTCCTATTGACCATATTATTACAGGACACGTCTCTATTTCAACAGTATTCCTAATGACCATATTATTACTGGAAACGTCACTATGTCAACAGTATTCCTATTGACCATATTGTAACAGATACAGGACACATCACTATGTCACCAGTATTCCTAATGACCATATTATTACAGATACAGGACACGTCACTATGTCACCAGTATTCCTAATGGACCATATTATTACAGGACACGTCACTATGTCAACAGTATTCTCTAATGACCAATATTAGTTACAGATACAGGACACGTCACTATGTCAACAGTATTCCTAATGACCATGTTATTACAGATACAGGACACATCACTATGTCAACAGTATTCCTAATGACCATGTTATAACAGATACAGGACACGTCAGTATGTCAATGGTATTCCTAATGACCATATTATTACAGGACACGTCACCATGTCAACAGTATTCCTGATGACCATATTATTACAGATACAGGACACATCACTATGTCAACAGTATTCCTATGGACCATATTATTACAGATACAGGACACGTCACTATGTCAACAGTATTCCTATTGACCATATTATTACAGGACACGTCTCTATTTCAACAGTATTCCTAATGACCATATTATTACTGGAAACGTCACTATGTCAACAGTATTCCTATTGACCATATTGTAACAGATACAGGACACATCACTATGTCACCAGTATTCCTAATGACCATATTATTACAGATACAGGACACGTCACTATGTCACCAGTATTCCTAATGACCATATTATTACAGGACACGTCACTATGTCAACAGTATTTCTAATGACAATATTATTACAGGACACGTCACTATGTCAACAGTATTCCTAATGACCATATTATTAAAGGACACGTCACTATGTCAACAGTATTCCTAATGACCATATTATTACAGGACACGTCACTATGTCAACAGTATTCCTAATGACCATATTATTACAGGACACGTCACTATGTCAACAGTATTCCTAATGAACATATTATTACAGGACTCGTCACTATGTCAACAGTATTCCTTATTACCATATTATTACAGATACAGGACACATCACTTTGTCAACAGTATTCATATTGACCATATTATTACAGATACAGGACATGTCACTATGTCAACAGTATTCCTAATGACCATATTATAACAGGACACGTCACTATGTCAACAGTATTCCTAATGACCATATTATTACTGGACACGTCACCATGTCAACAGTATTCCTGATGACCATATTATTACAGATACAGGACACATCACTATGTCAACAGTATTCCTATGGACCATATTATTACAGATACAGGACACGTCACTATGTCAACAGTATTCCTATTGACCATATTATTACAGATACAGGACACGTCACTATGTCAACAGTATTCCTATTGACCATATTATTACAGGACACGTCTCTATTTCAACAGTATTCCTAATGACCATATTATTACTGGAAACGTCACTATGTCAACAGTATTCCTATTGACCATATTGTAACAGATACAGGACACATCACTATGTCACCAGTATTCCTAATGACCATATTATTACAGATACAGGACACGTCACTATGTCACCAGTATTCCTAATGACCATATTATTACAGGACACGTCACTATGTCAACAGTATTTCTAATGACAATATTATTACAGGACACGTCACTATGTCAACAGTATTCCTAATGACCATATTATTAAAGGACACGTCACTATGTCAACAGTATTCCTAATGACCATATTATTACAGATACAGGACACGTCACTATGTCAACAGTATTCCTAATGACCATGTTATTACAGATACAGGACACATCACTATGTCAACAGTATTCCTAATGACCATGTTATAACAGATACAGGACACGTCAGTATGTCAATGGTATTCCTAATGACCATATTATTACAGATACAGGACACGTCACTATGTCAACAGTATTCCTAATGACCATATTATTACAGAACACGTCACTATGTCAACAGTAATCCTAATGACCATATTATAACAGATACAGGACACATGTCTAAGACAACAGTATTCCTAATGACCATATTATTACAGATACAGAACACGTCACTATGTCACCAGTATTCCTAATGACCATATTATTACAGATACAGGACACGTCACTATGTAAATAGTATTCCTAATTACCATATTATTACAGGACACGTCACTATGTCAACAGTATTCCTAATGACCATATTATAACAGATACAGGACACGTCACTATGTCAACAGTATTCCTAATGACTATATTATAACAGATACAGGACACGTCACTATGTCAACAGTATTCCTAATGATATTATTATTACAGGACACGTCACTATGTCAACAGTATTCCTAATGACCATATTATTACAGATACAGGACACATCTCTATGTCAACAGTATTCCTAATGACCATATTATTACAGGACACGTCTCAATGTCAACAGTATTCCTAATGACCATATTATCAGGACACGTCACTATGTCAACAGTATTCCTATTGAACATATTATTACAGATACAGGACACGTCACTATGTCAACAGTATTCCTAATGACCATATTATTACAGGACACATCACTATATCAACAGTATTCCTAATGACCATATTATTACAGGACACGTCTCTATGTCAACAGTATTCCTAATGACCATATTATTACAGATACAGGACATGTCTCTATGTCAACAGTATTCCTATTGAACATATTATTACAGATACAGGACACGTCACTATGTCAACAGTATTCCTAATGACCATATTATTACAGGACACGTCACTATATAAACAGTATTTCTAATGACCATATTATTACAGGACATGTCACTATGTCAACAGTATTCCTATTGACCATATTATTACAGGACACGTCTCTATTTCAACAGTATTCCTAATGACCATATTATTACTGGAAACGTCACTATGTCAACAGTATTCCTATTGACCATATTGTAACAGATACAGGACACATCACTATGTCACCAGTATGCCTAATGACCATATTATTACAGATACAGGACACGTCACTATGTCACCAGTATTCCTAATGACCATATTATTACAGGACACGTCACTATGTCAACAGTATTTCTAATGACAATATTATTACAGGACACGTCACTATGTCAACAGTATTCCTAATGACCATATTATTAAAGGACACGTCACTATGTCAACAGTATTCCTAATGACCATATTATTACAGATACAGGACACGTCACTATGTCAACAGTATTCCTAATGACCATGTTATTACAGATACAGGACACATCACTATGTCAACAGTATTCCTAATGACCATGTTATAACAGATACAGGACACGTCAGTATGTCAATGGTATTCCTAATGACCATATTATTACAGATACAGGACACGTCACTATGTCAACAGTATTCCTAATGACCATATTATTACAGAACACGTCACTATGTCAACAGTAATCCTAATGACCATATTATAACAGATACAGGACACATGTCTAAGACAACAGTATTCCTAATGACCATATTATTACAGATACAGAACACGTCACTATGTCACCAGTATTCCTAATGACCATATTATTACAGATACAGGACACGTCACTATGTAAATAGTATTCCTAATTACCATATTATTACAGGACACGTCACTATGTCAACAGTATTACTAATGACCATATTATAACAGATACAGGACACGTCACTATGTCAACAGTATTCCTAATGACTATATTATAACAGATACAGGACACGTCACTATGTCAACAGTATTCCTAATGACCATATTATTACAGGACACGTCACTATGTCAACAGTATTCCTAATGACCATATTATTACAGATACAGGACACATCTCTATGTCAACAGTATTCCTAATGACCATATTATTACAGGACACGTCACTATGTCAACAGTATTCCTAATGACCATATTATTACAGGACACGTCTCTATGTCAACAGTATTCCTAATGACCATATTATTACAGATACAGGACATGTCTCTATGTCAACAGTATTCCTATTGAACATATTATTACAGATACAGGACACGTCACTATGTCAACAGTATTCCTAATGACCATATTATTACAGGACACGTCACTATATAAACAGTATTTCTAATGACCATATTATTACAGGACATGTCACTATGTCAACAGTATTCCTAATGACCATATTATTACAGGACACATCACTATGTCAACAGTATTCCTAATGACCTTATTATTACAGATACAGGACACATCACTTTGTCAACAGTATTCATATTGACCATATTATTACAGATACAGGACATGTCACTATGTCAACAGTATTCCTAATGACCATATTATAACAGGACACGTCACTATGTCAACAGTATTCCTAATGACCATATTATTACAGGACACGTCACCATGTCAACAGTATTCCTGATGACCATATTATTACAGATACAGGACACATCACTATGTCAACAGTATTCATATGGACCATATTATTACAGATACAGGACACGTCACTATGTCAACAGTATTCCTATTGACCATATTATTACAGGACACGTCTCTATTTCAACAGTATTCCTAATGACCATATTATTACAGGAAACGTCACTATGTCAACAGTATTCCTATTGACCATATTGTAACAGATACAGGACACATCACTATGTCAACAGTATTCCTATTGACCATATTATTACAGATACAGGACACGTCACTATGTCAACAGTATTCCTAATGACTATATTATAACAGATACAGGACACGTCACTATGTCAACAGTATTCCTAATGACCATATTATTACAGGACACGTCACTATGTCAACAGTATTCCTAATGACCATATTATTACAGATACAGGACACATCTCTATGTCAACAGTATTCCTAATGACCATATTATTACAGGACACGTCACTATGTCAACAGTATTCCTAATGACCATATTATTACAGGACACGTCTCTATGTCAACAGTATTCCTAATGACCATATTATTACAGATACAGGACATGTCTCTATGTCAACAGTATTCCTATTGAACATATTATTACAGATACAGGACACGTCACTATGTCAACAGTATTCCTAATGACCATATTATTACAGGACACGTCACTATATAAACAGTATTTCTAATGACCATATTATTACAGGACATGTCACTATGTCAACAGTATTCCTAATGACCATATTATTACAGGACACATCACTATGTCAACAGTATTCCTAATGACCTTATTATTACAGAACACGTCACTATGTCAACAGTATTCCTAATGACCATATTATTACAGATACAGGACATGTCACTATGTCAACAGTATTCCTAATGACCATGTTATTACAGGACACGTCTCTATGTCAACAGTATTCCTAATGACCATATTATTACAGGACACGTCACTATGTCAACAGTATTCCTAATGACCATATTATTACAGGACACGTCACTATGTCAACAGTATTCCTAATGAACATATTATTACAGGACTCGTCACAATGTCAACATTATTCCTTATTACCATATTATCACAGATACAGGACACATCACTTTGTCAACAGTATTCATATTGACAATATTATTACAGATACAGGACATGTCACTATGTCAACAGTATTCCAAATGACCATATTATAACAGGACACGTCACTATGTCAACAGTATTCCTAATGACCATATTATTACAGGACACGTCACCATGTCAACAGTATTCCTGATGACCATATTATTACAGATACAGGACACATCACTATGTCAACAGTATTCATATGGACCATATTATTACAGATACAGGACACGTCGCTATGTCAACAGTATTCCTATTGACCATATTATTACAGGACACGTCTCTATTTCAACAGTATTCCTAATGACCATATTATTACAGAACACGTCACTATGTCAACAGTAATCCTAATGACCATATTATAACAGATACAGGACACATCACTATGTCAACAGTATTCCTATTGACCATATTATTACAGATACAGGACACGTCACTATGTCAACAGTATTCCTAATGACCATATTATTACAGGAGACGTCTCTATGTCAACAGTATTCCTAATGACCATATTATTACAGGACATGTCACTATGTCAGCAGTATTCCTAATGACCATATTATTACAGGACACGTCACTATATAAACAGTATTCCTAATGACCATATTATTACAGGACACGTCACTATATAAACAGTATTCCTAATGACCATATTATTACAGGACACGTCACTATATAAACAGTATTCCTAATGACCATATTATTACAGGACATGTCACTATGTCAACAGTATTCCTAATGACCATATTATTACAGGACACATCACTATGTCAACAGTATTCCTAATGACCTTATTATTACAGAACACGTCACTATGTCAACAGTATTCCTAATGACCATATTATTACAGATACAGGACACGTCACTATGTCACCAGTATTCCTAATGACCATATTATTACAGATACAGGACACGTCACTATGTCACCAGTATTCCTAATGACCATATTATTACAGGACACGTCACTATGTCAACATTATTTCTAATGACAATATTATTACAGGACACGTCACTATGTCAACAGTATTCCTAATGACCATATTATTAAAGGACACGCCACTATGTCAACAGTATTCCTAATGACCATGTTATTACAGATACAGGACACATCACTATGTCAACAGTATTCCTAATGACCATGTTATAACAGATACAGGACAAGTCAGTATGTCAATGGTATTCCTAATGACCATATTATTACAGATACAGGACACGTCACTATGTCAACAGTATTCCTAATGACCATATTATTACAGAACACGTCACTATGTCAACAGTAATCCTAATGACCATATTATTACAGATACAGGACACACGTCTCTATGTCAACAGTATTCCTAATGACCATATTATTACAGATACAGGACATGTCTCTATGTCAACAGTATTCCTATTGAACATATTATTACAGATACAGGACACGTCACTATGTCAACAGTATTCCTAATGACCATATTATTACAGGACACGTCACTATATAAACAGTATTTCTAATGACCATATTATTACAGGACATGTCACTATGTCAACAGTATTCCTAATGACCATATTATTACAGGACACATCACTATGTCAACAGTATTCCTAATGACCTTATTATTACAGAACACGTCACTATGTCAACAGTATTCCTAATGACCATATTATTACAGATACAGGACATGTCACTATGTCAACAGTATTCCTAATGACCATGTTATTACAGGACACGTCTCTATGTCAACAGTATTCCTAATGACCATATTATTACAGGACACGTCACTATGTCAACAGTATTCCTAATGACCATATTATTACAGGACACGTCACTATGTCAACAGTATTCCTAATGAACATATTATTACAGGACTCGTCACAATGTCAACATTATTCCTTATTACCATATTATTACAGATACAGGACACATCACTTTGTCAACAGTATTCATATTGACCATATTATTACAGATACAGGACATGTCACTATGTCAACAGTATTCCAAATGACCATATTATAACAGGACACGTCACTATGTCAACAGTATTCCTAATGACCATATTATTACAGGACACGTCACCATGTCAACAGTATTCCTGATGACCATATTATTACAGATACAGGACACATCACTATGTCAACAGTATTCATATGGACCATATTATTACAGATACAGGACACGTCACTATGTCAACAGTATTCCTATTGACCATATTATTACAGGACACGTCTCTATTTCAACAGTATTCCTAATGACCATATTATTACAGAACACGTCACTATGTCAACAGTAATCCTAATGACCATATTATAACAGATACAGGACACATCACTATGTCAACAGTATTCCTATTGACCATATTATTACAGATACAGGACACGTCACTATGTCAACAGTATTCCTAATGACCATATTATTACAGGAGACGTCTCTATGTCAACAGTATTCCTAATGACCATATTATTACAGGACATGTCACTATGTCAGCAGTATTCCTAATGACCATATTATTACAGGACACGTCACTATATAAACAGTATTCCTAATGACCATATTATTACAGGACACGTCACTATATAAACAGTATTCCTAATGACCATATTATTACAGGACACGTCACTATATAAACAGTATTCCTAATGACCATATTATTACAGGACATGTCACTATGTCAACAGTATTCCTAATGACCATATTATTACAGGACACATCACTATGTCAACAGTATTCCTAATGACCTTATTATTACAGAACACGTCACTATGTCAACAGTATTCCTAATGACCATATTATTACAGATACAGGACACGTCACTATGTCACCAGTATTCCTAATGACCATATTATTACAGATACAGGACACGTCACTATGTCACCAGTATTCCTAATGACCATATTATTACAGGACACGTCACTATGTCAACATTATTTCTAATGACAATATTATTACAGGACACGTCAATATGTCAACAGTATTCCTAATGACCATATTATTAAAGGACACGCCACTATGTCAACAGTATTCCTAATGACCATGTTATAACAGATACAGGACAAGTCAGTATGTCAATGGTATTCCTAATGACCATATTATTACAGATACAGGACACGTCACTATGTCAACAGTATTCCTAATGACCATATTATTACAGAACACGTCACTATGTCAACAGTAATCCTAATGACCATATTATTACAGATACAGGACACATGTCTAAGACAACAGTATTCCTAATGACCATATTATTACAGATACAGAACACGTCACTATGTCACCAGTATTCCTAATGACCATATTATTACAGATACAGGACACGTCACTATGTAAATAGTATTCCAAATTACCATATTATCACAGGACACGTCACTATGTCAACAGTATTCCTAATGACCATATTATAACAGATACAGGACACGTCACTATGTCAACAGTATTCCTAATGACTATATTATAACAGATACAGGACACGTCACTATGTCAACAGTATTCCTAATGACCATATTATTACAGGACACGTCTCTATTTCAACAGTATTCCTAATGACCATATTATTACTGGAAACGTCACTATGTCAACAGTATTCCTAATGACCATATTATTACAGGACACGTCACTATATAAACAGTATTCCTAATGATCATATTATTACAGGACACGTCACTATATAAACAGTATTCCTAATGACCATATTATTACAGGACACGTCACTATATAAACAGTATTTCTAATGACCATATTATTACAGGACACGTCACTATGTCAACAGTATTCCTAATGACCAAATTATTACAGATACAGGACATGTCACTATGTCAACAGTATTCCTAATGACCATATTATTACAGGACACATCACTATGTCAACAGTATTCCTAATGACCTTATTATTACAGAACACGTCACTATGTCAACAGTATTCCTAATGACCATATTATTACAGATACAGGACACGTCACTATGTCACCAGTATTCCTAATGACCATATTATTACAGATACAGGACACGTCACTATGTCACCAGTATTCCTAATGACCATATTATTACAGGACACGTCACTATGTCAACATTATTTCTAATGACAATATTATTACAGGACACGTCACTATGTCAACAGTATTCCTAATGACCATATTATTAAAGGACACGCCACTATGTCAACAGTATTCCTAATGACCATGTTATTACAGATACAGGACACATCACTATGTCAACAGTATTCCTAATGACCATGTTATAACAGATACAGGACAAGTCAGTATGTCAATGGTATTCCTAATGACCATATTATTACAGATACAGGACACGTCACTATGTCAACAGTATTCCTAATGACCATATTATTACAGAACACGTCACTATGTCAACAGTAATCCTAATGACCATATTATTACAGATACAGGACACATGTCTAAGACAACAGTATTCCTAATGACCATATTATTACAGATACAGAACACGTCACTATGTCACCAGTATTCCTAATGACCATATTATTACAGATACAGGACACGTCACTATGTAAATAGTATTCCAAATTACCATATTATCACAGGACACGTCACTATGTCAACAGTATTCCTAATGACCATATTATAACAGATACAGGACACGTCACTATGTCAACAGTATTCCTAATGACTATATTATAACAGATACAGGACACATCACTATGTCAACAGTATTCCTATTGACCATATTATTACAGATACAGGACACGTCACTATGTCAACAGTATTCCTAATGACCATATTATTACAGGAGACGTCTCTATGTCAACAGTATTCCTAATGACCATATTATTACAGGACATGTCACTATGTCAGCAGTATTCCTAATGACCATATTATTACAGGACACGTCACTATATAAACAGTATTCCTAATGACCATATTATTACAGGACACGTCACTATATAAACAGTATTCCTAATGACCATATTATTACAGGACACATCACTATGTCAACAGTATTCCTAATGACCATATTATTACAGATACAGGACACGTCACTATGTCACCAGTATTCCTAATGACCATATTATTACAGATACAGGACACGTCACTATGTCACCAGTATTCCTAATGACCATATTATTACAGGACACGTCACTATGTCAACATTATTTCTAATGACAATATTATTACAGGACACGTCACTATGTCAACAGTATTCCTAATGACCATATTATTAAAGGACACGCCACTATGTCAACAGTATTCCTAATGACCATGTTATTACAGATACAGGACACATCACTATGTCAACAGTATTCCTAATGACCATGTTATTACAGAACACGTCACTATGTCAACAGTAATCCTAATGACCATATTATTACAGATACAGGACACATGTCTAAGACAACAGTATTCCTAATGACCATATTATTACAGATACAGAACACGTCACTATGTCACCAGTATTCCTAATGACCATATTATTACAGATACAGGACACGTCACTATGTAAATAGTATTCCAAATTACCATATTATCACAGGACACGTCACTATGTCAACAGTATTCCTAATGACCATATTATAACAGATACAGGACACGTCACTATGTCAACAGTATTCCTAATGACTATATTATAACAGATACAGGACACATCACTATGTCAACAGTATTCCTATTGACCATATTATTACAGATACAGGACACGTCACTATGTCAACAGTATTCCTAATGACCATATTATTACAGGAGACGTCTCTATGTCAACAGTATTCCTAATGACCATATTATTACAGGACATGTCACTATGTCAGCAGTATTCCTAATGACCATATTATTACAGGACACGTCACTATATAAACAGTATTCCTAATGACCATATTATTACAGGACACGTCACTATATAAACAGTATTCCTAATGACCATATTATTACAGGACACATCACTATGTCAACAGTATTCCTAATGACCTTATTATTACAGAACACGTCACTATGTCAACAGTATTCCTAATGACCATATTATTACAGATACAGGACACGTCACTATGTCACCAGTATTCCTAATGACCATATTATTACAGATACAGGACACGTCACTATGTCACCAGTATTCCTAATGACCATATTATTACAGGACACGTCACTATGTCAACATTATTTCTAATGACAATATTATTACAGGACACGTCACTATGTCAACAGTATTCCTAATGACCATATTATTAAAGGACACGCCACTATGTCAACAGTATTCCTAATGACCATGTTATTACAGATACAGGACACATCACTATGTCAACAGTATTCCTAATGACCATGTTATAACAGATACAGGACAAGTCAGTATGTCAATGGTATTCCTAATGACCATATTATTACAGATACAGGACACGTCACTATGTCAACAGTATTCCTAATGACCATATTATTACAGAACACGTCACTATGTCAACAGTAATCCTAATGACCATATTATTACAGATACAGGACACATGTCTAAGACAACAGTATTCCTAATGACCATATTATTACAGATACAGAACACGTCACTATGTCACCAGTATTCCTAATGACCATATTATTACAGATACAGGACACGTCACTATGTAAATAGTATTCCAAATTACCATATTATCACAGGACACGTCACTATGTCAACAGTATTCCTAATGACCATATTATAACAGATACAGGACACGTCACTATGTCAACAGTATTCCTAATGACTATATTATAACAGATACAGGACACGTCACTATGTCAACAGTATTCCTAATGACCATATTATTACAGGACACGTCTCTATTTCAACAGTATTCCTAATGACCATATTATTACTGGAAACGTCACTATGTCAACAGTATTCCTAATGACCATATTATTACAGGACACGTCACTATATAAACAGTATTCCTAATGATCATATTATTACAGGACACGTCACTATATAAACAGTATTCCTAATGACCATATTATTACAGGACACGTCACTATATAAACAGTATTTCTAATGAACATATTATTACAGGACACGTCACTATGTCAACAGTATTCCTAATGACCAAATTATTACAGATACAGGACATGTCACTATGTCAACAGTATTCCTAATGACCATATTATTACAGGACACATCACTATGTCAACAGTATTCCTAATGACCTTATTATTACAGAACACGTCACTATGTCAACAGTATTCCTAATGACCATATTATTACAGATACAGGACACGTCACTATGTCACCAGTATTCCTAATGACCATATTATTACAGATACAGGACACGTCACTATGTCACCAGTATTCCTAATGACCATATTATTACAGGACACGTCACTATGTCAACATTATTTCTAATGACAATATTATTACAGGACACGTCACTATGTCAACAGTATTCCTAATGACCATATTATTAAAGGACAAGCCACTATGTCAACAGTATTCCTAATGACCATGTTATTACAGATACAGGACACATCACTATGTCAACAGTATTCCTAATGACCATGTTATAACAGATACAGGACAAGTCAGTATGTCAATGGTATTCCTAATGACCATATTATTACAGATACAGGACACGTCACTATGTCAACAGTATTCCTAATGACCATATTATTACAGAACACGTCACTATGTCAACAGTAATCCTAATGACCATATTATTACAGATACAGGACACATGTCTAAGACAACAGAATACCTAATGACCATATTATTACAGATACAGAACACGTCACTATGTCACCAGTATTCCTAATGACCATATTATTACAGATACAGGACACGTCACTATGTAAATAGTATTCCAAATTACCATATTATCACAGGACACGTCACTATGTCAACAGTATTCCTAATGACCATATTATAACAGATACAGGACACGTCACTATGTCAACAGTATTCCTAATGACTATATTATAACAAATACAGGACACGTCACTATGTCAACAGTATTCCTAATGACCATATTATTACAGGACACGTCTCTATTTCAACAGTATTCCTAATGACCATATTATTACTGGAAACGTCACTATGTCAACAGTATTCCTAATGACCATATTATTACAGGACACGTCACTATATAAACAGTATTCCTAATGATCATATTATTACAGGACACGTCACTATATAAACAGTATTCCTAATGACCATATTATTACAGGACACGTCACTATATAAACAGTATTTCTAATGACCATATTATTACAGGACACGTCACTATGTCAACAGTATTCCTAATGACCAAATTATTACAGATACAGGACATGTCACTATGTCAACAGTATTCCTAATGACCATGTTATTAAAGGACACGTCTCTATGTCAACAGTATTCCTAATGACCATATTATTACGGGACACGTAACTATGTCAACAGTATTCCTAATGACCATATTATTACATGTACAGGACACGTCACTATGTCAACAGTATTCCTAATGACCATAATATTACAGGACACGTAACTATGTCAACAGTATTCCTAATGACCATATTATTACAGATACAGGACACGTCACTATGTGAACTGTATTCCTAATGACCATATTATTACAGATACAGGACACGTCACTTTGTCAACAGTATTCATATTGACCATATTATTACAGATACAGGACACGTCACTATGTCAACAGTATTCCTAATGAACATATTATTACAGGACTCGTCACTATGTCAACAGTATTCCTTATTACCATATTATTACAGATACAGGACACATCACTTTGTCAACAGTATTCATATTGACCATATTATTACAGATACAGGACATGTCACTATGTCAACAGTATTCCTATTGACCATATTATTACAGGACACGTCTCTATTTCAACAGTATTCCTAATGACCATATTATTACTGGAAACGTCACTATGTCAACAGTATTCCTATTGACCATATTGTAACAGATACAGGACACATCACTATGTCACCAGTATTCCTAATGACCATATTATTACAGATACAGGACACGTCACTATGTCACCAGTATTCCTAATGACCATATTATTACAGGACACGTCACTATGTCAACAGTATTTCTAATGACAATATTATTACAGGACACGTCACTATGTCAACAGTATTCCTAATGACCATATTATTAAAGGACACGTCACTATGTCAACAGTATTCCTAATGACCATATTATTACAGATACAGGACACGTCACTATGTCAACAGTATTCCTAATGACCATGTTATTACAGATACAGGACACATCACTATGTCAACAGTATTCCTAATGACCATGTTATAACAGATACAGGACACGTCAGTATGTCAATGGTATTCCTAATGACCATATTATTACAGATACAGGACACGTCACTATGTCAACAGTATTCCTAATGACCATATTATTACAGAACACGTCACTATGTCAACAGTAATCCTAATGACCATATTATAACAGATACAGGACACATGTCTAAGACAACAGTATTCCTAATGACCATATTATTACAGATACAGAACACGTCACTATGTCACCAGTATTCCTAATGACCATATTATTACAGATACAGGACACGTCACTATATAAACAGTATTCCTAATGACCATATTATTACAGGACACGTCACTATATAAACAGTATTTCTAATGACCATATTATTACAGGACACGTCACTATGTCAACAGTATTCCTAATGACCAAATTATTACAGATACAGGACATGTCACTATGTCAACAGTATTCCTAATGACCATGTTATTAAAGGACACGTCTCTATGTCAACAGTATTCCTAATGACCATATTATTACAGGACACGTAACTATGTCAACAGTATTCCTAATGACCATATTATTACAGGACACGTCACTATGTCAACAGTATTCCTAATGACCATATTATTACAGGACTCGTCACTATGTCAACAGTATTCCTTATTACCATATTATTACAGATACAGGACTCATCACTTTGTCAACAGTATTCATATTGACCATATTTTTACAGATACAGGACATGTCACTATGTCAACAGTATTCCTAATGACCATATTATTACAGGACACGTCACTATGTCAACAGTATTCCTAATGAACATATTATTACAGGACTCGTCACTATGTCAACAGTATTCCTTATTACCATATTATTACAGATACAGGACACATCACTTTGTCAACAGTATTCATATTGACCATATTATTACAGATACAGGACATGTCACTATGTCAACAGTATTCCTATTGACCATATTATTACAGGACACGTCTCTATTTCAACAGTATTCCTAATGACCATATTATTACTGGAAACGTCACTATGTCAACAGTATTCCTATTGACCATATTGTAACAGATACAGGACACATCACTATGTCACCAGTATTCCTAATGACCATATTATTACAGATACAGGACACGTCACTATGTCACCAGTATTCCTAATGACCATATTATTACAGGACACGTCACTATGTCAACAGTATTTCTAATGACAATATTATTACAGGACACGTCACTATGTCAACAGTATTCCTAATGACCATATTATTAAAGGACACGTCACTATGTCAACAGTATTCCTAATGACCATATTATTACAGATACAGGACACGTCACTATGTCAACAGTATTCCTAATGACCATGTTATTACAGATACAGGACACATCACTATGTCAACAGTATTCCTAATGACCATGTTATAACAGATACAGGACACGTCAGTATGTCAATGGTATTCCTAATGACCATATTATTACAGATACAGGACACGTCACTATGTCAACAGTATTCCTAATGACCATATTATTACAGAACACGTCACTATGTCAACAGTAATCCTAATGACCATATTTTAACAGATACAGGACACATGTCTAAGACAACAGTATTCCTAATGACCATATTATTACAGATACAGAACACGTCACTATGTCACCAGTATTCCTAATGACCATATTATTACAGATACAGGACACGTCACTATGTAAATAGTATTCCTAATTACCATATTATTACAGGACACGTCACTATGTCAACAGTATTCCTAATGACCATATTATAACAGATACAGGACACGTCACTATGTCAACAGTATTCCTAATGACTATATTATAACAGATACAGGACACGTCACTATGTCAACAGTATTCCTAATGACCATATTATTACAGGACACGTCACTATGTCAACAGTATTCCTAATGACCATATTATTACAGATACAGGACACATCTCTATGTCAACAGTATTCCTAATGACCATATTATTACAGGACACGTCACTATGTCAACAGTATTCCTAATGACCATATTATTACAGGACATGTCTCTATGTCAACAGTATTCCTAATGACCATATTATTACAGATACAGGACATGTCTCTATGTCAACAGTATTCCTATTGAACATATTATTACAGATACAGGACACGTCACTATGTCAACAGTATTCCTAATGACCATATTATTACAGGACACGTCACTATATAAACAGTATTTCTAATGACCATATTATTACAGGACATGTCACTATGTCAACAGTATTCCTAATGACCATATTATTACAGGACACATCACTATGTCAACAGTACTCCTAATGACCTTATTATTACAGAACACGTCACTATGTCAACAGTATTCCTAATGACCATATTATTACAGATACAGGACATGTCACTATGTCAACAGTATTCCTAATGACCATGTTATTACAGGACACGTCTCTATGTCAACAGTATTCCTAATGACCATATTATTACAGGACACGTCACTATGTCAACAGTATTCCTAATGACCATATTATTACAGGACACGTCACTATGTCAACAGTATTCCTAATGAACATATTATTACAGGACTCGTCACTATGTCAACAGTATTCCTTATTACCATATTATTACAGATACAGGACACATCACTTTGTCAACAGTATTCATATTGACCATATTATTACAGATACAGGACATGTCACTATGTCAACAGTATTCCTAATGACCATATTATAACAGGACACGTCACTATGTCAACAGTATTCCTAATGACCATATTATTACAGGACACGTCACCATGTCAACAGTATTCCTGATGACCATATTATTACAGATACAGGACACATCACTATGTCAACAGTATTCCTATGGTGTCACGGTTGTTGTCGGTGAATGAGGACCAAAACGCAGCAGGTACGTGAATGCTCATCTTGATGTTTAATTACCTTTCAAAACGAACATATAAAATAACAAAAACACGAACGATCAACAAAAACAGTCTGGTAAGGCACAAGGCTATACACAGAATAATCACCCACAAATCACACATACAAACACACCCTAATATATGGAACTCTCAATCAAAGGCAGATAGACAACACCTGCCTTCAACTGAGAGTCCCAACCCCAATCAACCAAACATAGAAACACACAACCTAGACTAACCGTAGAATTACTAAACATAAACCAAAACCCGGAATTACTAAATCAAACACCCTTTACACAAAACACACCACCCCGAACCACATAAAACAAATACCCCCTGCCACGCCCTGACCAAACTACAAAACAATTAACCTTATATACTGGCCAGGACGTGACAGTACCCCCCCCCTTAAAGGTGCTACCCCAGAAGCACCTTAACAAAAAATAATCCCAAGCAACACCAACAAAAAGTCCCCTTTACTAAAGGGAGGGAAGGGAGGGTGGCTGCCGTCAACGACGGCACTGTGCTACATCCCCCCTCCCCAACCCACCTATTTCTGGAGGTGGCTCTGGCTCCGGCCGTTCCAGGCTGTCGGGCCACTCTGGCATCGCCGGGGGGCAGTCGGGGCAGTCTGGCAATTCGGGACAGTCTGGGCAGTCTGGCAATTCGGGACAGTCTGGGCAGTCTGGCAATTCGGGACAGTCTGGGCAGTCTGGCCACTCCGGCAGTTCAGGGCAGTCTGGCCACTCCGGCAGTTCAGGGCAGTCTGGCCACTCCGGCAGTTCAGGGCAGTCTGGCCACTCCGGCAGTTCAGGGCAGTCTGGCCACTCCGGCAGTTCAGGGCAGTCTGGCCACTCCGGCAGTTCAGGGCAGTCTGGCCACTCCGGCAGTTCAGGGCAGTCTGGCCACTCCGGCAGTTCAGCGCAGTCTGGCCACTCCGGCAGTTCAGCGCAGTCTGGCCACTCCGGCAGTTCAGCGCAGTCTGGCCACTCCGGCAGTTCAGCGCAGTCTGGCCACTCCGGCAGTTCAGCGCAGTCTGGCCACTCCGGCAGTTCAGCGCAGTCTGGCCACTCCGGCAGTTCAGCGCAGTCTGGCCACTCCGGCAGTTCAGCGCAGTCTGGCCACTCCGGCAGTTCAGCGCAGTCTGGCCACTCCGGCAGTTCAGCGCAGTCTGGCCACTCCGGCAGTTCAGCGCAGTCTGGCCACTCCGGCAGTTCAGCGCAGTCTGGCCACTCCGGCAGTTCAGCGCAGTCTGACCTCTCTGGCGACTGTTGACTGGCGGGCAGCTCTGACGACTGTTGACTGGCGGGCAGCTCTGACGACTGTTGACTGGCGGGCAGCTCTAACGATGACTGTTGACTGGCGGGCAGCTCTGACGATGACTGTTGACTGGCGGGCAGCTCTAACGATGACTGTTGACTGGCGGGCAGCTCTGACGATGACTGTTGACTGGCGGGCAGCTCTGACGATGACTGTTGACTGGCGGGCAGCTCTGACGATGACTGTTGACTGGCGGGCAGCTCTGACGATGACTGTTGACTGGCGGGCAGCTCTGACGATGACTGTTGACTGGCGGGCAGCTCTGACGATGACTGTTGACTGGCGGGCAGCTCTGACGATGACTGTTGACTGGCGGGCAGCTCTGATGAAGACTGTTGACTGGCGGGCAGCTCTGATGAAGACTGTTGACTGGCGGGCAGCTCTGATGAAGACTGTTGACTGGCGGGCAGCTCTAATGAAGACTGTTGACTGGCGAGGCTGGGTTGACGCACTTGTAGCCTGGTGCGTGGTGCTGGTACTGGGTTTACCAGATTATGTACACGCACCTCCAGGCTAGTGCGGGGAGCGGGAACAGGACGAGTCGGACTGGGTTGACGCACTTCCGGGTCCGCACGAGAGACAGGAGCTGGAAACCCAGGGCTATGGAGGCGCACAGCCGGTCTAGATCTTACCTCCTGCACAACCCGCCTTGGCTGGATGGAACTAGTAGCCCTGTACGAGCGGGGTGCTCGTACAGGGCAGACTGGGCTGTGCAGGGGCCTGATGGTAGCCGTGCGTAGAGCGGGAGTTGGGTAGCCTGGTCCTCGGAGGCGTACCGGCGACCAGATGCGCTGCGCAGGCATCCTCCTACCAGGCTGGATGCCCGCTCTAGCACGGCACCTGCGAGGGGCTGGAATAACGCGCACCGGACTGTGCGTGCGTATGGGTGAGATAGTGCGCTCCTCAGCGAAACATAGCGCTCTCCACCCCATACGCTCCTCCATATAACCACGGGTAGCTGGCTTCCGGCTCTTCTTACGCCTAGCCAAACTACCCGTGTGCCCCCCCCAAAAATTTTCTTGGGGGTGCCTCTCGTGCATCTCCTTCAGCGCGTCCACTCTGGCCTCGTACCACCGCCTCTCTGCCTTGGCTGCCTCAATTTCCCACTGCGGGCGGCGATAATCCCCAGCCTGATGCCAGGGTCCGGCCCCGTCCAGAACTTCCTCCCAAGTCCACTTCTCCCGCCAGTCCAACTCGAACTCCGTCTGCTCCTTCCTCTGCTGCTTGGTCCTTTGGTGGTGGGTGATTCTGTCACGGTTGTTGTCGGTGAATGAGGACCAAAACGCAGCAGGTACGTGAATGCTCATCTTGATGTTTAATTACCTTTCAAAACGAACATATAAAATAACAAAAACACGAACGATCAACAAAAACAGTCTGGTAAGGCACAAGGCTATACACAGAATAATCACCCACAAATCACACATACAAACACACCCTAATATATGGAACTCTCAATCAAAGGCAGATAGACAACACCTGCCTTCAACTGAGAGTCCCAACCCCAATCAACCAAACATAGAAACACACAACCTAGACTAACCGTAGAATTACTAAACATAAACCAAAACCCGGAATTACTAAATCAAACACCCTTTACACAAAACACACCACCCCGAACCACATAAAACAAATACCCCCTGCCACGCCCTGACCAAACTACAAAACAATTAACCTTATATACTGGCCAGGACGTGACATATGGACCATATTATTACAGATACAGGACACGTCACTATGTCAACAGTATTCCTATTGACCATATTATTACAGGACACGTCTCTATTTCAACAGTATTCCTAATGACCATATTATTACTGGAAACGTCACTATGTCAACAGTATTCCTATTGACCATATTGTAACAGATACAGGACACATCACTATGTCAACAGTATTCCTATTGACCATATTATTACAGATACAGGACACGTCACTATGTCAACAGTATTCCTAATGACCATATTATTACAGGAGACGTCTCTATGTCAACAGTATTCCTAATGACCATATTATTACAGGACATGTCACTATGTCAGCAGTATTCCTAATGACCATATTATTACAGGACACGTCACTATATAAACAGTATTCCTAATGACCATATTATTACAGGACACGTCACTATATAAACAGTATTCCTAATGACCATATTATTACAGGACACATCACTATATAAACAGTATTTCTAATGACCATATTATTACAGGACATGTCACTATGTCAACAGTATTCCTAATGACCATATTATTACAGATACAGGACATGTCACTATGTCAACAGTATTCCTAATGACCATGTTATTAAAGGACACGTCTCTATGTCAACAGTATTCCTAATGACCATATTATTACAGGACACGTAACTATGTCAACAGTATTCCTAATGACCATATTATTACAGGACACGTCACTATGTCAACAGTATTCCTAATGACCATATTATTACAGGACTCGTCACTATGTCAACAGTATTCCTTATTACCATATTATTACAGATACAGGACACATCACTTTGTCAACAGTATTCATATTGACCGTATTATTACAGATACAGGACATGTCACTATGTCAACAGTATTCCTAATGACCATATTATTACAGGACACGTCACTATGTCAACAGTATTCCTAATGAACATATTATTACAGGACTCGTCACTATGTCAACAGTATTCCTTATTACCATATTATTACAGATACAGGACACATCACTTTGTCAACAGTATTCATATTGACCATATTATTACAGATACAGGACATGTCACTATGTCAACAGTATTCCTATTGACCATATTATTACAGGACACGTCTCTATTTCAACAGTATTCCTAATGACCATATTATTACTGGAAACGTCACTATGTCAACAGTATTCCTATTGACCATATTGTAACAGATACAGGACACATCACTATGTCACCAGTATTCCTAATGACCATATTATTACAGATACAGGACACGTCACTATGTCACCAGTATTCCTAATGACCATATTATTACAGGACACGTCACTATGTCAACAGTATTTCTAATGACAATACTATTACAGGACACGTCACTATGTCAACAGTATTCCTAATGACCATATTATTAAAGGACACGTCACTATGTCAACAGTATTCCTAATGACCATATTATTACAGATACAGGACACGTCACTATGTCAACAGTATTCCTAATGACCATGTTATTACAGATACAGGACACATCACTATGTCAACAGTATTCCTAATGACCATGTTATAACAGATACAGGACACGTCAGTATTTCAATGGTATTCCTAATGACCATATTATTACAGATACAGGACACGTCACTATGTCAACAGTATTCCTAATGACCATATTATTACAGAACACGTCACTATGTCAACAGTAATCCTAATGACCATATTATAACAGATACAGGACACATGTCTAAGACAACAGTATTCCTAATGACCATATTATTACAGATACAGAACACGTCACTATGTCACCAGTATTCCTAATGACCATATTATTACAGATACAGGACACGTCACTATGTAAATAGTATTCCTAATTAGCATATTATTACAGGACACGTCACTATGTCAACAGTATTCCTAATGACCATATTATAACAGATACAGGACACGTCACTATGTCAACAGTATTCCTAATGACTATATTATAACAGATACAGGACACGTCACTATGTCAACAGTATTCCTAATGACCATATTATTACAGGACACGTCACTATGTCAACAGTATTCCTAATGACCATATTATTACAGATACAGGACACATCTCTATGTCAACAGTATTCCTAATGACCATATTATTACAGGACACGTCACTATGTCAACAGTATTCCTAATGACCATATTATTACAGGACATGTCTCTATGTCAACAGTATTCCTAATGACCATATTATTACAGATACAGGACATGTCTCTATGTCAACAATATTCCTATTGAACATATTATTACAGATACAGGACACGTCACTATGTCAACAGTATTCCTAATGACCATATTATTACAGGACACGTCACTATATAAACAGTATTCCTAATGACCATATTATTACAGGACACATCACTATGTCAACAGTACTCCTAATGACCTTATTATTACAGAACACGTCACTATGTCAACAGTATTCCTAATGACCATATTATTACAGATACAGGACATGTCACTATGTCAACAGTATTCCTAATGACCAGGTTATTACAGGACACGTCTCTATGTCAACAGTATTCCTAATGACCATATTATTACAGGACACGTCACTATGTCAACAGTATTCCTAATGACCATATTATTACAGGACACGTCACTATGTCAACAGTATTCCTAATGAACATATTATTACAGGACTCGTCACTATGTCAACAGTATTCCTTATTACCATATTATTACAGATACAGGACACATCACTTTGTCAACAGTATTCATATTGACCATATTATTACAGATACAGGACATGTCACTATGTCAACAGTATTCCTAATGACCATATTATAACAGGACACGTCACTATGTCAACAGTATTCCTATTGACCATATTATTACAGGACACGTCTCTATTTCAACAGTATTCCTAATGACCATATTATTACTGGAAACGTCACTATGTCAACAGTATTCCTATTGACCATATTGTAACAGATACAGGACACATCACTATGTCACCAGTATTCCTAATGACCATATTATTACAGATACAGGACACGTCACTATGTCACCAGTATTCCTAATGACCATATTATTACAGGACACGTCACTATGTCAACAGTATTTTTAATGACAATATTATTACAGGACACGTCACTATGTCAACAGTATTCCTAATGACCATATTATTAAAGGACACGTCACTATGTCAACAGTATTCCTAATGACCATATTATTACAGATACAGGACACGTCACTATGTCAACAGTATTCCTAATGACCATGTTATTACAGATACAGGACACATCACTATGTCAACAGTATTCCTAATGACCATGTTATAACAGATACAGGACACGTCAGTATGTCAATGGTATTCCTAATGACCATATTATTACAGATACAGGACACGTCACTATGTCAACAGTATTCCTAATGACCATATTATTACAGAACACGTCACTATGTCAACAGTAATCCTAATGACCATATTATAACAGATACAGGACACATGTCTAAGACAACAGTATTCCTAATGACCATATTATTACAGATACAGAACACGTCACTATGTCACCAGTATTCCTAATGACCATATTATTACAGATACAGGACACGTCACTATGTAAATAGTATTCCTAATTACCATATTATTACAGGACACGTCACTATGTCAACAGTATTCCTAATGACCATATTATAACAGATACAGGACACGTCACTATGTCAACAGTATTCCTAATGACTATATTATAACAGATACAGGACACGTCACTATGTCAACAGTATTCCTAATGACCATATTATTACAGGACACGTCACTATGTCAACAGTATTCCTAATGACCATATTATTACAGATACAGGACACATCTCTATGTCAACAGTATTCCTAATGACCATATTATTACAGGACATGTCTCTATGTCAACAGTATTGCTAATGACCATATTATTACAGATACAGGACATGTCTCTATGTCAACAGTATTCCTATTGAACATATTATTACAGATACAGGACACGTCACTATGTCAACAGTATTCCTAATGACCATATTATTACAGGACACGTCACTATATAAACAGTATTCCTAATGACCATATTATTACAGGACACATCACTATGTCAACAGTACTCCTAATGACCTTATTATTACAGAACACGTCACTATGTCAACAGTATTCCTAATGACCATATTATTACAGATACAGGACATGTCACTATGTCAACAGTATTCCTTAATGACCATGTTATTACAGGACACGTCTCTATGTCAACAGTATTCCTAATGACCATATTATTACAGGACACGTCACTATGTCAACAGTATTCCTAATGACCATATTATTACAGGACACGTCACTATGTCAACAGTATTCCTAATGAACATATTATTACAGGACTCGTCACTATGTCAACAGTATTCCTTATTACCATATTATTACAGATACAGGACACATCACTTTGTCAACAGTATTCATATTGACCATATTATTACAGATACAGGACATGTCACTATGTCAACAGTATTCCTAATGACCATATTATAACAGGACACGTCACTATGTCAACAGTATTCCTAATGACCATATTATTACAGGACACGTCACCATGTCAACAGTATTCCTGATGACCATATTATTACAGATACAGGACACATCACTATGTCAACAGTATTCCTATGGACCATATTATTACAGATACAGGACACGTCACTATGTCAACAGTATTCCTATTGACCATATTATTACAGGACACGTCTCTATTTCAACAGTATTCCTAATGACCATATTATTACTGGAAACGTCACTATGTCAACAGTATTCCTATTGACCATATTGTAACAGATACAGGACACATCACTATGTCAACAGTATTCCTATTGACCATATTATTACAGATACAGGACACGTCACTATGTCAACAGTATTCCTAATGACCATATTATTACAGGAGACGTCTCTATGTCAACAGTATTCCTAATGACCATATTATTACAGGACATGTCACTATGTCAGCAGTATTCCTAATGACCATATTATTACAGGACACGTCACTATATAAACAGTATTCCTAATGACCATATTATTACAGGACACGTCACTTTATAAACAGTATTCCTAATGACCATATTATTACAGGACACGTCACTATATAAACAGTATTCCTAATGACCATATTATTACAGGACATGTCACTATGTCAACAGTATTCCTAATGACCATATTATTACAGGACACATCACTATGTCAACAGTATTCCTAATGACCTTATTATTACAGAACACGTCACTATGTCAACAGTATTCCTAATGACCATATTATTACAGATACAGGACACGTCACTATGTCACCAGTATTCCTAATGACCATATTATTACAGGACACGTCACTATGTCAACAGTATTTCTAATGACAATATTATTACAGGACACATCACTATGTCAACAGTATTCCTAATGACCATATTATTAAAGGAAACGTCACTATGTCAACAGTATTCCTAATGACCATGTTATTACAGATACATGACACATCACTATGTCAACAGTATTCCTAATGACCATGTTATAACAGATACAGGACAAGTCAGTATGTCAATGGTATTCCTAATGACCATATTATTACAGATACAGGACACAAGTCTAAGACAACAGTATTCCTAATGACCATATTATTACAGATACAGAACACGTCACTATGTCACCAGTATTCCTAATGACCATATTATTACAGATACAGGACACGTCACTATGTAAATAGTATTCCTAATTACCATATTATCACAGGACACGTCACTATGTCAACAGTATTCCTAATGACCATATTATAACAGATACAGGACACGTCACTATGTCAACAGTATTCCTAATGACTATATTATAACAGATACAGGACACGTCACTATGTCAACAGTATTCCTAATGACCATATTATTACAGGACACGTCTCTATTTCAACAGTATTCCTAATGACCATATTATTACTGGAAACGTCACTATGTCAACAGTATTCCTAATGACCATATTATTACAGGACACTTCACTATATAAACAGTATTTCTAATGACCATATTATTACAGGACACGTCACTATGTCAACAGTATTCCTAATGGCCATATTATTACAGATACAGGACATGTCACTATGTCAACAGTATTCCTAATGACCATGTTATTAAAGGACACGTCTCTATGTCAACAGTATTCCTAATGACCATATTATTACAGGACACGTAACTATGTCAACAGTATTCCTAATGACCATATTATTACAGGACACGTCACTATGTCAACAGTATTCCTAATGAACATATTATTACAGGACTCGTCACTATGTCAACAGTATTCCTTATTACCATATTATTACAGATACAGGACACATCACTTTGTCAACAGTATACATATTGACCATATTATTACAGATACAGGACATGTCACTATGTCAACAGTATTCCTAATGACCATATTATAACAGGACACGTCACTATGTCAACAGTATTCCTAATGACCATATTATTACAGGACACGTCACCATGTCAACAGTATTCCTGATGACCATATTATTACAGATACAGGACACGTCACTATGTCAACAGTATTCCTATGGACCATATTATTACAGATACAGGACACGTCACTATGTCAACAGTATTCCTAATGACCATATTATTACAGGAGACGTCTCTATGTCAACAGTATTCCTAATGACCATATTATTACAGGACATGTCACTATGTCAGCAGTATTCCTATTGACCATATTATTACAGGACACGTCACTATATAAACAGTATTCCTAATGACCATATTATTACAGGACACGTCACTATATAAACAGTATTCCTAATGACCATATTATTACAGGACACGTCACTATATAAACAGTATTCCTAATGACCATATTATTACAGGACATGTCACTATGTCAACAGTATTCCTAATGACCATATTATTACAGGACACATCACTATGTCAACAGTATTCCTAATGACCTTATTATTACAGAACACGTCACTATGTCAACAGTATTCCTAATGACCATATTATTACAGATACAGGACACGTCACTATGTTACCAGTATTCCTAATGACCATATTATTACAGATACAGGACACGTCACTATGTCACCAGTATTCCTAATGACCATATTATTACAGGACACGTCACTATGTCTACAGTATTTCTAATGACAATATTATTACAGGACACGTCACTATGTCAACAGTATTCCTAATGACCATATTATTAAAGGACAGGTCACTATGTCAACAGTATTCCTAATGACCATATTATTACAGTTACAGGACACGTCACTATGTCAACAGTATTCCTAATGACCATGTTATTACAGATACAGGACACATGACTATGTCAACAGTATTCCTAATGACCATGTTATAACAGATACAGGACACGTCAGTATGTCAATGGTATTCCTAATGACCATATTATTACAGATACAGGACACGTCACTATGTCAACAGTATTCCTAATGACCATATTATTACAGATACAGGACACATGTCTAAGACAACAGTATTCCTAATGACCATATTATTACAGATACAGAACACGTCACTATGTCACCAGTATTCCTAATGACCATATTATTACAGATACAGGACACGTCACTATGTAAGTAGTATTCCTAATTACCATATTATTACAGGACACGTCACTATGTCAACAGTATTCCTAATGACCATATTATAACAGATACAGGACACGTCACTATGTCAACAGTATTCCTAATGACTATATTATAACAGATACAGGACACGTCACTATGTCAACAGTATTCCTAATGACCATATTATTACAGATACAGGACACGTCACTATGTCAACAGTATTCCTAATGACCATATTATTACAGAACACGTCACTATGTCAACAGTAATCCTAATGACCATATTATAACAGATACAGGACACATGTCTAAGACAACAGTATTCCTAATGACCATATTATTACAGATACAGAACACGTCACTATGTCACCAGTATTCCTAATGACCATATTATTACAGATACAGGACACGTCACTATGTAAATAGTATTCCTAATTACCATATTATTACAGGACACGTCACTATGTCAACAGTATTCCTAATGACCATATTATAACAGATACAGGACACGTCACTATGTCAACAGTATTCCTAATGACTATATTATAACAGATACAGGACACGTCACTATGTCAACAGTATTCCTAATGACCATATTATTACAGGACACGTCACTATGTCAACAGTATTCCTAATGACCATATTATTACAGATACAGGACACATCTCTATGTCAACAGTATTCCTAATGACCATATTATTACAGGACATGTCTCTATGTCAACAGTATTGCTAATGACCATATTATTACAGATACAGGACATGTCTCTATGTCAACAGTATTCCTATTGAACATATTATTACAGATACAGGACACGTCACTATGTCAACAGTATTCCTAATGACCATATTATTACAGGACACGTCACTATATAAACAGTATTCCTAATGACCATATTATTACAGGACACATCACTATGTCAACAGTACTCCTAATGACCTTATTATTACAGAACACGTCACTATGTCAACAGTATTCCTAATGACCATATTATTACAGATACAGGACATGTCACTATGTCAACAGTATTCCTTAATGACCATGTTATTACAGGACACGTCTCTATGTCAACAGTATTCCTAATGACCATATTATTACAGGACACGTCACTATGTCAACAGTATTCCTAATGACCATATTATTACAGGACACGTCACTATGTCAACAGTATTCCTAATGAACATATTATTACAGGACTCGTCACTATGTCAACAGTATTCCTTATTACCATATTATTACAGATACAGGACACATCACTTTGTCAACAGTATTCATATTGACCATATTATTACAGATACAGGACATGTCACTATGTCAACAGTATTCCTAATGACCATATTATAACAGGACACGTCACTATGTCAACAGTATTCCTAATGACCATATTATTACAGGACACGTCACCATGTCAACAGTATTCCTGATGACCATATTATTACAGATACAGGACACATCACTATGTCAACAGTATTCCTATGGACCATATTATTACAGATACAGGACACGTCACTATGTCAACAGTATTCCTATTGACCATATTATTACAGGACACGTCTCTATTTCAACAGTATTCCTAATGACCATATTATTACTGGAAACGTCACTATGTCAACAGTATTCCTATTGACCATATTGTAACAGATACAGGACACATCACTATGTCAACAGTATTCCTATTGACCATATTATTACAGATACAGGACACGTCACTATGTCAACAGTATTCCTAATGACCATATTATTACAGGAGACGTCTCTATGTCAACAGTATTCCTAATGACCATATTATTACAGGACATGTCACTATGTCAGCAGTATTCCTAATGACCATATTATTACAGGACACGTCACTATATAAACAGTATTCCTAATGACCATATTATTACAGGACACGTCACTTTATAAACAGTATTCCTAATGACCATATTATTACAGGACACGTCACTATATAAACAGTATTCCTAATGACCATATTATTACAGGACATGTCACTATGTCAACAGTATTCCTAATGACCATATTATTACAGGACACATCACTATGTCAACAGTATTCCTAATGACCTTATTATTACAGAACACGTCACTATGTCAACAGTATTCCTAATGACCATATTATTACAGATACAGGACACGTCACTATGTCACCAGTATTCCTAATGACCATATTATTACAGGACACGTCACTATGTCAACAGTATTTCTAATGACAATATTATTACAGGACACATCACTATGTCAACAGTATTCCTAATGACCATATTATTAAAGGAAACGTCACTATGTCAACAGTATTCCTAATGACCATGTTATTACAGATACATGACACATCACTATGTCAACAGTATTCCTAATGACCATGTTATAACAGATACAGGACAAGTCAGTATGTCAATGGTATTCCTAATGACCATATTATTACAGATACAGGACACAAGTCTAAGACAACAGTATTCCTAATGACCATATTATTACAGATACAGAACACGTCACTATGTCACCAGTATTCCTAATGACCATATTATTACAGATACAGGACACGTCACTATGTAAATAGTATTCCTAATTACCATATTATCACAGGACACGTCACTATGTCAACAGTATTCCTAATGACCATATTATAACAGATACAGGACACGTCACTATGTCAACAGTATTCCTAATGACTATATTATAACAGATACAGGACACGTCACTATGTCAACAGTATTCCTAATGACCATATTATTACAGGACACGTCTCTATTTCAACAGTATTCCTAATGACCATATTATTACTGGAAACGTCACTATGTCAACAGTATTCCTAATGACCATATTATTACAGGACACTTCACTATATAAACAGTATTTCTAATGACCATATTATTACAGGACACGTCACTATGTCAACAGTATTCCTAATGGCCATATTATTACAGATACAGGACATGTCACTATGTCAACAGTATTCCTAATGACCATGTTATTAAAGGACACGTCTCTATGTCAACAGTATTCCTAATGACCATATTATTACAGGACACGTAACTATGTCAACAGTATTCCTAATGACCATATTATTACAGGACACGTCACTATGTCAACAGTATTCCTAATGAACATATTATTACAGGACTCGTCACTATGTCAACAGTATTCCTTATTACCATATTATTACAGATACAGGACACATCACTTTGTCAACAGTATACATATTGACCATATTATTACAGATACAGGACATGTCACTATGTCAACAGTATTCCTAATGACCATATTATAACAGGACACGTCACTATGTCAACAGTATTCCTAATGACCATATTATTACAGGACACGTCACCATGTCAACAGTATTCCTGATGACCATATTATTACAGATACAGGACACGTCACTATGTCAACAGTATTCCTATGGACCATATTATTACAGATACAGGACACGTCACTATGTCAACAGTATTCCTAATGACCATATTATTACAGGAGACGTCTCTATGTCAACAGTATTCCTAATGACCATATTATTACAGGACATGTCACTATGTCAGCAGTATTCCTATTGACCATATTATTACAGGACACGTCACTATATAAACAGTATTCCTAATGACCATATTATTACAGGACACGTCACTATATAAACAGTATTCCTAATGACCATATTATTACAGGACACGTCACTATATAAACAGTATTCCTAATGACCATATTATTACAGGACATGTCACTATGTCAACAGTATTCCTAATGACCATATTATTACAGGACACATCACTATGTCAACAGTATTCCTAATGACCTTATTATTACAGAACACGTCACTATGTCAACAGTATTCCTAATGACCATATTATTACAGATACAGGACACGTCACTATGTTACCAGTATTCCTAATGACCATATTATTACAGATACAGGACACGTCACTATGTCACCAGTATTCCTAATGACCATATTATTACAGGACACGTCACTATGTCTACAGTATTTCTAATGACAATATTATTACAGGACACGTCACTATGTCAACAGTATTCCTAATGACCATATTATTAAAGGACAGGTCACTATGTCAACAGTATTCCTAATGACCATATTATTACAGTTACAGGACACGTCACTATGTCAACAGTATTCCTAATGACCATGTTATTACAGATACAGGACACATGACTATGTCAACAGTATTCCTAATGACCATGTTATAACAGATACAGGACACGTCAGTATGTCAATGGTATTCCTAATGACCATATTATTACAGATACAGGACACGTCACTATGTCAACAGTATTCCTAATGACCATATTATTACAGATACAGGACACATGTCTAAGACAACAGTATTCCTAATGACCATATTATTACAGATACAGAACACGTCACTATGTCACCAGTATTCCTAATGACCATATTATTACAGATACAGGACACGTCACTATGTAAGTAGTATTCCTAATTACCATATTATTACAGGACACGTCACTATGTCAACAGTATTCCTAATGACCATATTATAACAGATACAGGACACGTCACTATGTCAACAGTATTCCTAATGACTATATTATAACAGATACAGGACACGTCACTATGTCAACAGTATTCCTAATGACCATATTATTACAGATACAGGACACGTCACTATGTCAACAGTATTCCTAATGACCATATTATTACAGAACACGTCACTATGTCAACAGTAATCCTAATGACCATATTATAACAGATACAGGACACATGTCTAAGACAACAGTATTCCTAATGACCATATTATTACAGATACAGAACACGTCACTATGTCACCAGTATTCCTAATGACCATATTATTACAGATACAGGACACGTCACTATGTAAATAGTATTCCTAATTACCATATTATTACAGGACACGTCACTATGTCAACAGTATTCCTAATGACCATATTATAACAGATACAGGACACGTCACTATGTCAACAGTATTCCTAATGACTATATTATAACAGATACAGGACACGTCACTATGTCAACAGTATTCCTAATGACCATATTATTACAGGACACGTCACTATGTCAACAGTATTCCTAATGACCATATTATTACAGATACAGGACACATCTCTATGTCAACAGTATTCCTAATGACCATATTATTACAGGACATGTCTCTATGTCAACAGTATTGCTAATGACCATATTATTACAGATACAGGACATGTCTCTATGTCAACAGTATTCCTATTGAACATATTATTACAGATACAGGACACGTCACTATGTCAACAGTATTCCTAATGACCATATTATTACAGGACACGTCACTATATAAACAGTATTCCTAATGACCATATTATTACAGGACACATCACTATGTCAACAGTACTCCTAATGACCTTATTATTACAGAACACGTCACTATGTCAACAGTATTCCTAATGACCATATTATTACAGATACAGGACATGTCACTATGTCAACAGTATTCCTTAATGACCATGTTATTACAGGACACGTCTCTATGTCAACAGTATTCCTAATGACCATATTATTACAGGACACGTCACTATGTCAACAGTATTCCTAATGACCATATTATTACAGGACACGTCACTATGTCAACAGTATTCCTAATGAACATATTATTACAGGACTCGTCACTATGTCAACAGTATTCCTTATTACCATATTATTACAGATACAGGACACATCACTTTGTCAACAGTATTCATATTGACCATATTATTACAGATACAGGACATGTCACTATGTCAACAGTATTCCTAATGACCATATTATAACAGGACACGTCACTATGTCAACAGTATTCCTAATGACCATATTATTACAGGACACGTCACCATGTCAACAGTATTCCTGATGACCATATTATTACAGATACAGGACACATCACTATGTCAACAGTATTCCTATGGACCATATTATTACAGATACAGGACACGTCACTATGTCAACAGTATTCCTATTGACCATATTATTACAGGACACGTCTCTATTTCAACAGTATTCCTAATGACCATATTATTACTGGAAACGTCACTATGTCAACAGTATTCCTATTGACCATATTGTAACAGATACAGGACACATCACTATGTCAACAGTATTCCTATTGACCATATTATTACAGATACAGGACACGTCACTATGTCAACAGTATTCCTAATGACCATATTATTACAGGAGACGTCTCTATGTCAACAGTATTCCTAATGACCATATTATTACAGGACATGTCACTATGTCAGCAGTATTCCTAATGACCATATTATTACAGGACACGTCACTATATAAACAGTATTCCTAATGACCATATTATTACAGGACACGTCACTTTATAAACAGTATTCCTAATGACCATATTATTACAGGACACGTCACTATATAAACAGTATTCCTAATGACCATATTATTACAGGACATGTCACTATGTCAACAGTATTCCTAATGACCATATTATTACAGGACACATCACTATGTCAACAGTATTCCTAATGACCTTATTATTACAGAACACGTCACTATGTCAACAGTATTCCTAATGACCATATTATTACAGATACAGGACACGTCACTATGTCACCAGTATTCCTAATGACCATATTATTACAGGACACGTCACTATGTCAACAGTATTTCTAATGACAATATTATTACAGGACACATCACTATGTCAACAGTATTCCTAATGACCATATTATTAAAGGAAACGTCACTATGTCAACAGTATTCCTAATGACCATGTTATTACAGATACATGACACATCACTATGTCAACAGTATTCCTAATGACCATGTTATAACAGATACAGGACAAGTCAGTATGTCAATGGTATTCCTAATGACCATATTATTACAGATACAGGACACAAGTCTAAGACAACAGTATTCCTAATGACCATATTATTACAGATACAGAACACGTCACTATGTCACCAGTATTCCTAATGACCATATTATTACAGATACAGGACACGTCACTATGTAAATAGTATTCCTAATTACCATATTATCACAGGACACGTCACTATGTCAACAGTATTCCTAATGACCATATTATAACAGATACAGGACACGTCACTATGTCAACAGTATTCCTAATGACTATATTATAACAGATACAGGACACGTCACTATGTCAACAGTATTCCTAATGACCATATTATTACAGGACACGTCTCTATTTCAACAGTATTCCTAATGACCATATTATTACTGGAAACGTCACTATGTCAACAGTATTCCTAATGACCATATTATTACAGGACACTTCACTATATAAACAGTATTTCTAATGACCATATTATTACAGGACACGTCACTATGTCAACAGTATTCCTAATGGCCATATTATTACAGATACAGGACATGTCACTATGTCAACAGTATTCCTAATGACCATGTTATTAAAGGACACGTCTCTATGTCAACAGTATTCCTAATGACCATATTATTACAGGACACGTAACTATGTCAACAGTATTCCTAATGACCATATTATTACAGGACACGTCACTATGTCAACAGTATTCCTAATGAACATATTATTACAGGACTCGTCACTATGTCAACAGTATTCCTTATTACCATATTATTACAGATACAGGACACATCACTTTGTCAACAGTATACATATTGACCATATTATTACAGATACAGGACATGTCACTATGTCAACAGTATTCCTAATGACCATATTATAACAGGACACGTCACTATGTCAACAGTATTCCTAATGACCATATTATTACAGGACACGTCACCATGTCAACAGTATTCCTGATGACCATATTATTACAGATACAGGACACGTCACTATGTCAACAGTATTCCTATGGACCATATTATTACAGATACAGGACACGTCACTATGTCAACAGTATTCCTAATGACCATATTATTACAGGAGACGTCTCTATGTCAACAGTATTCCTAATGACCATATTATTACAGGACATGTCACTATGTCAGCAGTATTCCTATTGACCATATTATTACAGGACACGTCACTATATAAACAGTATTCCTAATGACCATATTATTACAGGACACGTCACTATATAAACAGTATTCCTAATGACCATATTATTACAGGACACGTCACTATATAAACAGTATTCCTAATGACCATATTATTACAGGACATGTCACTATGTCAACAGTATTCCTAATGACCATATTATTACAGGACACATCACTATGTCAACAGTATTCCTAATGACCTTATTATTACAGAACACGTCACTATGTCAACAGTATTCCTAATGACCATATTATTACAGATACAGGACACGTCACTATGTTACCAGTATTCCTAATGACCATATTATTACAGATACAGGACACGTCACTATGTCACCAGTATTCCTAATGACCATATTATTACAGGACACGTCACTATGTCTACAGTATTTCTAATGACAATATTATTACAGGACACGTCACTATGTCAACAGTATTCCTAATGACCATATTATTAAAGGACAGGTCACTATGTCAACAGTATTCCTAATGACCATATTATTACAGTTACAGGACACGTCACTATGTCAACAGTATTCCTAATGACCATGTTATTACAGATACAGGACACATGACTATGTCAACAGTATTCCTAATGACCATGTTATAACAGATACAGGACACGTCAGTATGTCAATGGTATTCCTAATGACCATATTATTACAGATACAGGACACGTCACTATGTCAACAGTATTCCTAATGACCATATTATTACAGATACAGGACACATGTCTAAGACAACAGTATTCCTAATGACCATATTATTACAGATACAGAACACGTCACTATGTCACCAGTATTCCTAATGACCATATTATTACAGATACAGAACACGTCACTATGTCACCAGTATTCCTAATGACCATATTATAACAGATACAGGACACATGTCTAAGACAACAGTATTCCTAATGACCATATTATTACAGATACAGAACACGTCACTATGTCACCAGTATTCCTAATGACCATATTATTACAGATACAGGACACGTCACTATGTAAATAGTATTCCTAATTACCATATTATTACAGGACACGTCACTATGTCAACAGTATTCCTAATGACCATATTATAACAGATACAGGACACGTCACTATGTCAACAGTATTCCTAATGACTATATTATAACAGATACAGGACACGTCACTATGTCAACAGTATTCCTAATGACCATATTATTACAGGACACGTCACTATGTCAACAGTATTCCTAATGACCATATTATTACAGATACAGGACACATCTCTATGTCAACAGTATTCCTAATGACCATATTATTACAGGACATGTCTCTATGTCAACAGTATTGCTAATGACCATATTATTACAGATACAGGACATGTCTCTATGTCAACAGTATTCCTATTGAACATATTATTACAGATACAGGACACGTCACTATGTCAACAGTATTCCTAATGACCATATTATTACAGGACACGTCACTATATAAACAGTATTCCTAATGACCATATTATTACAGGACACATCACTATGTCAACAGTACTCCTAATGACCTTATTATTACAGAACACGTCACTATGTCAACAGTATTCCTAATGACCATATTATTACAGATACAGGACATGTCACTATGTCAACAGTATTCCTTAATGACCATGTTATTACAGGACACGTCTCTATGTCAACAGTATTCCTAATGACCATATTATTACAGGACACGTCACTATGTCAACAGTATTCCTAATGACCATATTATTACAGGACACGTCACTATGTCAACAGTATTCCTAATGAACATATTATTACAGGACTCGTCACTATGTCAACAGTATTCCTTATTACCATATTATTACAGATACAGGACACATCACTTTGTCAACAGTATTCATATTGACCATATTATTACAGATACAGGACATGTCACTATGTCAACAGTATTCCTAATGACCATATTATAACAGGACACGTCACTATGTCAACAGTATTCCTAATGACCATATTATTACAGGACACGTCACCATGTCAACAGTATTCCTGATGACCATATTATTACAGATACAGGACACATCACTATGTCAACAGTATTCCTATGGACCATATTATTACAGATACAGGACACGTCACTATGTCAACAGTATTCCTATTGACCATATTATTACAGGACACGTCTCTATTTCAACAGTATTCCTAATGACCATATTATTACTGGAAACGTCACTATGTCAACAGTATTCCTATTGACCATATTGTAACAGATACAGGACACATCACTATGTCAACAGTATTCCTATTGACCATATTATTACAGATACAGGACACGTCACTATGTCAACAGTATTCCTAATGACCATATTATTACAGGAGACGTCTCTATGTCAACAGTATTCCTAATGACCATATTATTACAGGACATGTCACTATGTCAGCAGTATTCCTAATGACCATATTATTACAGGACACGTCACTATATAAACAGTATTCCTAATGACCATATTATTACAGGACACGTCACTTTATAAACAGTATTCCTAATGACCATATTATTACAGGACACGTCACTATATAAACAGTATTCCTAATGACCATATTATTACAGGACATGTCACTATGTCAACAGTATTCCTAATGACCATATTATTACAGGACACATCACTATGTCAACAGTATTCCTAATGACCTTATTATTACAGAACACGTCACTATGTCAACAGTATTCCTAATGACCATATTATTACAGATACAGGACACGTCACTATGTCACCAGTATTCCTAATGACCATATTATTACAGGACACGTCACTATGTCAACAGTATTTCTAATGACAATATTATTACAGGACACATCACTATGTCAACAGTATTCCTAATGACCATATTATTAAAGGAAACGTCACTATGTCAACAGTATTCCTAATGACCATGTTATTACAGATACATGACACATCACTATGTCAACAGTATTCCTAATGACCATGTTATAACAGATACAGGACAAGTCAGTATGTCAATGGTATTCCTAATGACCATATTATTACAGATACAGGACACAAGTCTAAGACAACAGTATTCCTAATGACCATATTATTACAGATACAGAACACGTCACTATGTCACCAGTATTCCTAATGACCATATTATTACAGATACAGGACACGTCACTATGTAAATAGTATTCCTAATTACCATATTATCACAGGACACGTCACTATGTCAACAGTATTCCTAATGACCATATTATAACAGATACAGGACACGTCACTATGTCAACAGTATTCCTAATGACTATATTATAACAGATACAGGACACGTCACTATGTCAACAGTATTCCTAATGACCATATTATTACAGGACACGTCTCTATTTCAACAGTATTCCTAATGACCATATTATTACTGGAAACGTCACTATGTCAACAGTATTCCTAATGACCATATTATTACAGGACACTTCACTATATAAACAGTATTTCTAATGACCATATTATTACAGGACACGTCACTATGTCAACAGTATTCCTAATGGCCATATTATTACAGATACAGGACATGTCACTATGTCAACAGTATTCCTAATGACCATGTTATTAAAGGACACGTCTCTATGTCAACAGTATTCCTAATGACCATATTATTACAGGACACGTAACTATGTCAACAGTATTCCTAATGACCATATTATTACAGGACACGTCACTATGTCAACAGTATTCCTAATGAACATATTATTACAGGACTCGTCACTATGTCAACAGTATTCCTTATTACCATATTATTACAGATACCTGACACATCACTTTGTCAACAGTATACATATTGACCATATTATTACAGATACAGGACATGTCACTATGTCAACAGTATTCCTAATGACCATATTATAACAGGACACGTCACTATGTCAACAGTATTCCTAATGACCATATTATTACAGGACACGTCACCATGTCAACAGTATTCCTGATGACCATATTATTACAGATACAGGACACGTCACTATGTCAACAGTATTCCTATGGACCATATTATTACAGATACAGGACACGTCACTATGTCAACAGTATTCCTAATGACCATATTATTACAGGAGACGTCTCTATGTCAACAGTATTCCTAATGACCATATTATTACAGGACATGTCACTATGTCAGCAGTATTCCTATTGACCATATTATTACAGGACACGTCACTATATAAACAGTATTCCTAATGACCATATTATTACAGGACACGTCACTATATAAACAGTATTCCTAATGACCATATTATTACAGGACACGTCACTATATAAACAGTATTCCTAATGACCATATTATTACAGGACATGTCACTATGTCAACAGTATTCCTAATGACCATATTATTACAGGACACATCACTATGTCAACAGTATTCCTAATGACCTTATTATTACAGAACACGTCACTATGTCAACAGTATTCCTAATGACCATATTATTACAGATACAGGACACGTCACTATGTTACCAGTATTCCTAATGACCATATTATTACAGATACAGGACACGTCACTATGTCACCAGTATTCCTAATGACCATATTATTACAGGACACGTCACTATGTCTACAGTATTTCTAATGACAATATTATTACAGGACACGTCACTATGTCAACAGTATTCCTAATGACCATATTATTAAAGGACAGGTCACTATGTCAACAGTATTCCTAATGACCATATTATTACAGTTACAGGACACGTCACTATGTCAACAGTATTCCTAATGACCATGTTATTACAGATACAGGACACATGACTATGTCAACAGTATTCCTAATGACCATGTTATAACAGATACAGGACACGTCAGTATGTCAATGGTATTCCTAATGACCATATTATTACAGATACAGGACACGTCACTATGTCAACAGTATTCCTAATGACCATATTATTACAGATACAGGACACATGTCTAAGACAACAGTATTCCTAATGACCATATTATTACAGATACAGAACACGTCACTATGTCACCAGTATTCCTAATGACCATATTATTACAGATACAGGACACGTCACTATGTAAGTAGTATTCCTAATTACCATATTATTACAGGACACGTCACTATGTCAACAGTATTCCTAATGACCATATTATAACAGATACAGGACACGTCACTATGTCAACAGTATTCCTAATGACTATATTATAACAGATACAGGACACGTCACTATGTCAACAGTATTCCTAATGACCATATTATTACAGGACACGTCACTATGTCAACAGTATTCCTAATGACCATATTATTACAGGACACGTCACCATGTCAACAGTATTCCTGATGACCATATTATTACAGATACAGGACACGTCACTATGTCAACAGTATTCCTATGGACCATATTATTACAGATACAGGACACGTCACTATGTCAACAGCATTCCTAATGACCATATAATAACAGGACACGTCACTATCTCAACAGTATTCCTATTGATCATATTATTACAGGACACGTCTCTATTTCAACAGTATTCCTAATGACCATATTATTACTGGAAACGTCACTATGTCAACAGTATTCCTATTGACCATATTGTAACAGATACAGGACACATCACTATGTCAACAGTATTCCTATTGACCATATTATTACAGATACAGGACACGTCACTATGTCAACAGTATTCCTAATGACCATATTATTACAGGAGACGTCTCTATGTCAACAGTATTCCTAATGACCATATTATTACAGGACATGTCACTATGTCAGCAGTATTCCTATTGACCATATTATTACAGGACACGTCACTATATAAACAGTATTCCTAATGACCATATTATTACAGGACACGTCACTATATAAACAGTATTCCTAATGACCATATTATTACAGGACATGTCACTATGTCAACAGTATTCCTAATGACCATATTATTACAGGACACATCACTATGTCAACAGTATTCCTAATGACCTTATTATTACAGAACACGTCACTATGTCAACAGTATTCCTAATGACCATATTATTACAGATACAGGACACGTCACTATGTTACCAGTATTCCTAATGACCATATTATTACAGATACAGGACACGTCACTATGTAAATAGTATTCCTAATGAACATATTATTACAGGACACGTCACTATGTCACCAGTATTCCTAATGACCATATTATTACAGGACACGTCACTATGTCTACAGTATTTCTAATGACAATATTATTACAGGACACGTCACTATGTCAACAGTATTCCTAATGACCATATTATTAAAGGACAGGTCACTATGTCAACAGTATTCCTAATGACCATATTATTACAGTTACAGGACACGTCTCAATGTCAACAGTATTCCTAATGATCATATTATCAGGACACGTCACTATGTCAACAGTATTCCTATTGAACATATTATTACAGATACAGGACACGTCACTATGTCAACAGTATTCCTAATGACCATATTATTACAGGACACATCACTATATCAACAGTATTCCTAATGACCATATTATAACAGATACAGGACACGTCACTATATAAACAGTATTCCTAATGACCATATTATTACAGGACATGTCACTATGTCAACAGTATTCCTAATGACCATATTATTACAGGACACGTCACTATGTCAACAGTATTCCTAATGACCATATTATTACAGATATAGGACACGTCACTATGTCAACAGTATTCCTAATGACCATATTATTACAGGACACGTCACTATGTCAACATTATTCCTAATGACCATATTATTACATGATTCGTCACTATTTCAACAGTATTCCTTATGACCATATTATTACAGGACACATTACTATGTCAACAGTATTCCTAATGACCATATTATTACAGATATAGTCCCACCATTGGAATGACTCCAGGACCAACATGAAGATCAGCTGTGACCTGGACCAACATGATGATTAACTGTGACCAGGACCAACATGATGATCAGCTGTGACCATGACCAACATGATGATCAGCTGTGACCAGGACCAAGGTGATGGTTAACTGTGACCAGGATCAACATGATGATCAGCTGCGACCAGGACCAACATGATGATTAACTGTAACCAAGACCAACATGATGATCAGCTGTGACCAGGACCAACATGATGATCAGCTTTGACCAGGACCAACATGATGATCAGCTGTGACCAGGACCAACATGATGATCAGCTGTGACCAGGAACAACATGAAGATCAGCTGTGACCAGGACCAACATGGCGATCAGCTATGACCAGGACCAACATGATGATCAGCTATGACCAGGACCAACATGATGATCAGCTTTGACCAGGACCAACATGATGATCAGGACATTCAAAACAAATCAAAGTGTATTGGTTCTGGTTTAGATTTAACATACGGCCGGGACATTGTGATTGAACACTTCAGGTAAGATTGAACATACGACCAGTACGTTGTGATTAAACACTTCATGTAAAGATTATGGGTCCTGGACAGAACGCTATGGCCCTGGACAGAACACTATGGGGCCTGGACAGAAGTAGTACACTATGGGCCCTGGACAGAACACTATGGGTCCTGGACAGAACACTATGGGTCCTGGCAGAACACTATGGGTCCTGGACAGAAAACTATTGGCCCTGGACAGAAGTAGTACACTATGGGTTATGGACAGAACACTATGGGTCCTGGACAGTACACTGTGGGTTCTGGACAGAACACTATGGGCCCTTGACGGAACACTATGGGTCCTTGACGGAACACTATGGGTCCTGGACAGAACACTATGGGTCCTGGACAGAACACTATTAGCCCTGGACAGAACACTCTGGGCCCTGGACAGAGTAGTACACTATGGGCCCTGAACAGAACACTATTGGCCCTGGACAGAACACTATTGGCCCTGGACAGAACACTATGGGCCCTGGACAGAACATTATGGGTCCTGGAAAGAACACTCTGGGCCCTGGACAGAAGTAGTACACTATGGGTCCCGGACAGATGCAGTACACTATGGGTCCTGGACAGAACACTATGGGTCCTGAACAGAACACTATGGGCCCTGGACAGAACACTCTGGGCCCTGGACAGAAGTAGTACACTCTGGGCCCTGGACAAACACTATGGGTTCTGGACAGAACACTGGGGCCTGGACAGAAGTAGTACACTATGGGTCCTGGACAGAACACTATTGGTCCTGGACAGAAGTAGTACACTATAGAGGGAACAGTGGGCCATTTGGGAAACACACTAGTTTTTCAAACATTACTGAACAAAACAATCCACAAATCACTAGCCAATCATTTTCCACCTGAAAGGATGCCCTGTTGTCACTATTCTCCCTCTCCGACCTCTAGGTCATCAGGCTGCTGATTATCCCGCCCACCTGTCACCATCGTCTCGCCCACCTGCGCCTCACGACCCTCACCTGGACTCCCATCACCTCCTTGATTATCTTCCCTATATCTGTCACTCCCCTTGGTTCTTTCCTCAGGCGTTAACTGACTCTGTTTTCATGTTGGTGTGTTGTTTGTGTTTATTGTTTTCTTTCTTTATTTATTAAAACACTGACTTCCTGAACTTACTTCCTGTCTCTCAGTGCACACATTACAACTGTCTCCACCAGACACTGAGGAACAAAGTCAGGCTGAATAATGAGTGTTTGTGTCAACTTCATGGGTCTGACCTGTCGTCTCATGGTTTTGGTACCAGAACCACAGTACCGCTGTTAACAGAGCTGGTCCTATAGGTGTTGGTACCGGAACCGCAGTACCGCTGTTAACAGAGCTGACCCTATAGGTGTTGGTACCGGAACCGCAGTACCGCTGTTAACAGAGCTGACCCTATAGGTGTTGGTACCGGAACCGCAGTACCGCTGTTAACAGAGCTGACCCTATAGGTGTTGGTACCGGAACCGCAGTACCGCTGTTAATTAACAGAGCTGGTCCTATAGGTGTTGGTACCGGAACCGCAGTACCGCTGTTAACAGAGCTGGTCCTATAGGTGTTGGTGCCGGAACCGCAGTACCGCTGTTAACAGAGCTGGTCCTATAGGTGTTGGTGCCGGAACCGCAGTACCGCTGTTAACAGAGCTGGTCCTATAGGTGTTGGTGCCGGAACCGCAGTACCGCTGTTAACAGAGCTGGTCCTATAGGTGTTGGTGCCGGAACCGCAGTACCGCTGTTAACAGAGCCGGTCCTATAGGTGTTGGTGCCGGAACCGCAGTACCGCTGTTAACAGAGCCGGTCCTATAGGTGTTGGTGCCGGAACCGCAGTACCGCTGTTAACAGAGCCGGTCCTATAGGTGTTGGAGCCAGAACCGCAGTACCGCTGTTAACATAGCCGACCCTATAGGTGTTGGTGCCAGAACCGCAGTACCGCTGTTAACAGAGCCGGTCCTATAGGTGTTGGTGCCAGAACCGCAGTACCGCTGTTAACAGAGCCGGTCCTATAGGTGTTGGTACCAGAACCGCAGTACCGCTGTTAACAGAGCCGGTCCTATAGGTGTTGGTACCAGAACCGCAGTACCGCTGTTAACAGAGCCGACCCTATAGGTGTTGGTACCAGAACCGCAGTACCGCTGTTAACAGAGCCGACCCTATAGGTGTTGGTACCAGAACCTCAGTACCGCTGTTAACAGAGCCGGTCCTATAGGTGTTGGTACCAGAACCACAGTACCGCTGTTAACAGAGCTGGTCCGATAGGTGTTGGTACCAGAACCACAGTACCGCTGTTAACAGAACTGACCCGATAGGTGTTCATGGAGTATAGGATGTGTTCCATCCTTCCTGATATACCATTAAAGAAGTGTCATTGCCACACCTTTTCCCACAGTGTTTGTAGTTTTTTAATCTACAGTGTTTGTAGTTTTTTTAATCTACAGTGTTTGTAGTTTTTTAATGTGGAGTGTTTGTAGTTTTTTAATCTACAGTGTTTGTAGTTTTTTAACCTACAGTGTTTGTAGTTTTTTAACCGACAGTGTTTGTAGTTTTTTAACCGACAGTGTTTGTAGTTTTTTAACCGACAGTGTTTGTAGTTTTTTAATCGACAGTGTTTGTAGTTTTTTAATCGACAGTGTTTGTAGTTTTTTAATCTACAGTGTTTGTAGTTTTTTAATCTACAGTGTTTGTAGTTTTTTAATCTACAGTGTTTGTAGTTTTTTAATCTACAGTGTTTGTAGTTTTTTAATCTACAGTGTTTGTAGTTTTTTAATCTATGTTTGTAGTTTTTTAATCTATGTTTGTAGTTTTTTAATCTACAGTGTTTGTAGTTTTTTAATCTACAGTGTTTGTAGTTTTTTAATCTACAGTGTTTGTAGTTTTTTAATCTACAGTGTTTGTAGTTTTTTAATCTACAGTGTTTGTAGTTTTTTAATCTACAGTGTTTGTAGTTTTTTAATCTATGTTTGTAGTTTTTTAATCTATGTTTGTAGTTTTTTAATCTACAGTGTTTGTAGTTTTTTAATCTACTTCTTTATCCCTTGGCTGAACCTATTCATTGCTTCAGACAGCCTGGTATTGACTGATAGGATTGATCAAGCTGAGAGGAGGCGAAATGGTTCTGATAAAACGTGTTTCTGTCTGTTGACATGTTGATTTATGATGTCAAAAGGTTTCAAGTCTCAGTCCCCTATGGACTCTCTTCCCCTCTCGTTCCCTCTCTCCCTTTATACCTCTCTCTCCCTCTCCCCCTCTATCTATCTCTCTCCTCTATCTCTCTCACTCCACCTCTCTCTCTCTCTTTCACTCTCCCTCTACCTCTCTCTCTCTCTACCTCTCTCCCCTCTGCCTCTCTCCCCTCTACCTCTCTTCTCTCCACCTCTCTCTCTCCCTCTCTCCCCTCTTCCTCTCTCCCTCTTCCTCTCTCCCTCTCTACCTCTTCCTCTCTCCCCCTCTACCTCTCTCTCCCTCTCCCCCTCTATCTCTGTCTATATCTCCCTCTCCCTCTCTCCCTCTCTCCCCTCTATATCGTTGTCCGTCTCTCCCTCCTCAGTCAGTCTCTCCCTCCATCAGTGTTTTGATGTGGAACAAACATGCTCTGGAGAACAGATAACAGCAGCATTTCTAATCTGTGTCCACATTTCGGCTGTTAAAGTATCTCCTGGAGATATCCCTCCCACCCTTCATCCATCCCTCCATCCCTAAATCCCTCCATCCATCCATCCATCCATCCATCCATCCATCCATCCATCCCTCCCACCCTCCATCCATCCCTCCATCCATCCCTCCCTCCCTCCCTCCCTCCATCCAACCCTTCCTTCAGACTTTATCTGTCAGTCACTGTTGACGCTTGAAGCAGTTTTTCTGTATCTGTCTGCCCTCAATGATTCTGAAGGGTTGTAGAGTCAGTTTAGAGTGGCTGCTAGTTTGATAATCTGAAGGGTTGTAGAGTCAGTTTAGAGTGGCTGCTAGTTAGTTAATCTGAAGGGTTGTAGAGTCAGTTTATAGTGGCTGCTAGGTAGTTAATCTGAAGGGTTGTAGAGTCAGTTTATAGTGGCTGCTAGGTAGTTAATCTGAAGGGTTGTAGAGTCAGTTTAGAGTGGCTACTAGTTAGTTAATCTGAAGGTTTGTAGAGTCAGTTTAGAGAGGCTGCTAATTAGTTATTCTGAAGTGTTGTAGAGTCAGTTTAGAGTGGCAACTAGTTAGATAATCTTAAGGGTTGTAGAGCCAGTTTAGAGTTGCTGCTAGTTAGTTAATCTGAAGGGTTGTACAGTCAGTTTAGAGTGGAAACTAGTTAGTTATTTAGTTAATCTGAAAGGTTGTAGAGTCAGTTTAGAGCGGCTGCTAGTTAGTTAATCTGAAGGGTTGTAGAGTCAGTTAGAGTGGCTGCTAGTTAGTTAATCTGAAGGGTTGTAGAGTCAGTTTAGAGTGGCTGCTAGTTAGTTAATCTGAAGGGTTGTAGAGTCAGTTCAGAGTGGCTGCTAGTTAGTTAATTAGTTCATCTGAAGGGTTGTAGAGTCAGTTTAGAGTGGCTACTAGTTAGTTAATCTGAAGGTTTGCAGAGTCAGTTTAGAGTGGCTGCTAGTTAGTTCATCTGAAGGGTTGTAGAGTCCGTTTAGAGTGGCAACTAGTTAGTTAATCTGAAGGGTTGTAGAGTCAGTTTAGAGTGGCTGCTAGTTAGTTAATCTGAAGGGTTGTACAGTCAGTTTAGAGTGGAAACTAGTTAGTTATTTAGTTAATCTGAAGGGTTGTAGAGTCAGTTTAGAGTGGCAACTAGTTAGATAATCTGAAGGGTTGTAGAGCCAGTTTAGAGTTGCTGCTAGTTAGTTAATCTGAAGGGTTGTACAGTCAGTTTAGAGTGGAAACTAGTTAGTTATTTAGTTAATCTGAAGGGTTGTAGAGTCAGTTTAGAGCGGCTGCTAGTTAGTTAATCTGAAGGGTTGTAGAGTCAGTTAGAGTGGCTGCTAGTTAGTTAATCTGAAGGGTTGTAGAGTCAGTTTAGAGTGGCTGCTAGTTAGTTAATCTGAAGGGTTGTAGAGTCAGATCAGAGTGGCTGCTAGTTAGTTAATTAGTTCATCTGAAGGGTTGTACACTCAGTTTAGAGTGGCTACTAGTTAGTTAATCTGAAGGTTTGCAGAGTCAGTTTAGAGTGGCTGCTAGTTAGTTAATCTGAAGGGTTGTAGAGTCCGTTTAGAGTGGCAACTAGTTAGTTAATCTGAAGGGTTGTAGAGTCAGTTTAGAGTGGCTGCTAGTTAGTTAATCTGAAGGGTTGAAGAGTAAATTTAGAGTGGCTGCTATTTAGTTAAACTGAAGGGTTGTAGAGTCAATTCAGAGTGGCTGCTAGTTAGTTAATTAGTTAATCTGAAGGGTTGTAGAGTCAGTGTAGAGTGGCTGCTTGTTTGTTTATCTGAAGGGTTGTACAGTCAGTTTAGAGTGGCAGCTAGTTAGTTAATCTGAAGGGTTGTAGAGTCAGTTTAGAGTGGCTGCTAGTTAGTTAATCTGAAGGTTTGTAGAGTCAGTTTAGAGAGGCTGCTAGTTAGTTAATCTGAAGGGTTGTAGAGTCTGTTTAGAGTGGCAACTAGTTAGTTAATCTGAAGGGTTGTAGAGTCAGTTTAGAGTGGCAACTAGTTAGTTAATTAGTTAATCTGAAGGGTTGTAGAGTCAATTTAGAGTGGCTGCTAGTTAGTTAATCTGAAGGGTTGTAGAGTTAGTTTAGAGTGGCTGCTAGGTAGTTCATCTGAAGGGTTGTAGAGTCAGTTTACAGTGGCTGCTAGTTAGTTAATCTGAAGGGTTGTAGAGTCAGTTTAGAGTGGCTGCTATTTAGTTAATCTGAAGGGTTGTAGAGTCAGTTCAGAGTGGCTGCTAGTTAGTTAATTAGTTAATTTGAGGGGTTGTAGAGTCAGTTTAGAGTGGCTGCTGGTTAGTTAATCTAAAGTTTTGTAGAGTTAGTTTAGAGTGGCTGCTAGGTAGTTAATCTGAAGGGTTGTAGAGTCAGTTTAGAGTGGCTGCTAGTTAGTTAATCTGAAGGGTTGTAGAGTCAGTTCAGAGTGGCTGCTAGTTAGTTAATTAGTTAATTTGAGGGGTTGTAGAGTCAGTTTAGAGTGGCTGCTGGTTTGATAATCTGAAGGGTTGTAGAGTCAGTTTAGAGTGGCTGCTAGTTAGTTAATCTGAAGGGTTGTAGAGTCAGTTTAGAGTGGGTGCTAGTTAGTTAATCTGAAGGGTTGAAGAGTACATTTAGAGTGGCTGGTATTTAGTTAATCTGAAGGGTTGTAGAGTCAGTTCAGAGTGGCTGCTAGTTTGTTAATCTGAAGGGTTGTAGAGTCAGTTTAGAGTGGCTGCTAGGTAGTTAATCTGAAGGTTTGTTGAGTCAGTTTAGAGTGGCTGCTAGTTAGTTAATCTGAAGGGTTGTAGAGTCCGTTTAGAGTGGCAACTAGTTAGTTAATCTGAAGGATTGTAGAGTCAGTTTAGAGTGGCAACTAGTTAGTTAATTAGTTAATCTGAAGGGTTGTAAAGTCAGTTTAGAGAGGCTGCTAGTTAATTAATCTGAAGAGTTGTAGAGTCAGTTTAGAGTGGCTGCTAGTTAGTTAATCTGAAGGGTTGTAGTGTAAGTTTAGAGTGGCTGCTAGTTAGTTAATCTGAAGGGTTGTCAAGTCAGTTTAGAGTGGAAACTAGTTAGTTAATCTGAAGGGTTGTAGAGTCAGTTTAGAGTGGTTGCTAGTTAGTTAATCTGAAGGGTTGTAGAGTCAGTTTAGAGTGGCTGCTAGTTAGTTAATCTGAAGGGTTGTAGAGTCAGTTTAGAGTGGCTGCTAGTTAATTAATCTGAAGGGTTGTAGAGTCAGTTCAGAGTGGCTGCTAGTTAGTTAATTAGTTCATCTGAAGGGTTGTAGAGTCAGTTTAGAGTGGCTACTAGTTAGTTAATCTGAAGGTTTGCAGAGTCAGTTTAGAGTGGCTGCTAGTTAGTTAATCTGAAGGGTTGTAGAGTCCGTTTAGAGTGGCAACTAGTTAGTTAATCTGAAGGGTTGTAGAGTCAGTTTAGAGTGGCTGCTAGTTAGTTAATCTGAAGGGTTGAAGAGTAAATTTAGAGTGGCTGCTATTTAGTTAATCTGAAGGGTTGTAGAGTCAGGTCAGAATGGCTGCTAGTTAGTTAATTAGTTAATCTGAAGGGTTGTAGAGTCAGTTTAGAGTGGCTGCTTGTTTGTTTATCTGAAGGGTTGTAGAGTCAGTTTAGAGTGGCAACTAGTTAGTTAATCTGAAGGGTTGTAGAGTCAGTTTAGAGTGGCAACTAGTTAGTTAATTAGTTATTCTGAAGGGTTGTAAAGTCAGTTTAGAGTGGCTGCTAGTTAGTTAATTAGTTCATCTGAAGGGTTGTAGAGTCAGTTTAGAGTGGCTACTAGTTAGTTAATCTGAAGGTTTGTAGAGTCAGTTTAGAGAGGCTGCTAGTTAGTTAATCTGAAGGGTTGTAGAGTCAGTTCAGAGTGGCTGATAGTTAGTTAATTAGTTAATCTGAAGGGTTGTAGAGTCAGTTTAGAGTGTCTGCTAGTTTGTTAATTTGAAGGATTGTAGAGTCAGTTTATAGTTGCTGCTGGGTAGTTAATCTGAAGGGTTGTAGAGTAAGTTTAGAGTGGCTACTAGTTAGTTAATCTGAATGTTTGTAGAGTCAGTTTAGAGAGGCTGCTAATTAGTTATTCTGAAGTGTTGTAGAGTCAGTTTAGAGTGGCAACTAGTTAGATAATCTGAAGGGTTGTAGAGCCAGTTTAGAGTTGCTGCTAGTTAGTTAATCTGAAGGGTTGTACAGTCAGTTTAGAGTGGAAACTAGTTAGTTATTTAGTTAATCTGAAGGGTTGTAGAGTCAGTTTAGAGCGGCTGCTAGTTAGTTAATCTGAAGGGTTGTAGAGTCAGTTAGAGTGGCTGCTAGTTAGTTAATCTGAAGGGTTGTAGAGTCAGTTTAGAGTGGCTGCTAGTTAGTTAATCTGAAGGGTTGTAGAGTCAGTTCAGAGTGGCTGCTAGTTAGTTATTTAGTTCATCTGAAGGGTTGTAGACTCAGTTTAGAGTGGCTACTAGTTAGTTAATCTGAAGGTTTGCAGAGTCAGTTTAGAGTGGCTGCTAGTTAGTTAATCTGAAGGGTTGTAGAGTCCGTTTAGAGTGGCAACTAGTTAGTTAATCTGAAGGGTTGTAGAGTCAGTTTAGAGTGGCTGCTAGTTAGTTAATCTGAAGGGTTGAAGAGTAAATTTAGAGTGGCTGCTATTTAGTTAATCTGAAGGGTTGTAGAGTCAATTCAGAGTGGCTGCTAGTTAGTTAATTAGTTAATCTGAAGGGTTGTAGAGTCAGTGTAGAGTGGCTGCTTGTTTGTTTATCTGAAGGGTTGTACAGTCAGTTTAGAGTGGCAGCTAGTTAGTTAATCTGAAGGGTTGTAGAGTCAGTTTAGAGTGGCTGCTAGTTAGTTAATCTGAAGGGTTGTAGAGTCCGTTTAGAGTGGCAACTAGTTAGTTAATCTGAAGGGTTGTAGAGTCAGTTTAGAGTGGCAACTAGTTAGTTAATTAGTTAATCTGAAGGGTTGTAGACTCAGTTTAGAGTGGCTACTAGTTAGTTAATCTGAAGGTTTGCAGAGTCAGTTTAGAGTGGCTGCTAGTTAGTTAATCTGAAGGGTTGTAGAGTCCGTTTAGAGTGGCAACTAGTTAGTTAATCTGAAGGGTTGTAGAGTCAGTTTAGAGTGGCTGCTAGTTAGTTAATCTGAAGGGTTGAAGAGTAAATTTAGAGTGGCTGCTATTTAGTTAATCTGAAGGGTTGTAGAGTCAATTCAGAGTGGCTGCTAGTTAGTTAATTAGTTAATCTGAAGGGTTGTAGAGTCAGTGTAGAGTGGCTGCTTGTTTGTTTATCTGAAGGGTTGTACAGTCAGTTTAGAGTGGCAGCTAGTTAGTTAATCTGAAGGGTTGTAGAGTCAGTTTAGAGTGGCTGCTAGTTAGTTAATCTGAAGGTTTGTAGAGTCAGTTTAGAGAGGCTGCTAGTTAGTTAATCTGAAGGGTTGTAGAGTCTGTTTAGAGTGGCAACTAGTTAGTTAATCTGAAGGGTTGTAGAGTCAGTTTAGAGTGGCAACTAGTTAGTTAATTAGTTAATCTGAAGGGTTGTAGAGTCAATTTAGAGTGGCTGCTAGTTAGTTAATCTGAAGGGTTGTAGAGTTAGTTTAGAGTGGCTGCTAGGTAGTTCATCTGAAGGGTTGTAGAGTCAGTTTACAGTGGCTGCTAGTTAGTTAATCTGAAGGGTTGTAGAGTCAGTTTAGAGTGGCTGCTATTTAGTTAATCTGAAGGGTTGTAGAGTCAGTTCAGAGTGGCTGCTAGTTAGTTAATTAGTTAATTTGAGGGGTTGTAGAGTCAGTTTAGAGTGGCTGCTGGTTAGTTAATCTAAAGTTTTGTAGAGTTAGTTTAGAGTGGCTGCTAGGTAGTTCATCTGAAGGGTTGTAGAGTCAGTTTACAGTGGCTGCTAGTTAGTTAATCTGAAGGGTTGTAGAGTCAGTTTAGAGTGGCTGCTAGTTAGTTAATCTGAAGGGTTGTAGAGTCAGTTCAGAGTGGCTGCTAGTTAGTTAATTAGTTAATTTGAGGGGTTGTAGAGTCAGTTTAGAGTGGCTGCTGGTTTGATAATCTGAAGGGTTGTAGAGTCAGTTTAGAGTGGCTGCTAGTTAGTTAATCTGAAGGGTTGTAGAGTCAGTTTAGAGTGGGTGTTAGTTAGTTAATCTGAAGGGTTGAAGAGTACATTTAGAGTGGCTGCTATTTAGTTAATCTGAAGGGTTGTAGAGTCAGTTCAGAGTGGCTGCTAGTTTGTTAATCTGAAGGGTTGTAGAGTCAGTTTAGAGTGGCTGCTAGGTAGTTAATCTGAAGGTTTGTTGAGTCAGTTTAGAGTGGCTGCTAGTTAGTTAATCTGAAGGGTTGTAGAGTCCGTTTAGAGTGGCAACTAGTTAGTTAATCTGAAGGATTGTAGAGTCAGTTTAGAGTGGCAACTAGTTAGTTAATTAGTTAATCTGAAGGGTTGTAAAGTCAGTTTAGAGTGGCTGCTAGTTAATTAATCTGAAGAGTTGTAGAGTCAGTTTAGAGTGGCTGCTAGTTAGTTAATCTGAAGGGTTGTAGAGTCAGTTTACAGTGGCTGCTAGTTAGTTAATCTGAAGGGTTGTAGAGTCAGTTTAGAGTGGCTGCTATTTAGTTAATCTGAAGGGTTGTAGAGTCAGTTCAGAGTGGCTGCTAGTTAGTTAATTAGTTAATTTGAGGGGTTGTAGAGTCAGTTTAGAGTGGCTGCTGGTTAGTTAATCTAAAGTTTTGTAGAGTTAGTTTAGAGTGGCTGCTAGGTAGTTCATCTGAAGGGTTGTAGAGTCAGTTTACAGTGGCTGCTAGTTAGTTAATCTGAAGGGTTGTAGAGTCAGTTTAGAGTGGCTGCTAGTTAGTTAATCTGAAGGGTTGTAGAGTCAGTTCAGAGTGGCTGCTAGTTAGTTAATTAGTTAATTTGAGGGGTTGTAGAGTCAGTTTAGAGTGGCTGCTGGTTTGATAATCTGAAGGGTTGTAGAGTCAGTTTAGAGTGGCTGCTAGTTAGTTAATCTGAAGGGTTGTAGAGTCAGTTTAGAGTGGGTGTTAGTTAGTTAATCTGAAGGGTTGAAGAGTACATTTAGAGTGGCTGCTATTTAGTTAATCTGAAGGGTTGTAGAGTCAGTTCAGAGTGGCTGCTAGTTTGTTAATCTGAAGGGTTGTAGAGTCAGTTTAGAGTGGCTGCTAGGTAGTTAATCTGAAGGTTTGTTGAGTCAGTTTAGAGTGGCTGCTAGTTAGTTAATCTGAAGGGTTGTAGAGTCCGTTTAGAGTGGCAACTAGTTAGTTAATCTGAAGGATTGTAGAGTCAGTTTAGAGTGGCAACTAGTTAGTTAATTAGTTAATCTGAAGGGTTGTAAAGTCAGTTTAGAGTGGCTGCTAGTTAATTAATCTGAAGAGTTGTAGAGTCAGTTTAGAGTGGCTGCTAGTTAGTTAATCTGAAGGGTTGTAGAGTAAGTTTAGAGTGGCTGCTAGTTAGTTAATCTGAAGGGTTGTCCAGTCAGTTTAGAGTGGAAACTAGTTAGTTAATCTGAAGGGTTGTAGAGTCAGTTTAGAGTGGTTGCTAGTTAGTTAATCTGAAGGGTTGTAGAGTCAGTTTAGAGTGGCTGCTAGTTAGTTAATCTGAAGGGTTGTAGAGTCAGTTTAGAGTGGCTGCTAGTTAGTTAATCTGAAGGGTTGTAGAGTCAGTTCAGAGTGGCTGCTAGTTAGTTAATTAGTTCATCTGAAGGGTTGTAGAGTCAGTTTAGAGTGGCTACTAGTTAGTTAATCTGAAGGTTTGCAGAGTCAGTTTAGAGTGGCTGCTAGTTAGTTAATCTGAAGGGTTGTAGAGTCCGTTTAGAGTGGCAACTAGTTAGTTAATCTGAAGGGTTGTAGAGTCAGTTTAGAGTGGCTGCTAGTTAGTTAATCTGAAGGGTTGTAGAGTCAGTTCAGAATGGCTGCTAGTTAGTTAATTAGTTAATCTGAAGGGTTGTAGAGTCAGTTTAGAGTGGCTGCTTGTTTGTTTATCTGAAGGGTTGTAGAGTCAGTTTAGAGTGGCAACTAGTTAGTTAATCTGAAGGGTTGTAGAGTCAGTTTAGAGTGGCAACTAGTTAGTTAATTAGTTAATCTGAAGGGTTGTAAAGTCAGTTTAGAGTGGCTGCTAGTTAGTTAATTAGTTCATCTGAAGGGTTGTAGAGTCAGTTTAGAGTGGCTACTAGTTAGTTAATCTGAAGGTTTGTAGAGTCAATTTAGAGAGGCTGCTAGTTAGTTAATCTGAAGGGTTGTAGAGTCAGTTCAGAGTGGCTGATAGTTAGTTAATTAGTTAATCTGAAGGGTTGTAGAGTCAGTTTAGAGTGGCTGCTAGTTTGTTAATTTGAAGGGTTGTAGAGTCAGTTTATAGTGGCTGCTAGGTAGTTAATCTGAAGGGTTGTAGAGTCAGTTTAGAGTGGCTACTAGTTAGTTAATCTGAAGGTTTGTAGAGTCAGTTTAGAGAGGCTGCTAATTAGTTATTCTGAAGTGTTGTAGAGTCAGTTTAGAGTGGCAACTAGTTAGATAATCTGAAGGGTTGTAGAGCCAGTTTAGAGTTGCTGCTAGTTAGTTAATCTGAAGGGTTGTACAGTCAGTTTAGAGTGGAAACTAGTTAGTTATTTAGTTAATCTGAAGGGTTGTAGAGTCAGTTTAGAGCGGCTGCTAGTTAGTTAATCTGAAGGGTTGTAGAGTCAGTTAGAGTGGCTGCTAGTTAGTTAATCTGAAGGGTTGTAGAGTCAGTTTAGAGTGGCTGCTAGTTTGTTAATCTGAAGGGTTGTAGAGTCAGTTAGAGTGGCTGCTAGTTAGTTAATCTGAAGGGTTGTAGAGTCCGTTTAGAGTGGCAACTAGTTAGTTAATCTGAAGGGTTGTAGAGTCAGTTTAGAGTGGCTGCTAGTTAGTTAATCTGAAGGGTTGAAGAGTAAATTTATAGTGGCTGCTATTTAGTTAATCTGAAGGGTTGTAGAGTCAATTCAGAGTGGCTGCTAGTTAGTTAATTAGTTAATCTGAAGGGTTGTAGAGTCAGTGTAGAGTGGCTGCTTGTTTGTTTATCTGAAGGGTTGTACAGTCAGTTTAGAGTGGCAGCTAGTTAGTTAATCTGAAGGGTTGTAGAGTCAGTTTAGAGTGGCTGCTAGTTAGTTAATCTGAAGGGTTGTAGAGTCCGTTTAGAGTGGCAACTAGTTAGTTAATCTGAAGGGTTGTAGAGTCAGTTTAGAGTGGCAACAAGTTAGTTAATTAGTTAATCTGAAGGGTTGTAAAGTCAGTTTAGAGTGGCTGCTAGTTAGTTAATTAGTTCATCTGAAGGGTTGTAGAGTCAGTTTAGAGTGGCTGCTAGTTTGTTAATTTGAAGGGTTGTAGAGTCAGTTTATAGTGGCTGCTAGGTAGTTAATCTGAAGGGTAGTAGAGTCAGTTTAGAGTGGCTACTAGTTAGTTAATCTGAAGGTTTGTAGAGTCAGTTTAGAGAGGCTGCTAATTAGTTATTCTGAAGTGTTGTAGAGTCAGTTTAGAGTGGCAACTAGTTAGATAATCTGAAGGGTTGTAGAGCCAGTTTAGAGTTGCTGCTAGTTAGTTAATCTGAAGGGTTGTACAGTCAGTTTAGAGTGGAAACTAGTTAGTTATTTAGTTAATCTGAAGGGTTGTAGAGTCAGTTTAGAGCGGCTGCTAGTTAGTTAATCTGAAGGGTTGTAGAGTCAGTTAGAGTGGCTGCTAGTTAGTTAATCTGAAGGGTTGTAGAGTCAGTTTAGAGTGGCTGCTAGTTAGTTAATCTGAAGGGTTGTAGAGTCAGTTCAGAGTGGCTGCTAGTTAGTTATTTAGTTCATCTGAAGGGTTGTAGACTCAGTTTAGAGTGGCTACTAGTTAGTTAATCTGAAGGTTTGCAGAGTCAGTTTAGAGTGGCTGCTAGTTAGTTAATCTGAAGGGTTGTAGAGTCCGTTTAGAGTGGCAACTAGTTAGTTAATCTGAAGGGTTGTAGAGTCAGTTTAGAGTGGCTGCTAGTTAGTTAATCTGAAGGGTTGAAGAGTAAATTTAGAGTGGCTGCTATTTAGTTAATCTGAAGGGTTGTAGAGTCAATTCAGAGTGGCTGCTAGTTAGTTAATTAGTTAATCTGAAGGGTTGTAGAGTCAGTGTAGAGTGGCTGCTTGTTTGTTTATCTGAAGGGTTGTACAGTCAGTTTAGAGTGGCAGCTAGTTAGTTAATCTGAAGGGTTGTAGAGTCAGTTTAGAGTGGCTGCTAGTTAGTTAATCTGAAGGGTTGTAGAGTCCGTCTAGAGTGGCAACTAGTTAGTTAATCTGAAGGGTTGTAGAGTCAGTTTAGAGTGGCAACTAGTTAGTTAATTAGTTAATCTGAAGGGTTGTAAAGTCAGTTTAGAGTGGCTGCTAGTTAGTTAATTAGTTCATCTGAAGGGTTGTAGAGTCAGTTTAGAGTGGCTACTAGTTAGTTAATCTGAAGGTTTGTAGAGTCAGTTTAGAGAGGCTGCTAGTTAGTTAATCTGAAGGGTTGTAGAGTCAGTTCAGAGTGGCTGATAGTTAGTTAATTAGTTAATCTGAAGGGTTGTAGAGTCAGTTTAGAGTGGCTGCTAGTTTGTTAATTTGAAGGGTTGTAGAGTCAGTTTATAGTGGCTGCTAGGTAGTTAATCTGAAGGGTTGTAGAGTCAGTTTAGAGTGGCTACTAGTTAGTTAATCTGAAGGTTTGTAGAGTCAGTTTAGAGAGGCTGCTAATTAGTTATTCTGAAGTGTTGTAGAGTCAGTTTAGAGTGGCAACTAGTTAGATAATCTGAAGGGTTGTAGAGCCAGTTTAGAGTTGCTGCTAGTTAGTTAATCTGAAGGGTTGTACAGTCAGTTTAGAGTGGAAACTAGTTAGTTATTTAGTTAATCTGAAGGGTTGTAGAGTCAGTTTAGAGCGGCTGCTAGTTAGTTAATCTGAAGGGTTGTAGAGTCAGTTAGAGTGGCTGCTAGTTAGTTAATCTGAAGGGTTGTAGAGTCAGTTTAGAGTGGCTGCTAGTTTGTTAATCTGAAGGGTTGTAGAGTCAGTTAGAGTGGCTGCTAGTTAGTTAATCTGAAGGGTTGTAGAGTCCGTTTAGAGTGGCAACTAGTTAGTTAATCTGAAGGGTTGTAGAGTCAGTTTAGAGTGGCTGCTAGTTAGTTAATCTGAAGGGTTGAAGAGTAAATTTATAGTGGCTGCTATTTAGTTAATCTGAAGGGTTGTAGAGTCAATTCAGAGTGGCTGCTAGTTAGTTAATTAGTTAATCTGAAGGGTTGTAGAGTCAGTGTAGAGTGGCTGCTTGTTTGTTTATCTGAAGGGTTGTACAGTCAGTTTAGAGTGGCAGCTAGTTAGTTAATCTGAAGGGTTGTAGAGTCAGTTTAGAGTGGCTGCTAGTTAGTTAATCTGAAGGGTTGTAGAGTCCGTTTAGAGTGGCAACTAGTTAGTTAATCTGAAGGGTTGTAGAGTCAGTTTAGAGTGGCAACTAGTTAGTTAATTAGTTAATCTGAAGGGTTGTAAAGTCAGTTTAGAGTGGCTGCTAGTTAGTTAATTAGTTCATCTGAAGGGTTGTAGAGTCAGTTTAGAGTGGCTGCTAGTTTGTTAATTTGAAGGGTTGTAGAGTCAGTTTATAGTGGCTGCTAGGTAGTTAATCTGAAGGGTAGTAGAGTCAGTTTAGAGTGGCTACTAGTTAGTTAATCTGAAGGTTTGTAGAGTCAGTTTAGAGAGGCTGCTAATTAGTTATTCTGAAGTGTTGTAGAGTCAGTTTAGAGTGGCAACTAGTTAGATAATCTGAAGGGTTGTAGAGCCAGTTTAGAGTTGCTGCTAGTTAGTTAATCTGAAGGGTTGTACAGTCAGTTTAGAGTGGAAACTAGTTAGTTATTTAGTTAATCTGAAGGGTTGTAGAGTCAGTTTAGAGCGGCTGCTAGTTAGTTAATCTGAAGGGTTGTAGAGTCAGTTAGAGTGGCTGCTAGTTAGTTAATCTGAAGGGTTGTAGAGTCAGTTTAGAGTGGCTGCTAGTTAGTTAATCTGAAGGGTTGTAGAGTCAGTTCAGAGTGGCTGCTAGTTAGTTATTTAGTTCATCTGAAGGGTTGTAGACTCAGTTTAGAGTGGCTACTAGTTAGTTAATCTGAAGGTTTGCAGAGTCAGTTTAGAGTGGCTGCTAGTTAGTTAATCTGAAGGGTTGTAGAGTCCGTTTAGAGTGGCAACTAGTTAGTTAATCTGAAGGGTTGTAGAGTCAGTTTAGAGTGGCTGCTAGTTAGTTAATCTGAAGGGTTGAAGAGTAAATTTAGAGTGGCTGCTATTTAGTTAATCTGAAGGGTTGTAGAGTCAATTCAGAGTGGCTGCTAGTTAGTTAATTAGTTAATCTGAAGGGTTGTAGAGTCAGTGTAGAGTGGCTGCTTGTTTGTTTATCTGAAGGGTTGTACAGTCAGTTTAGAGTGGCAGCTAGTTAGTTAATCTGAAGGGTTGTAGAGTCAGTTTAGAGTGGCTGCTAGTTAGTTAATCTGAAGGGTTGTAGAGTCCGTTTAGAGTGGCAACTAGTTAGTTAATCTGAAGGGTTGTAGAGTCAGTTTAGAGTGGCAACTAGTTAGTTAATTAGTTAATCTGAAGGGTTGTAAAGTCAGTTTAGAGTGGCTGCTAGTTAGTTAATTAGTTCATCTGAAGGGTTGTAGAGTCAGTTTAGAGTGGCTACTAGTTAGTTAATCTGAAGGTTTGTAGAGTCAGTTTAGAGAGGCTGCTAGTTAGTTAATCTGAAGGGTTGTAGAGTCTGTTTAGAGTGGCAACTAGTTAGTTAATCTGAAGGGTTGTAGAGTCAGTTTAGAGTGGCAACTAGTTAGTTAATTAGTTAATCTGAAGGGTTGTAGAGTCAATTTAGAGTGGCTGCTAGTTAGTTAATCTGAAGGGTTGTAGAGTTAGTTTAGAGTGGCTGCTAGGTAGTTCATCTGAAGGGTTGTAGAGTCAGTTTACAGTGGCTGCTAGTTAGTTAATCTGAAGGGTTGTAGAGTCAGTTTAGAGTGGCTGCTATTTAGTTAATCTGAAGGGTTGTAGAGTCAGTTCAGAGTGGCTGCTAGTTAGTTAATTAGTTAATTTGAGGGGTTGTAGAGTCAGTTTAGAGTGGCTGCTGGTTAGTTAATCTAAAGTGTTGTAGAGTTAGTTTAGAGTGGCTGCTAGGTAGTTCATCTGAAGGGTTGTAGAGTCAGTTTACAGTGGCTGCTAGTTAGTTAATCTGAAGGGTTGTAGAGTCAGTTTAGAGTGGCTGCTAGTTAGTTAATCTGAAGGGTTGTAGAGTCAGTTCAGAGTGGCTGCTAGTTAGTTAATTATTTAATTTGAGGGGTTGTAGAGTCAGTTTAGAGTGGCTGCTGGTTTGATAATCTGAAGGGTTGTAGAGTCAGTTTAGAGTGGCTGCTAGTTAGTTAATCTGAAGGGTTGTAGAGTCAGTTTAGAGTGGGTGCTAGTTAGTTAATCTGAAGGGTTGAAGAGTACATTTAGAGTGGCTGCTATTTAGTTAATCTGAAGGGTTGTAGAGTCAGTTTAGAGTGGCTGCTAGTTAGTTAATTTGAAGGGTTGTAGAGTCAGTTTAGAGTGGCTGCTAGTTAGTTAATCTGAAGGGTTGTAGAGTCAGTTCAGAGTGGCTGCTAGTTAGTTAATTAGTTCATCTGAAGGGTTGTAGAGTCATTTTAGAGTGGCTACTAGTTAGTTAATCTGAAGGTTTGCAGAGTCAGTTTAGAGTGGCTGCTAGTTAGTTAATCTGAAGGGTTGTAGAGTCCGTTTAGAGTGGCAACTAGTTAGTTAATCTGAAGGGTTGTGGAGTCAGTTTAGAGTGGCTGCTAGTTAGTTAATCTGAAGGGTTGAAGAGTAAATTTAGAGTGGCTGCTATTTAGTTAATCTGAAGGGTTGTAGAGTCAATTCAGAGTGGCTGCTAGTTAGTTAATTAGTTAATCTGAAGGGTTGTAGAGTCAGTGTAGAGTGGCTGCTTGTTTGTTTATCTGAAGGGTTGTACAGTCAGTTTAGAGTGGCAGCTAGTTAGTTAATCTGAAGGGTTGTAGAGTCAGTTTAGAGTGGCTGCTAGTTAGTTAATCTGAAGGGTTGTAGAGTCCGTTTAGAGAGGTAACTAGTTAGTTAATCTGAAGGGTTGTAGAGTCAGTTTAGAGTAGCAACTAGTTAGTTAATTAGTTAATCTGAAGGGTTGTAAAGTCAGTTTAGAGTGGCTGCTAGTTAGTTAATTAGTTCATCTGAAGGGTTGTAGAGTCAGTTTAGAGTGGCTACTAGTTAGTCAATCTGAAGGTTTGTAGAGTCAGTTTAGAGAGGCTGCTAGTTAGTTAATCTGAAGGGTTGTAGAGTCTGTTTAGAGTGGCAACTAGTTAGTTAATCTGAAGGGTTGTAGAGTCAGTTTAGAGTGGCAACTAGTTAGTTAATTAGTTAATCTGAAGGGTTGTAGAGTCAGTTTAGAGTGGCTGCTATTTAGTTAATCTGAAGGGTTGTAGAGTCAGTTCAGAGTGGCTGCTAGTTAGTTAATTAGTTAATTTGAGGGGTTGTAGAGTCAGTTTAGAGTGGCTGCTGGTTAGTTAATCTAAAGTGTTGTAGAGTTAGTTTAGAGTGGCTGCTAGGTAGTTAATCTGAAGGGTTGTAGAGTCAGTTTACAGTGGCTGCTAGTTAGTTAATTAGTTAATTTGAGGGGTTGTAGAGTCAGTTTAGAGTGGCTGCTGGTTAGTTAATCTAAAGTGTTGTAGAGTTAGTTTAGAGTGTCTGCTAGGTAGTTCATCTGAAGGGTTGTAGAGTCAGTTTACAGTGGCTGCTAGTTAGTTAATCTGAAGGGTTGTAGAGTCAGTTTAGAGTGGCTGCTAGTTAGTTAATCTGAAGGGTTGTAGAGTCAGTTCAGAGTGGCTGCTAGTTAGTTAATTATTTAATTTGAGGGGTTGTAGAGTCAGTTTAGAGTGGCTGCTGGTTTGATAATCTGAAGGGTTGTAGAGTCAGTTTAGAGTGGCTGCTAGTTAGTTAATCTGAAGGGTTGTAGAGTCAGTTTAGAGTGGGTGCTAGTTAGTTAATCTGAAGGGTTGAAGAGTACATTTAGAGTGGCTGCTATTTAGTTAATCTGAAGGGTTGTAGAGTCAGTTTAGAGTGGCTGCTAGTTAGTTAATTTGAAGGGTTGTAGAGTCAGTTTAGAGTGGCTGCTAGTTAGTTAATCTGAAGGGTTGTAGAGTCAGTTCAGAGTGGCTGCTAGTTAGTTAATTAGTTCATCTGAAGGGTTGTAGAGTCATTTTAGAGTGGCTACTAGTTAGTTAATCTGAAGGTTTGCAGAGTCAGTTTAGAGTGGCTGCTAGTTAGTTAATCTGAAGGGTTGTAGAGTCCGTTTAGTGTGGCAACTAGTTAGTTAATCTGAAGGGTTGTGGAGTCAGTTTAGAGTGGCTGCTAGTTAGTTAATCTGAAGGGTTGAAGAGTAAATTTAGAGTGGCTGCTATTTAGTTAATCTGAAGGGTTGTAGAGTCAATTCAGAGTGGCTGCTAGTTAGTTAATTAGTTAATCTGAAGGGTTGTAGAGTCAGTGTAGAGTGGCTGCTTGTTTGTTTATCTGAAGGGTTGTACAGTCAGTTTAGAGTGGCAGCTAGTTAGTTAATCTGAAGGGTTGTAGAGTCAGTTTAGAGTGGCTGCTAGTTAGTTAATCTGAAGGGTTGTAGAGTCCGTTTAGAGAGGTAACTAGTTAGTTAATCTGAAGGGTTGTAGAGTCAGTTTAGAGTGGCAACTAGTTAGTTAATTAGTTAATCTGAAGGGTTGTAAAGTCAGTTTAGAGTGGCTGCTAGTTAGTTAATTAGTTCATCTGAAGGGTTGTAGAGTCAGTTTAGAGTGGCTACTAGTTAGTCAATCTGAAGGTTTGTAGAGTCAGTTTAGAGAGGCTGCTAGTTAGTTAATCTGAAGGGTTGTAGAGTCTGTTTAGAGTGGCAACTAGTTAGTTAATCTGAAGGGTTGTAGAGTCAGTTTAGAGTGGCAACTAGTTAGTTAATTAGTTAATCTGAAGGGTTGTAGAGTCAGTTTAGAGTGGCTGCTATTTAGTTAATCTGAAGGGTTGTAGAGTCAGTTCAGAGTGGCTGCTAGTTAGTTAATTAGTTAATTTGAGGGGTTGTAGAGTCAGTTTAGAGTGGCTGCTGGTTAGTTAATCTAAAGTGTTGTAGAGTTAGTTTAGAGTGGCTGCTAGGTAGTTCATCTGAAGGGTTGTAGAGTCAGTTTACAGTGGCTGCTAGTTAGTTAATTAGTTAATTTGAGGGGTTGTAGAGTCAGTTTAGAGTGGCTGCTGGTTTGATAATCTGAAGGGTTGTAGAGTCAGTTTAGAGTGGCTGCTAGTTAGTTAATCTGAAGGGTTGTAGAGTCAGATTAGAGTGGGTGCTAGTTAGTTAATCTGAAGGGTTGAAGAGTACATTTAGAGTGGCTGCTATTTAGTTAATCTGAAGGGTTGTAGAGTCCGTTTAGAGTGGCAACTAGTTAGTTAATCTGAAGGGTTGTAGAGTCAGTTTAGAGTGGCTGCTAGTTAGTTAATCTGAAGGGTTGAAGAGTAAATTTAGAGTGGCTGCTATTTAGTTAATCTGAAGGGTTGTAGAGTCAGTTCAGAATGGCTGCTAGTTAGTTAATTAGTTAATCTGAAGGGTTGTAGAGTCAGTTTAGAGTGGCTGCTTGTTTGTTTATCTGAAGGGTTGTAGAGTCAGTTTAGAGTGGCAACTAGTTAGTTAATCTGAAGGGTTGTAGAGTCAGTTTAGAGTGGCAACTAGTTAGTTAATTAGTTAATCTGAAGGGTTGTAAAGTCAGTTTAGAGTGGCTGCTAGTTAGTTAATTAGTTCATCTGAAGGGTTGTAGAGTCAGTTTAGAGTGGCTACTAGTTAGTTAATCTGAAGGTTTGTAGAGTCAGTTTAGAGAGGCTGCTAGTTAGTTAATCTGAAGGGTTGTAGAGTCAGTTCAGAGTGGCTGATAGTTAGTTAATTAGTTAATCTGAAGGGTTGTGGAGTCAGTTTAGAGTGGCTGCTAGTTAGTTAATCTGAAGGGTTGTAGAGTCAGTTGAGAGTTGCTGCTAGTTAGTTAATCTGAAGGGTTGTAGAGTCAGTTAAGAGTGGTTGCTAGTTAGTTCATCTAAAGTGTTGTAGAGTCAGTTTAGAGTGGCAACTAGTTAGATAATCTGAAGTGTTGTAGAGACAGTTTAGAGTTGCTGCTAGTTAGTTAATCTAAAGGGTTGTAGAGTCAGTTTAGAGTGGAAACTAGTTAGTTAATTAGTTAATCTGAAGGGTTGTAGAGTCAGTTTAGAGTGGCAACTAGTTAGTTAATTAGTTAATGTGAAGGGTTGTAGAGTCAATTTAGAGTGGCTGCTAGTTAGTTAATCTGAAGGGTTGTAGAGTCAGTTTAGAGTGGCAACTAGTTAGTTAATTAGTTAATCTGAACGGTTGTAAAGTCAGTTTAGAGTGGCTGCTAGTTAATTAATCTGAAGAGTTGTAGAGTCAGTTCAGAGTGGCTGCTAGTTAGTTAATCTGAAGGGTTGTAGAGTCAGTTAAGAGTGGTTGCTAGTTAGTTAATCTGAAGTGTTGTAGAGTCATTTCAGAGTGGCTGCTAGTTAGTTAATTGGTCAATCTGAAGGGTTGTAGAGTCAGTTTAGAGTGGCTGCTAGTTTGATAATCTGAAGGGTTGTAGAGTCAGTTTAGAGTTGCTGCTAATTAGTTAATCTGAAGGGTTGTAGAGTCAGTTTATAGTGGCTGCTAGGTAGTTAATCTGAAGGGTTGTAGAGTCAGTTTAGAGTGGCTACTAGTTAGTTAATCTGAAGGTTTGTAGAGTCAGTTTAGAGAGGCTGCTAATTAGTTATTCTGAAGTGTTGTAGAGTCAGTTTAGAGTGGCAACTAGTTACATAATCTGAAGGGTTGTAGAGCCAGTTTAGAGTTGCTGCTAGTTAGTTAATCTGAAGGGTTGTACAGTCAGTTTAGAGTGGAAACTAGTTAGTTATTTAGTTAATCTGAAGGGTTGTAGAGTCAGTTTAGAGCGGCTGCTAGTTAGTTAATCTGAAGGGTTGTAGAGTCAGTTAGAGTGGCTGCTAGTTAGTTAATCTGAAGGGTTGTAGAGTCAGTTCAGAGTGGCTGCTAGTTAGTTAATTAGTTCATCTGAAGGGTTGTAGACTCAGTTTAGAGTGGCTACTAGTTAGTTAATCTGAAGGTTTGCAGAGTCAGTTTAGAGTGGCTGCTAGTTAGTTAATCTGAAGGGTTGTAGAGTCCGTTTAGAGTGGCAACTAGTTAGTTAATCTGAAGGGTTGTAGAGTCAGTTTAGAGTGGCTGCTAGATAGTTAATCTGAAGGGTTGAAGAGTAAATTTAGAGTGGCTGCTATTTAGTTAATCTGAAGGGTTGTAGAGTCAATTCAGAGTGGCTGCTAGTTAGTTAATTAGTTAATCTGAAGGGTTGTAGAGTCAGTGTAGAGTGGCTGCTTGTTTGTTTATCTGAAGGGTTGTACAGTCAGTTTAGAGTGGCAGCTAGTTAGTTAATCTGAAGGGTTGTAGAGTCAGTTTAGAGTGGCTGCTAGTTAGTTAATCTGAAGGTTTGTAGAGTCAGTTTAGAGAGGCTGCTAGTTAGTTAATCTGAAGGGTTGTAGAGTCTGTTTAGAGTGGCAACTAGTTAGTTAATCTGAAGGGTTGTAGAGTCAGTTTAGAGTGGCAACTAGTTAGTTAATTAGTTAATCTGAAGGGTTGTAGAGTCAGTTTAGAGTGGCTGCTAGTTAGTTAATCTGAAGGTTTGTAGAGTCAGTTTAGAGAGGCTGCTAGTTAGTTAATCTGAAGGGTTGTAGAGTCTGTTTAGAGTGGCAACTAGTTAGTTAATCTGAAGGGTTGTAGAGTCAGTTTAGAGTGGCAACTAGTTAGTTAATTAGTTAATCTGAAGGGTTGTAGAGTCAATTTAGAGTGGCTGCTAGTTAGTTAATCTGAAGGGTTGTAGAGTTAGTTTAGAGTGGCTGCTAGGTAGTTCATCTGAAGGGTTGTAGAGTCAGTTTACAGTGGCTGCTAGTTAGTTAATCTGAAGGGTTGTAGAGTCAGTTTAGAGTGGCTGCTATTTAGTTAATCTGAAGGGTTGTAGAGTCAGTTCAGAGTGGCTGCTAGTTAGTTAATTAGTTAATTTGAGGGGTTGTAGAGTCAGTTTAGAGTGGCTGCTGGTTAGTTAATCTAAAGTGTTGTAGAGTTAGTTTAGAGTGGCTGCTAGGTAGTTCATCTAAAGGGTTGTAGAGTCAGTTTACAGTGGCTGCTAGTTAGTTAATCTGAAGGGTTGTAGAGTCAGTTTAGAGTGGCTGCTAGTTAGTTAATCTGAAGGGTTGTAGAGTCAGTTCAGAGTGGCTGCTAGTTAGTTATTTAGTTCATCTGAAGGGTTGTAGACTCAGTTTAGAGTGGCTGCTAGTTAGTTAATCTGAAGGGTTGTAGAGTCCGTTTAGAGTGGCAACTAGTTAGTTAATCTGAAGGGTTGTAGAGTCAGTTTAGAGTGGCTGCTAGTTAGTTAATCTGAAGGGTTGAAGAGTAAATTTAGAGTGGCTGCTATTTAGTTAATCTGAAGGGTTGTAGAGTTAATTCAGAGTGGCTGCTAGTTAGTTAATTAGTTAATCTGAAGGGTTGTAGAGTCAGTGTAGAGTGGCTGCTTGTTTGTTTATCTGAAGGGTTGTACAGTCAGTTTAGAGTGGCAGCTAGTTAGTTAATCTGAAGGGTTGTAGAGTCAGTTAAGAGTGGTTGCTAGTTAGTTAATCTGAAGTGTTGTAGAGTCATTTCAGAGTGGCTGCTAGTTAGTTAATTAGTCAATCTGAAGGGTTGTAGAGTCAGTTTAGAGTGGCTGCTAGTTTGATAATCTGAAGGGTTGTAGAGTCAGTTTAGAGTTGCTGCTAATTAGTTAATCTGAAGGGTTGTAGAGTCAGTTTATAGTGGCTGCTAGGTAGTTAATCTGAAGGGTTGTAGAGTCAGTTTAGAGTGGCTACTAGTTAGTTAATCTGAAGGTTTGTAGAGTCAGTTTAGAGAGGCTGCTAATTAGTTATTCTGAAGTGTTGTAGAGTCAGTTTAGAGTGGCAACTAGTTAGATAATCTGAAGGGTTGTAGAGCCAGTTTAGAGTTGCTGCTAGTTAGTTAATCTGAAGGGTTGTACAGTCAGTTTAGAGTGGAAACTAGTTAGTTATTTAGTTAATCTGAAGGGTTGTAGAGTCAGTTTAGAGCGGCTGCTAGTTAGTTAATCTGAAGGGTTGTAGAGTCAGTTAGAGTGGCTGCTAGTTAGTTAATCTGAAGGGTTGTAGAGTCAGTTTAGAGTGGCTGCTAGTTAGTTAATCTGAAGGGTTGTAGAGTCAGTTCAGAGTGGCTGCTAGTTAGTTAATTAGTTCATCTGAAGGGTTGTAGACTCAGTTTAGAGTGGCTACTAGTTAGTTAATCTGAAGGTTTGCAGAGTCAGTTTAGAGTGGCTGCTAGTTAGTTAATCTGAAGGTTTGTAGAGTCAGTTTAGAGAGGCTGCTAATTAGTTATTCTGAAGTGTTGTAGAGTCAGTTTAGAGTGGCAACTAGTTACATAATCTGAAGGGTTGTAGAGCCAGTTTAGAGTTGCTGCTAGTTAGTTAATCTGAAGGGTTGTACAGTCAGTTTAGAGTGGAAACTAGTTAGTTATTTAGTTAATCTGAAGGGTTGTAGAGTCAGTTTAGAGCGGCTGCTAGTTAGTTAATCTGAAGGGTCGTAGAGTCAGTTAGAGTGGCTGCTAGTTAGTTAATCTGAAGGGTTGTAGAGTCAGTTCAGAGTGGCTGCTAGTTAGTTAATTAGTTCATCTGAAGGGTTGTAGACTCAGTTTAGAGTGGCTACTAGTTAGTTAATCTGAAGGTTTGCAGAGTCAGTTTAGAGTGGCTGCTAGTTAGTTAATCTGAAGGGTTGTAGAGTCCGTTTAGAGTGGCAACTAGTTAGTTAATCTGAAGGGTTGTAGAGTCAGTTTAGAGTGGCTGCTAGATAGTTAATCTGAAGGGTTGAAGAGTACATTTAGAGTGGCTGCTATTTAGTTAATCTGAAGGGTTGTAGAGTCAATTCAGAGTGGCTGCTAGTTAGTTAATTAGTTAATCTGAAGGGTTGTAGAGTCAGTGTAGAGTGGCTGCTTGTTTGTTTATCTGAAGGGTTGTACAGTCAGTTTAGAGTGGCAGCTAGTTAGTTAATCTGAAGGGTTGTAGAGTCAGTTTAGAGTGGCTGCTAGTTAGTTAATCTGAAGGTTTGTAGAGTCAGTTTAGAGAGGCTGCTAGTTAGTTAATCTGAAGGGTTGTAGAGTCTGTTTAGAGTGGCAACTAGTTAGTTAATCTGAAGGGTTGTAGAGTCAGTTTAGAGTGGCAACTAGTTAGTTAATTAGTTAATCTGAAGGGTTGTAGAGTCAATTTAGAGTGGCTGCTAGTTAGTTAATCTGAAGGGTTGTAGAGTTAGTTTAGAGTGGCTGCTAGGTAGTTCATCTGAAGGGTTGTAGAGTCAGTTTACAGTGGCTGCTAGTTAGTTAATCTGAAGGGTTGTAGAGTCAGTTTAGAGTGGCTGCTATTTAGTTAATCTGAAGGGTTGTAGAGTCAGTTCAGAGTGGCTGCTAGTTAGTTAATTAGTTAATTTGAGGGGTTGTAGAGTCAGTTTAGAGTGGCTGCTGGTTAGTTAATCTAAAGTGTTGTAGAGTTAGTTTAGAGTGGCTGCTAGGTAGTTCATCTGAAGGGTTGTAGAGTCAGTTTACAGTGGCTGCTAGTTAGTTAATCTGAAGGGTTGTAGAGTCAGTTTAGAGTGGCTGCTAGTTAGTTAATCTGAAGGGTTGTAGAGTCAGTTCAGAGTGGCTGCTAGTTAGTTATTTAGTTCATCTGAAGGGTTGTAGACTCAGTTTAGAGTGGCTACTAGTTAGTTAATCTGAAGGTTTGCAGAGTCAGTTTAGAGTGGCTGCTAGTTAGTTAATCTGAAGGGTTGTAGAGTCCGTTTAGAGTGGCAACTAGTTAGTTAATCTGAAGGGTTGTAGAGTCAGTTTAGAGTGGCTGCTAGTTAGTTAATCTGAAGGGTTGAAGAGTAAATTTAGAGTGGCTGCTATTTAGTTAATCTGAAGGGTTGTAGAGTCAATTCAGAGTGGCTGCTAGTTAGTTAATTAGTTAATCTGAAGGGTTGTAGAGTCAGTGTAGAGTGGCTGCTTGTTTGTTTATCTGAAGGGTTGTACAGTCAGTTTAGAGTGGCAGCTAGTTAGTTAATCTGAAGGGTTGTAGAGTCAGTTTAGAGTGGCTGCTAGTTAGTTAATCTGAAGGGTTGTAGAGTCCGTTTAGAGTGGCAACTAGTTAGTTAATCTGAAGGGTTGTAGAGTCAGTTTAGAGTGGCAACTAGTTAGTTAATTAGTTAATCTGAAGGGTTGTAAAGTCAGTTTAGAGTGGCTGCTAGTTAGTTAATTAGTTCATCTGAAGGGTTGTAGAGTCAGTTTAGAGTGGCTACTAGTTAGTTAATCTGAAGGTTTGTAGAGTCAGTTTAGAGAGGCTGCTAGTTAGTTAATCTGAAGGGTTGTAGAGTCTGTTTAGAGTGGCAACTAGTTAGTTAATCTGAAGGGTTGTAGAGTCAGTTTAGAGTGGCAACTAGTTAGTTAATTAGTTAATCTGAAGGGTTGTAGAGTCAATTTAGAGTGGCTGCTAGTTAGTTAATCTGAAGGGTTGTAGAGTTAGTTTAGAGTGGCTGCTAGGTAGTTCATCTGAAGGGTTGTAGAGTCAGTTTACAGTGGCTGCTAGTTAGTTAATCTGAAGGGTTGTAGAGTCAGTTTAGAGTGGCTGCTATTTAGTTAATCTGAAGGGTTGTAGAGTCAGTTCAGAGTGGCTGCTAGTTAGTTAATTAGTTAATTTGAGGGGTTGTAGAGTCCGTTTAGAGTGGCTGCTGGTTAGTTAATCTAAAGTGTTGTAGAGTTAGTTTAGAGTGGCTGCTAGGTAGTTCATCTGAAGGGTTGTAGAGTCAGTTTACAGTGGCTGCTAGTTAGTTAATCTGAAGGGTTGTAGAGTCAGTTTAGAGTGGCTGCTAGTTAGTTAATCTGAAGGGTTGTAGAGTCAGTTCAGAGTGGCTGCTAGTTAGTTAATTAGTTAATCTGAAGGGTTGTAGAGTCAGTGTAGAGTGGCTGCTTGTTTGTTTATCTGAAGGGTTGTACAGTCAGTTTAGAGTGGCAGCTAGTTAGTTAATCTGAAGGGTTGTAGAGTCAGTTTAGAGTGGCTGCTAGTTAGTTAATCTGAAGGTTTGTAGAGTCAGTTTAGAGAGGCTGCTAGTTAGTTAATCTGAAGGGTTGTAGAGTCTGTTTAGAGTGGCAACTAGTTAGTTAATCTGAAGGGTTGTAGAGTCAGTTTAGAGTGGCAACTAGTTAGTTAATTAGTTAATCTGAAGGGTTGTAGAGTCAATTTAGAGTGGCTGCTAGTTAGTTAATCTGAAGGGTTGTAGAGTTAGTTTAGAGTGGCTGCTAGGTAGTTCATCTGAAGGGTTGTAGAGTCAGTTTACAGTGGCTGCTAGTTAGTTAATCTGAAGGGTTGTAGAGTCAGTTTAGAGTGGCTGCTATTTAGTTAATCTGAAGGGTTGTAGAGTCAGTTCAGAGTGGCTGCTAGTTAGTTAATTAGTTAATTTGAGGGGTTGTAGAGTCAGTTTAGAGTGGCTGCTGGTTAGTTAATCTAAAGTGTTGTAGAGTTAGTTTAGAGTGGCTGCTAGGTAGTTCATCTAAAGGGTTGTAGAGTCAGTTTACAGTGGCTGCTAGTTAGTTAATCTGAAGGGTTGTAGAGTCAGTTTAGAGTGGCTGCTAGTTAGTTAATCTGAAGGGTTGTAGAGTCAGTTCAGAGTGGCTGCTAGTTAGTTATTTAGTTCATCTGAAGGGTTGTAGACTCAGTTTAGAGTGGCTGCTAGTTAGTTAATCTGAAGGGTTGTAGAGTCCGTTTAGAGTGGCAACTAGTTAGTTAATCTGAAGGGTTGTAGAGTCAGTTTAGAGTGGCTGCTAGTTAGTTAATCTGAAGGGTTGAAGAGTAAATTTAGAGTGGCTGCTATTTAGTTAATCTGAAGGGTTGTAGAGTTAATTCAGAGTGGCTGCTAGTTAGTTAATTAGTTAATCTGAAGGGTTGTAGAGTCAGTGTAGAGTGGCTGCTTGTTTGTTTATCTGAAGGGTTGTACAGTCAGTTTAGAGTGGCAGCTAGTTAGTTAATCTGAAGGGTTGTAGAGTCAGTTAAGAGTGGTTGCTAGTTAGTTAATCTGAAGTGTTGTAGAGTCATTTCAGAGTGGCTGCTAGTTAGTTAATTAGTCAATCTGAAGGGTTGTAGAGTCAGTTTAGAGCGGCTGCTAGTTAGTTAATCTGAAGGGTTGTAGAGTCAGTTAGAGTGGCTGCTAGTTAGTTAATCTGAAGGGTTGTAGAGTCAGTTTAGAGTGGCTGCTAGTTAGTTAATCTGAAGGGTTGTAGAGTCAGTTCAGAGTGGCTGCTAGTTAGTTAATTAGTTCATCTGAAGGGTTGTAGACTCAGTTTAGAGTGGCTACTAGTTAGTTAATCTGAAGGTTTGCAGAGTCAGTTTAGAGTGGCTGCTAGTTAGTTAATCTGAAGGTTTGTAGAGTCAGTTTAGAGAGGCTGCTAATTAGTTATTCTGAAGTGTTGTAGAGTCAGTTTAGAGTGGCAACTAGTTACATAATCTGAAGGGTTGTAGAGCCAGTTTAGAGTTGCTGCTAGTTAGTTAATCTGAAGGGTTGTACAGTCAGTTTAGAGTGGAAACTAGTTAGTTATTTAGTTAATCTGAAGGGTTGTAGAGTCAGTTTAGAGCGGCTGCTAGTTAGTTAATCTGAAGGGTTGTAGAGTCAGTTAGAGTGGCTGCTAGTTAGTTAATCTGAAGGGTTGTAGAGTCAGTTCAGAGTGGCTGCTAGTTAGTTAATTAGTTCATCTGAAGGGTTGTAGACTCAGTTTAGAGTGGCTACTAGTTAGTTAATCTGAAGGTTTGCAGAGTCAGTTTAGAGTGGCTGCTAGTTAGTTAATCTGAAGGGTTGTAGAGTCCGTTTAGAGTGGCAACTAGTTAGTTAATCTGAAGGGTTGTAGAGTCAGTTTAGAGTGGCTGCTAGATAGTTAATCTGAAGGGTTGAAGAGTAAATTTAGAGTGGCTGCTATTTAGTTAATCTGAAGGGTTGTAGAGTCAATTCAGAGTGGCTGCTAGTTAGTTAATTAGTTAATCTGAAGGGTTGTAGAGTCAGTGTAGAGTGGCTGCTTGTTTGTTTATCTGAAGGGTTGTACAGTCAGTTTAGAGTGGCAGCTAGTTAGTTAATCTGAAGGGTTGTAGAGTCAGTTTAGAGTGGCTGCTAGTTAGTTAATCTGAAGGTTTGTAGAGTCAGTTTAGAGAGGCTGCTAGTTAGTTAATCTGAAGGGTTGTAGAGTCTGTTTAGAGTGGCAACTAGTTAGTTAATCTGAAGGGTTGTAGAGTCAGTTTAGAGTGGCAACTAGTTAGTTAATTAGTTAATCTGAAGGGTTGTAGAGTCAATTTAGAGTGGCTGCTAGTTAGTTAATCTGAAGGGTTGTAGAGTTAGTTTAGAGTGGCTGCTAGGTAGTTCATCTGAAGGGTTGTAGAGTCAGTTTACAGTGGCTGCTAGTTAGTTAATCTGAAGGGTTGTAGAGTCAGTTTAGAGTGGCTGCTATTTAGTTAATCTGAAGGGTTGTAGAGTCAGTTCAGAGTGGCTGCTAGTTAGTTAATTAGTTAATTTGAGGGGTTGTAGAGTCAGTTTAGAGTGGCTGCTGGTTAGTTAATCTAAAGTGTTGTAGAGTTAGTTTAGAGTGGCTGCTAGGTAGTTCATCTGAAGGGTTGTAGAGTCAGTTTACAGTGGCTGCTAGTTAGTTAATCTGAAGGGTTGTAGAGTCAGTTTAGAGTGGCTGCTAGTTAGTTAATCTGAAGGGTTGTAGAGTCAGTTCAGAGTGGCTGCTAGTTAGTTATTTAGTTCATCTGAAGGGTTGTAGACTCAGTTTAGAGTGGCTACTAGTTAGTTAATCTGAAGGTTTGCAGAGTCAGTTTAGAGTGGCTGCTAGTTAGTTAATCTGAAGGGTTGTAGAGTCCGTTTAGAGTGGCAACTAGTTAGTTAATCTGAAGGGTTGTAGAGTCAGTTTAGAGTGGCTGCTAGTTAGTTAATCTGAAGGGTTGAAGAGTAAATTTAGAGTGGCTGCTATTCAGTTAATCTGAAGGGTTGTAGAGTCAATTCAGAGTGGCTGCTAGTTAGTTAATTAGTTAATCTGAAGGGTTGTAGAGTCAGTGTAGAGTGGCTGCTTGTTTGTTTATCTGAAGGGTTGTACAGTCAGTTTAGAGTGGCAGCTAGTTAGTTAATCTGAAGGGTTGTAGAGTCAGTTTAGAGTGGCTGCTAGTTAGTTAATCTGAAGGGTTGTAGAGTCCGTTTAGAGTGGCAACTAGTTAGTTAATCTGAAGGGTTGTAGAGTCAGTTTAGAGTGGCAACTAGTTAGTTAATTAGTTAATCTGAAGGGTTGTAAAGTCAGTTTAGAGTGGCTGCTAGTTAGTTAATTAGTTCATCTGAAGGGTTGTAGAGTCAGTTTAGAGTGGCTACTAGTTAGTTAATCTGAAGGTTTGTAGAGTCAGTTTAGAGAGGCTGCTAGTTAGTTAATCTGAAGGGTTGTAGAGTCTGTTTAGAGTGGCAACTAGTTAGTTAATCTGAAGGGTTGTAGAGTCAGTTTAGAGTGGCAACTAGTTAGTTAATTAGTTAATCTGAAGGGTTGTAGAGTCAATTTAGAGTGGCTGCTAGTTAGTTAATCTGAAGGGTTGTAGAGTTAGTTTAGAGTGGCTGCTAGGTAGTTCATCTGAAGGGTTGTAGAGTCAGTTTACAGTGGCTGCTAGTTAGTTAATCTGAAGGGTTGTAGAGTCAGTTTAGAGTGGCTGCTATTTAGTTAATCTGAAGGGTTGTAGAGTCAGTTCAGAGTGGCTGCTAGTTAGTTAATTAGTTAATTTGAGGGGTTGTAGAGTCCGTTTAGAGTGGCTGCTGGTTAGTTAATCTAAAGTGTTGTAGAGTTAGTTTAGAGTGGCTGCTAGGTAGTTCATCTGAAGGGTTGTAGAGTCAGTTTACATTGGCTGCTAGTTAGTTAATCTGAAGGGTTGTAGAGTCAGTTTAGAGTGGCTGCTAGTTAGTTAATCTGAAGGGTTGTAGAGTCAGTTCAGAGTGGCTGCTAGTTAGTTAATTAGTTAATTTGAGGGGTTGTAGAGTCAGTTTAGAGTGGCTGCTGGTTTGATAATCTGAAGGGTTGTAGAGTCAGTTTAGAGTGGCTGCTAGTTAGTTAATCTGAAGGGTTGTAGAGTCAGTTTAGAGTGGGTGCTAGTTAGTTAATCTGAAGGGTTGAAGAGTACATTTAGAGTGGCTGCTATTTAGTTAATCTGAAGGGTTGTAGAGTCAGTTTAGAGTGGCTGCTAGTTAGTTAATCTGAAGGGTTGTAGAGTCAGTTTAGAGTGGCTGCTAGTTAGTTAATCTGAAGGGTTGTAGAGTCAGTTCAGAGTGGCTGCTAGTTAGTTAATTAGTTCATCTGAAGGGTTGTAGAGTCATTTTAGAGTGGCTACTAGTTAGTTCATCTGAAGGTTTGCAGAGTCAGTTTAGAGTGGCTGCTAGTTAGTTAATCTGAAGGGTTGTAGAGTCCGTTTAGAGTGGCAACTAGTTAGTTAATCTGAAGGGTTGTAGAGTCAGTTTAGAGTGGCTGCTAGTTAGTTAATCTGAAGGGTTGAAGAGTAAATTTAGAGTGGCTGCTAGTTAGTTAATCTGAAGGGTTGAAGAGTAAATTTAGAGTGGCTGCTATTTAGTTAATCTGAAGGGTTGTAGAGTCAATTCAGAGTGGCTGCTAGTTAGTTAATTAGTTAATCTGAAGGGTTGTAGAGTCAGTGTAGAGTGGCTGCTTGTTTGTTTATCTGAAGGGTTGTACAGTCAGTTTAGAGTGGCAGCTAGTTAGTTAATCTGAAGGGTTGTAGAGTCAGTTTAGAGTGGCTGCTAGTTAGTTAATCTGAAGGGTTGTAGAGTCCGTTTAGAGTGGCAACTAGTTAGTTAATCTGAAGGGTTGTAGAGTCAGTTTAGAGTGGCAACTAGTTAGTTAATTAGTTAATCTGAAGGGTTGTAAAGTCAGTTTAGAGTGGCTGCTAGTTAGTTAATTAGTTCATCTGAAGGGTTGTAGAGTCAGTTTAGAGTGGCTACTAGTTAGTTAATCTGAAGGTTTGTAGAGTCAGTTTAGAGAGGCTGCTAGTTAGTTAATCTGAAGGGTTGTAGAGTCTGTTTAGAGTGGCAACTAGTTAGTTAATCTGAAGGGTTGTAGAGTCAGTTTAGAGTGGCAACTAGTTAGTTAATTAGTTAATCTGAAGGGTTGTAGAGTCAATTTAGAGTGGCTGCTAGTTAGTTAATCTGAAGGGTTGTAGAGTTAGTTTAGAGTGGCTGCTAGGTAGTTCATCTGAAGGGTTGTAGAGTCAGTTTACAGTGGCTGCTAGTTAGTTAATCTGAAGGGTTGTAGAGTCAGTTTAGAGTGGCTGCTATTTAGTTAATCTGAAGGGTTGTACAGTCAGTTTAGAGTGGAAACTAGTTAGTTATTTAGTTAATCTGAAGGGTTGTAGAGTCAGTTTAGAGCGGCTGCTAGTTAGTTAATCTGAAGGGTTGTAGAGTCAGTTAGAGTGGCTGCTAGTTAGTTAATCTGAAGGGTTGTAGAGTCAGTTCAGAGTGGCTGCTAGTTAGTTAATTAGTTCATCTGAAGGGTTGTAGACTCAGTTTAGAGTGGCTAGTAGTTAGTTAATCTGAAGGGTTGTAGAGTCCGTTTAGAGTGGCAACTAGTTAGTTAATCTGAAGGGTTGTAGAGTCAGTTTAGAGTGGCTGCTAGTTAGTTAATCTGAAGGGTTGAAGAGTAAATTTAGAGTGGCTGCTATTTAGTTAATCTGAAGGGTTGTAGAGTCAATTCAGAGTGGCTGCTAGTTAGTTAATTAGTTAATCTGAAGGGTTGTAGAGTCAGTGTAGAGTGGCTGCTTGTTTGTTTATCTGAAGGGTTGTACAGTCAGTTTAGAGTGGCAGCTAGTTAGTTAATCTGAAGGGTTGTAGAGTCAGTTTAGAGTGGCTGCTAGTTAGTTAATCTGAAGGGTTGTAGAGTCCGTTTAGAGTGGCAACTAGTTAGTTAATCTGAAGGGTTGTAGAGTCAGTTTAGAGTGGCAACCTAGTTAGTTAATTAGTTAATCTGAAGGGTTGTAAAGTCAGTTTAGAGTGGCTGCTAGTTAGTTAATTAGTTCATCTGAAGGGTTGTAGAGTCAGTTTAGAGTGGCTACTAGTTAGTTAATCTGAAGGTTTGTAGAGTCAGTTTAGAGAGGCTGCTAGTTAGTTAATCTGAAGGGTTGTAGAGTCTGTTTAGAGTGGCAACTAGTTAGTTAATCTGAAGGGTTGTAGAGTCAGTTTAGAGTGGCAACTAGTTAGTTAATTAGTTAATCTGAAGGGTTGTAGAGTCAATTTAGAGTGGCTGCTAGTTAGTTAATCTGAAGGGTTGTAGAGTTAGTTTAGAGTGGCTGCTAGGTAGTTCATCTGAAGGGTTGTAGAGTCAGTTTACAGTGGCTGCTAGTTAGTTAATCTGAAGGGTTGTAGAGTCAGTTTAGAGTGGCTGCTATTTAGTTAATCTGAAGGGTTGTAGAGTCAGTTCAGAGTGGCTGCTAGTTAGTTAATTAGTTAATTTGAGGGGTTGTAGAGTCCGTTTAGAGTGGCTGCTGGTTAGTTAATCTAAAGTGTTGTAGAGTTAGTTTAGAGTGGCTGCTAGGTAGTTCATCTGAAGGGTTGTAGAGTCAGTTTACATTGGCTGCTAGTTAGTTAATCTGAAGGGTTGTAGAGTCAGTTTAGAGTGGCTGCTAGTTAGTTAATCTGAAGGGTTGTAGAGTCAGTTCAGAGTGGCTGCTAGTTAGTTAATTAGTTAATTTGAGGGGTTGTAGAGTCAGTTTAGAGTGGCTGCTGGTTTGATAATCTGAAGGGTTGTAGAGTCAGTTTAGAGCGGCTGCTAGTTAGTTAATCTGAAGGGTTGTAGAGTCAGTTTAGAGTGGGTGCTAGTTAGTTAATCTGAAGGGTTGAAGAGTACATTTAGAGTGGCTGCTATTTAGTTAATCTGAAGGGTTGTAGAGTCAGTTTAGAGTGGCTGCTAGTTAGTTAATCTGAAGGGTTGTAGAGTCAGTTTAGAGTTGCTGCTAGTTAGTTAATCTGAAGGGTTGTAGAGTCAGTTCAGAGTGGCTGCTAGTTAGTTAATCTGAAGGGTTGAAGAGTAAATTTAGAGTGGCTGCTATTTAGTTAATCTGAAGGGTTGTAGAGTCAATTCAGAGTGGCTGCTAGTTAGTTAATTAGTTAATCTGAAGGGTTGTAGAGTCAGTGTAGAGTGGCTGCTTGTTTGTTTATCTGAAGGGTTGTACAGTCAGTTTAGAGTGGCAGCTAGTTAGTTAATCTGAAGGGTTGTAGAGTCAGTTTAGAGTGGCTGCTAGTTAGTTAATCTGAAGGGTTGTAGAGTCCGTTTAGAGTGGCAACTAGTTAGTTAATCTGAAGGGTTGTAGAGTCAGTTTAGAGTGGCAACCTAGTTAGTTAATTAGTTAATCTGAAGGGTTGTAAAGTCAGTTTAGAGTGGCTGCTAGTTAGTTAATTAGTTCATCTGAAGGGTTGTAGAGTCAGTTTAGAGTGGCTACTAGTTAGTTAATCTGAAGGTTTGTAGAGTCAGTTTAGAGAGGCTGCTAGTTAGTTAATCTGAAGGGTTGTAGAGTCTGTTTAGAGTGGCAACTAGTTAGTTAATCTGAAGGGTTGTAGAGTCAGTTTAGAGTGGCAACTAGTTAGTTAATTAGTTAATCTGAAGGGTTGTAGAGTCAATTTAGAGTGGCTGCTAGTTAGTTAATCTGAAGGGTTGTAGAGTTAGTTTAGAGTGGCTGCTAGGTAGTTCATCTGAAGGGTTGTAGAGTCAGTTTACAGTGGCTGCTAGTTAGTTAATCTGAAGGGTTGTAGAGTCAGTTTAGAGTGGCTGCTATTTAGTTAATCTGAAGGGTTGTAGAGTCAGTTCAGAGTGGCTGCTAGTTAGTTAATTAGTTAATTTGAGGGGTTGTAGAGTCCGTTTAGAGTGGCTGCTGGTTAGTTAATCTAAAGTGTTGTAGAGTTAGTTTAGAGTGGCTGCTAGGTAGTTCATCTGAAGGGTTGTAGAGTCAGTTTACATTGGCTGCTAGTTAGTTAATCTGAAGGGTTGTAGAGTCAGTTTAGAGTGGCTGCTAGTTAGTTAATCTGAAGGGTTGTAGAGTCAGTTCAGAGTGGCTGCTAGTTAGTTAATTAGTTAATTTGAGGGGTTGTAGAGTCAGTTTAGAGTGGCTGCTGGTTTGATAATCTGAAGGGTTGTAGAGTCAGTTTAGAGCGGCTGCTAGTTAGTTAATCTGAAGGGTTGTAGAGTCAGTTTAGAGTGGGTGCTAGTTAGTTAATCTGAAGGGTTGAAGAGTACATTTAGAGTGGCTGCTATTTAGTTAATCTGAAGGGTTGTAGAGTCAGTTTAGAGTGGCTGCTAGTTAGTTAATCTGAAGGGTTGTAGAGTCAGTTTAGAGTGGCTGCTAGTTAGTTAATCTGAAGGGTTGTAGAGTCAGTTCAGAGTGGCTGCTAGTTAGTTAATTAGTTCATCTGAAGGGTTGTAGAGTCATTTTAGAGTGGCTACTAGTTAGTTCATCTGAAGGTTTGCAGAGTCAGTTTAGAGTGGCTGCTAGTTAGTTAATCTGAAGGGTTGTAGAGTCCGTTTAGAGTGGCAACTAGTTAGTTAATCTGAAGGGTTGTAGAGTCAGTTTAGAGTGGCTGCTAGTTAGTTAATCTGAAGGGTTGAAGAGTAAATTTAGAGTGGCTGCTAGTTAGTTAATCTGAAGGGTTGAAGAGTAAATTTAGAGTGGCTGCTATTTAGTTAATCTGAAGGGTTGTAGAGTCAATTCAGAGTGGCTGCTAGTTAGTTAATTAGTTAATCTGAAGGGTTGTAGAGTCAGTGTAGAGTGGCTGCTTGTTTGTTTATCTGAAGGGTTGTACAGTCAGTTTAGAGTGGCAGCTAGTTAGTTAATCTGAAGGGTTGTAGAGTCAGTTTAGAGTGGCTGCTAGTTAGTTAATCTGAAGGTTTGTAGAGTCAGTTTAGAGAGGCTGCTAGTTAGTTAATCTGAAGGGTTGTAGAGTCTGTTTAGAGTGGCAACTAGTTAGTTAATCTGAAGGGTTGTAGAGTCAGTTTAGAGTGGCAACTAGTTAGATAATCTGAAGTGTTGTAGAGACAGTTTAGAGTTGCTGCTAGTTAGTTAATCTAAAGGGTTGTAGAGTCAGTTTAGAGTGGAAACTAGTTAGTTAATTAGTTAATCTGAAGGGTTGTAGAGTCAGTTTAGAGTGGCAACTAGTTAGTTAATTAGTTAATGTGAAGGGTTGTAGAGTCAATTTAGAGTGGCTGCTAGTTAGTTAATCTGAAGGGTTGTAGAGTCAGTTTAGAGTGGCAACTAGTTAGTTAATTAGTTAATCTGAACGGTTGTAAAGTCAGTTTAGAGTGGCTGCTAGTTAATTCATCTGAAGAGTTGTAGAGTCAGTTTAGAGTGGCTGCTAGTTAGTTAATCTGAAGGGTTGTAGAGTCAGTTAAGAGTGGTTGCTAGTTAGTTAATCTGAAGTGTTGTAGAGTCATTTCAGAGTGGCTGCTAGTTAGTTAATTAGTCAATCTGAAGGGTTGTAGAGTCCGTTTAGAGTGGCAACTAGTTAGTTAATCTGAAGGGTTGTAGAGTCAGTTTAGAGTGGCAACTAGTTAGTTAATTAGTTAATCTGAAGGGTTGTAAAGTCAGTTTAGAGTGGCTGCTAGTTAGTTAATTAGTTCATCTGAAGGGTTGTAGAGTCAGTTTAGAGTGGCTACTAGTTAGTTAATCTGAAGGTTTGTAGAGTCAGTTTAGAGAGGCTGCTAGTTAGTTAATCTGAAGGGTTGTAGAGTCTGTTTAGAGTGGCAACTAGTTAGTTAATCTGAAGGGTTGTAGAGTCAGTTTAGAGTGGCAACTAGTTAGTTAATTAGTTAATCTGAAGGGTTGTAGAGTCAGTTTAGAGTGGCTGCTAGTTAGTTAATCTGAAGGTTTGTAGAGTCAGTTTAGAGAGGCTGCTAGTTAGTTAATCTGAAGGGTTGTAGAGTCTGTTTAGAGTGGCAACTAGTTAGTTAATCTGAAGGGTTGTAGAGTCAGTTTAGAGTGGCAACTAGTTAGATAATCTGAAGTGTTGTAGAGACAGTTTAGAGTTGCTGCTAGTTAGTTAATCTAAAGGGTTGTAGAGTCAGTTTAGAGTGGAAACTAGTTAGTTAATTAGTTAATCTGAAGGGTTGTAGAGTCAGTTTAGAGTGGCAACTAGTTAGTTAATTAGTTAATGTGAAGGGTTGTAGAGTCAATTTAGAGTGGCTGCTAGTTAGTTAATCTGAAGGGTTGTAGAGTCAGTTTAGAGTGGCAACTAGTTAGTTAATTAGTTAATCTGAACGGTTGTAAAGTCAGTTTAGAGTGGCTGCTAGTTAATTCATCTGAAGAGTTGTAGAGTCAGTTTAGAGTGGCTGCTAGTTAGTTAATCTGAAGGGTTGTAGAGTCAGTTAAGAGTGGTTGCTAGTTAGTTAATCTGAAGTGTTGTAGAGTCATTTCAGAGTGGCTGCTAGTTAGTTAATTAGTCAATCTGAAGGGTTGTAGAGTCAGTTTAGAGTGGCTGCTAGTTTGATAATCTGAAGGGTTGTAGAGTCAGTTTAGAGTTGCTGCTAATTAGTTAATCTGAAGGGTTGTAGAGTCAGTTTATAGTGGCTGCTAGGTAGTTAATCTGAAGGGTTGTAGAGTCAGTTTAGAGTGGCTACTAGTTAGTTAATCTGAAGGTTTGTAGAGTCAGTTTAGAGAGGCTGCTAATTAGTTATTCTGAAGTGTTGTAGAGTCAGTTTAGAGTGGCAACTAGTTACATAATCTGAAGGGTTGTAGAGCCAGTTTAGAGTTGCTGCTAGTTAGTTAATCTGAAGGGTTGTACAGTCAGTTTAGAGTGGAAACTAGTTAGTTATTTAGTTAATCTGAAGGGTTGTAGAGTCAGTTTAGAGCGGCTGCTAGTTAGTTAATCTGAAGGGTTGTAGAGTCAGTTAGAGTGGCTGCTAGTTAGTTAATCTGAAGGGTTGTAGAGTCAGTTCAGAGTGGCTGCTAGTTAGTTAATTAGTTCATCTGAAGGGTTGTAGACTCAGTTTAGAGTGGCTACTAGTTAGTTAATCTGAAGGTTTGCAGAGTCAGTTTAGAGTGGCTGCTAGTTAGTTAATCTGAAGGGTTGTAGAGTCCGTTTAGAGTGGCAACTAGTTAGTTAATCTGAAGGGTTGTAGAGTCAGTTTAGAGTGGCTGCTAGATAGTTAATCTGAAGGGTTGAAGAGTAAATTTAGAGTGGCTGCTATTTAGTTAATCTGAAGGGTTGTAGAGTCAATTCAGAGTGGCTGCTAGTTAGTTAATTAGTTAATCTGAAGGGTTGTAGAGTCAGTGTAGAGTGGCTGCTTGTTTGTTTATCTGAAGGGTTGTACAGTCAGTTTAGAGTGGCAGCTAGTTAGTTAATCTGAAGGGTTGTAGAGTCAGTTTAGAGTGGCTGCTAGTTAGTTAATCTGAAGGTTTGTAGAGTCAGTTTAGAGAGGCTGCTAGTTAGTTAATCTGAAGGGTTGTAGAGTCTGTTTAGAGTGGCAACTAGTTAGTTAATCTGAAGGGTTGTAGAGTCAGTTTAGAGTGGCAACTAGTTAGTTAATTAGTTAATCTGAAGGGTTGTAGAGTCAGTTTACAGTGGCTGCTAGTTAGTTAATCTGAAGGGTTGTAGAGTCAGTTTAGAGTGGCTGCTATTTAGTTAATCTGAAGGGTTGTAGAGTCAGTTCAGAGTGGCTGCTAGTTAGTTAATTAGTTAATTTGAGGGGTTGTAGAGTCAGTTTAGAGTGGCTGCTGGTTAGTTAATCTAAAGTGTTGTAGAGTTAGTTTAGAGTGGCTGCTAGGTAGTTCATCTGAAGGGTTGTAGAGTCAGTTTACAGTGGCTGCTAGTTAGTTAATCTGAAGGGTTGTAGAGTCAGTTTAGAGTGGCTGCTAGTTAGTTAATCTGAAGGGTTGTAGAGTCAGTTCAGAGTGGCTGCTAGTTAGTTAATTAGTTAATTTGAGGGGTTGTAGAGTCAGTTTAGAGTGGCTGCTGGTTTGATAATCTGAAGGGTTGTAGAGTCAGTTTAGAGTGGCTGCTAGTTAGTTAATCTGAATTGTTGTAGAGTCAGTTTAGAGTGGGTGCTAGTTAGTTAATCTGAAGGGTTGAAGAGTACATTTAGAGTGGCTGCTATTTAGTTAATCTGAAGGGTTGTAGAGTCAGTTCAGAGTGGCTGCTAGTTTGTTAATCTGAAGGGTTGTAGAGTCAGTTTAGAGTGGCTGCTAGGTAGTTAATCTGAAGGTTTGTTGAGTCAGTTTAGAGTGGCTGCTAGTTAGTTAATCTGAAGGGTTGTAGAGTCCGTTTAGAGTGGCAACTAGTTAGTTAATCTGAAGGATTGTAGAGTCAGTTTAGAGTGGCAACTAGTTAGTTAATTAGTTAATCTGAAGGGTTGTAAAGTCAGTTTAGAGTGGCTGCTAGTTAATTAATCTGAAGAGTTGTAGAGTCAGTTTAGAGTGGCTGCTAGTTAGTTAATCTGAAGGGTTGTAGAGTAAGTTTAGAGTGGCTGCTAGTTAGTTAATCTGAAGGGTTGTCCAGTCAGTTTAGAGTGGAAACTAGTTAGTTAATCTGAAGGGTTGTAGAGTCAGTTTAGAGTGGTTGCTAGTTAGTTAATCTGAAGGGTTGTAGAGTCAGTTTAGAGTGGCTGCTAGTTAGTTAATCTGAAAGGTTGTAGAGTCAGTTTAGAGTGGCTGCTAGTTAGTTAATCTGAAGGGTTGTAGAGTCAGTTCAGAGTGGCTGCTAGTTAGTTAATTAGTTCATCTGAAGGGTTGTAGAGTCAGTTTAGAGTGGCTACTAGTTAGTTAATCTGAAGGTTTGCAGAGTCAGTTTAGAGTGGCTGCTAGTTAGTTAATCTGAAGGGTTGTAGAGTCCGTTTAGAGTGGCAACTAGTTAGTTAATCTGAAGGGTTGTAGAGTCAGTTTAGAGTGGCTGCTAGTTAGTTAATCTGAAGGGTTGAAGAGTAAATTTAGAGTGGCTGCTATTTAGTTAATCTGAAGGGTTGTAGAGTCAGTTCAGAATGGCTGCTAGTTAGTTAATTAGTTAATCTGAAGGGTTGTAGAGTCAGTTTAGAGTGGCTGCTTGTTTGTTTATCTGAAGGGTTGTAGAGTCAGTTTAGAGTGGCAACTAGTTAGTTAATCTGAAGGGTTGTAGAGTCAGTTTAGAGTGGCAACTAGTTAGTTAATTAGTTAATCTGAAGGGTTGTAAAGTCAGTTTAGAGTGGCTGCTAGTTAGTTAATTAGTTCATCTGAAGGGTTGTAGAGTCAGTTTAGAGTGGCTACTAGTTAGTTAATCTGAAGGTTTGTAGAGTCAGTTTAGAGAGGCTGCTAATTAGTTATTCTGAAGTGTTGTAGAGTCAGTTTAGAGTGGCAACTGGTTAGATAATCTGAAGGGTTGTAGAGCAAGTTTAGAGTTGCTGCTAGTTAGTTAATCTGAAGGGTTGTACAGTCAGTTTAGAGTGGAAACTAGTTAGTTATTTAGTTAATCTGAAGGGTTGTAGAGTCAGTTTAGAGCGGCTGCTAGTTAGTTAATCTGAAGGGTTGTAGAGTCAGTTAGAGTGGCTGCTAGTTAGTTAATCTGAAGGGTTGTAGAGTCAGTTTAGAGTGGCTGCTAGTTAGTTAATCTGAAGGGTTGTAGAGTCAGTTCAGAGTGGCTGCTAGTTAGTTATTTAGTTCATCTGAAGGGTTGTAGACTCAGTTTAGAGTGGCTACTAGTTAGTTAATCTGAAGGTTTGCAGAGTCAGTTTAGAGTGGCTGCTAGTTAGTTAATCTGAAGGGTTGTAGAGTCCGTTTAGAGTGGCAACTAGTTAGTTAATATGAAGGGTTGTAGAGTCAGTTTAGAGTGGCAACTAGTTAGTTAATTAGTTAATCTGAAGGGTTGGAGAGTCAGTTTAGAGTGGCTGCTTGTTTGTTTATCTGAAGGGTTGTAGAGTCAGTTTAGAGTGGCAACTAGTTAGTTAATCTGAAGGGTTGTAGAGTCAGTTTAGAGTGGCAACTAGTTAGTTAATTAGTTAATCTGAAGGGTTGTAAAGTCAGTTTAGAGTGGCTGCTAGTTAGTTAATTAGTTCATCTGAAGGGTTGTAGAGTCAGTTTAGAGTGGCTACTAGTTAGTTAATCTGAAGGTTTGTAGAGTCAGTTTAGAGAGGCTGCTAATTAGTTATTCTGAAGTGTTGTAGAGTCAGTTTAGAGTGGCAACTGGTTAGATAATCTGAAGGGTTGTAGAGCAAGTTTAGAGTTGCTGCTAGTTAGTTAATCTGAAGGGTTGTACAGTCAGTTTAGAGTGGAAACTAGTTAGTTATTTAGTTAATCTGAAGGGTTGTAGAGTCAGTTTAGAGCGGCTGCTAGTTAGTTAATCTGAAGGGTTGTAGAGTCAGTTAGAGTGGCTGCTAGTTAGTTAATCTGAAGGGTTGTAGAGTCAGTTTAGAGTGGCTGCTAGTTAGTTAATCTGAAGGGTTGTAGAGTCAGTTCAGAGTGGCTGCTAGTTAGTTATTTAGTTCATCTGAAGGGTTGTAGACTCAGTTTAGAGTGGCTACTAGTTAGTTAATCTGAAGGTTTGCAGAGTCAGTTTAGAGTGGCTGCTAGTTAGTTAATCTGAAGGGTTGTAGAGTCCGTTTAGAGTGGCAACTAGTTAGTTAATATGAAGGGTTGTAGAGTCAGTTTAGAGTGGCAACTAGTTAGTTAATTAGTTAATCTGAAGGGTTGGAGACTTAGTTTAGAGTGGCTGCTAGGTAGTTCATCTGAAGGGTTGTAGAGTCAGTTTAGAGTGGCTGCTAGTTAGTTAATCTGAAGGGTTGTAGAGTCAGTTAGAGTGGCTGCAAGTTAGTTAATCTGAAGGGTTGTAGATTCAGTTTAGAGTGGCTGCTAGTTAGTTAATCTGAAGGGTTGTAGAGTCAGTTTAGAGTGGCTGCTAGTTAGTTAATCTGAAGGGTTGTAGAGTCCGTTTAGAGTGGCAACTAGTTAGTTAATCTGAAGGGTTGTAGAGTCCGTTTAGAGTGGCAACTAGTTAGTTAATCTGAAGGGTTGTAGAGTAAGTTTAGAGTGGCTGCTAGTTAGTTAATCTGAAGGGTTGTAGAGTCAGTTAGAGTGGCTGCAAGTTAGTTAATCTGAAGGGTTGTAGATTCAGTTTAGAGTGGCTGCTAGTTAGTTAATCTGAAGGGTTGTAGAGTCCGTTTAGAGTGGCAACTAGTTAGTTAATCTGAAGGGTTGTAGAGACAGTTTAGAGTTGCTGCTAGTTAGTTAATCTAAAGGGTTGTAGAGTCAGTTTAGAGTGGAAACTAGTTAGTTAATTAGTTAATCTGAAGGGTTGTAGAGTGAGTTTAGAGTGGCAACTAGTTAGTTAATTAGTTAATGTGAAGGGTTGTAGAGTCAATTTAGAGTGGCTGCTAGTTAGTTAATCTGAAGGGTTGTAGAGTCAGTTTAGAGTGGCAACTAGTTAGTTAATCTGAAGGGTTGTAGAGTCAGTTCAGAGTGGCTGCTAGTTAGTTAATTAGTTCATCTGAAGGGTTGTAGAGTCAGTTTAGAGTGGCTACTAGTTAGTTAATCTGAAGGTTTGCAGAGTCAGTTTAGAGTGGCTGCTAATTAGTTAATCTGAAGGGTTGTAGAGTCCGTTTAGAGTGGCAACTAGTTAGTTAATCTGAAGGGTTGTAGAGTCAGTTTAGAGTGGCTGCAAGTTAGTTAATCTGAAGGGTTGAAGAGTAAATTTAGAGTGGCTGCTATTTAGTTAATCTGAAGGGTTGTAGAGTCAGTTCAGAATGGCTGCTAGTTAGTTAATTAGTTAATCTGAAGGGTTGTAGAGTCAGTTTAGAGTGGCTGCTTGTTTGTTTATCTGAAGGGTTGTAGAGTCAGTTTAGAGTGGCAACTAGTTAGTTAATCTGAAGGGTTGTAGAGTCAGTTTAGAGTGGCAACTAGTTAGTTAATTAGTTAATCTGAAGGGTTGTAAAGTCAGTTTAGAGTGGCTGCTAGTTAGTTAATTAGTTCATCTGAAGGGTTGTAGAGTCAGTTTAGAGTGGCTACTAGTTAGTTAATCTGAAGGTTTGTAGAGTCAGTTTAGAGAGGCTGCTAGTTAGTTAATCTGAAGGGTTGTAGAGTCCGTTTAGAGTGGCAACTAGTTAGTTAATCTGAAGGGATGTAGAGTCAGTTTAGAGTGGCAACTAGTTAGTTAATTAGTTAATCTGAAGGGTTGGAGACTTAGTTTAGAGTGGCTGCTAGGTAGTTCATCTGAAGGGTTGTAGAGTCAGTTTAGAGTGGCTGCTAGTTAGTTAATCTGAAGGGTTGTAGAGTCAGTTAGAGTGGCTGCAAGTTAGTTAATCTGAAGGGTTGTAGATTCAGTTTAGAGTGGCTGCTAGTTAGTTAATCTGAAGGGTTGTAGAGTCAGTTTAGAGTGGCTGCTAGTTAGTTAATCTGAAGGGTTGTAGAGTCCGTTTAGAGTGGCAACTAGTTAGTTAATCTGAAGGGTTGTAGAGTCCGTTTAGAGTGGCAACTAGTTAGTTAATCTGAAGGGTTGTAGAGTAAGTTTAGAGTGGCTGCTAGTTAGTTAATCTGAAGGGTTGTAGAGTCAGTTAGAGTGGCTGCAAGTTAGTTAATCTGAAGGGTTGTAGATTCAGTTTAGAGTGGCTGCTAGTTAGTTAATCTGAAGGGTTGTAGAGTCCGTTTAGAGTGGCTGCTAGTTAGTTAATCTGAAGGGTTGTAGAGTCAGTTTAGAGTGGCTACTAGTTAGTTAATCTGAAGGGTTGTAGAGTCAGTTTAGAGTGGTGTTACGTTCCCCAGTTTCTGTTGTGGTTTGTGTATTATCATGTATGTATTTCAGGAGATGGATTCCTGAAGTTATCAACGAGCAGCTGATTGAGCAATCAACATTGATTGTTTGGAGAGCTGACCCCGCCCCCCCTCATCAGGACGCAGCTGTCTCCAATTACTAACTTCTTCTGAAGCTATATAAGCCCCAGTTCTGTTGCTCAGAAGGGAGATGATTGCTGAGAGACAAGGCTAATGGCTGAGGGTTATAGCATGTTGGTTGTTTCCAAGAATTTTGGTATGTACTGTGTCCGTTGTTGCTGAGGGAGCTGATTGGTTGTGTGTGTCAATAGGATGCAGTGTTTTGATTATTGACTTACATTTGTGTAATTCTGTTTCATTTGTTCCCAGGGGGGAAGGGGAAGGCACCTAGGGAGTGTTTAGGCAAGAGGCCCGCGGGCATACATATACCCGTAGTAGTTTGCTGTCTATGCACACTAGGAAAGACCTGGGCGGACCATCCCCTGTATTTTGGTTAGTGCACCAGGTGGTGCTAGATAGGTAAGTAGTGGGTAGTCAGGTAAGGTAGGAGAGGGGGCTTTGATATTTACTTTCTTTGCTTTGGTTCCGTCCAGCCCCTTTTTCCCAAACCTTACCACGTGAAGGAATAAATTCCCTGTTAACGGTATTCTCTGCCTATTCGTCATACTTGTTCACACCTACACTTCCCTACCTTATTCACAACAAGGAGAGTTAAGTTGTAGCAGGGTGTTGCGTTCCCTCTTTCTAGAGGCGTGCGTAACATAATGGGGGCTCATCCGGGATCCCATTAAAACCCCCCGGACCCTGCTGCACTGAGCTTTCTGTGATTTGTGAGTAAAGGGTGACTAGTTTAGTTTGTGGTTAGTTCAGTGTTGAGCGTCATAGCATTAGCTATTTGTTGGCTCTTGTGTTTGGTGTAGTAGTTTACAATGGCTACTTTTGATGTACAATCCTTTTTGGATAACCCGTCGTGGGAGGTGTTTAATAAGTGTCGTAAAAGTGATTTAATGACCTTGGCTGACCATTATTCATTGTCTATTTCGCACAATTTAGTTAAGGCGGAGGTTAAGAAACTAGTGTTAAATGTATTGTTAGAAGAGGAGGTGCTTGAGTTACCGCTGCCTGAACCTACTACCCCTGTAGGAGATGATTGCTGAGAGACAAGGCTAATGGCTGAGGGTTATAGCATGTTGGTTGTTTCCAAGAATTTTGGTATGTACTGTGTCCGTTGTTGCTGAGGGAGCTGATTGGTTGTGTGTGTCAATAGGATGCAGTGTTTTGATTATTGACTTACATTTGTGTAATTCTGTTTCATTTGTTCCCAGGGGGGAAGGGGAAGGCACCTAGGGAGTGTTTAGGCAAGAGGCCCGCGGGCATACATATACCCGTAGTAGTTTGCTGTCTATGCACACTAGGAAAGACCTGGGCGGACCATCCCCTGTATTTTGGTTAGTGCACCAGGTGGTGCTAGATAGGTAAGTAGTGGGTAGTCAGGTAAGGTAGGAGAGGGGGCTTTGATATTTACTTTCTTTGCTTTGGTTCCGTCCAGCCCCTTTTTCCCAAACCTTACCACGTGAAGGAATAAATTCCCTGTTAACGGTATTCTCTGCCTATTCGTCATACTTGTTCACACCTACACTTCCCTACCTTATTCACAACAAGGAGAGTTGAGTTGTAGCAGGGTGTTGCGTTCCCTCTTTCTAGAGGCGTGCGTAACATAATGGGGGCTCATCCGGGATTTGAACCCGGGACCTCTCGCACCCCAAGCGAGAATCATACCCCTACTACCCCTGTAGGGGATGTTGCTGCTCCTGTAAGCCCGTCGGTTTCTGAGACCGAAGGCGAGGCTAAAGCTCCAGCCACATTGCCCCGTTTTGATCCGCTCTCCCCACTGTCAACTGGTGATGCCAGAAGGGATGTCCGTTCTATACAGTTTCAACTGGAAGCGGAAGAGAGAGCCCAAATTAGGCGAGAAAATCTCCAGTTAGAAATCTGTAAAATAGAGGCTGAAAAAGAAAGAGAACAGCGGCAGTTGGAAATCTGTAAAATAGAGGCTGAAAAAGAAAGAGAACAGCGGCAGATGGATTTCAAAATGCGCCAAATGGAATTGGAGGCAGAGACAGCGAGGCTAGCCTTTGTTCCTACTGTGCCTGTTAGTGAGTCGTCCTCACCAGCTGGAGTTTCCGACACGTTTGACATTAGTAGGCAGATTGCCTTAGTACCTTTGTTTAGAGAATCAGAGGTTGACTCCTATTTTTGTGTGTTTGAACGTATAGCCGTAGCCTTGAAATGGCCTGAAGAAGTATGGTGCTTATTACTTCAGTGTAAATTAACTGGAAAAGCCCAAGAGGTTTTATCAGCGCTACCTTTGGAAGATAGTTTGAACTATGAAGTGGTCAAAGCTACCGTTCTTCGTGCTTATGAGCTTGTGCCTGAGGCATACCGACAGAGATTTAGGTCTCATAGAAAGTCTCCTAGTAAGACTTATGTGGAATTTGCTAGAGACAAGGGAAATCTGTTTGATAAATGGCATGCTGCTAGTAAGGTAACTGATTTCAACTCTCTCCGGGAGTTAATTTTGTTGGAAGAGTTTAAAAATTGCTTACCCGAACGCATTGTAGTATACCTAAATGAACAGAAAGTATCCTCCCTGTCAGAAGCGTCTGTGTTGGCAGACGAGTTTGTATTGACGCACAAGAGTGTGTTTTCGGCTCATACTGAGAGTAGAGCTACTGAGTTGCCTACTTTTAGTCCCAGTCGGCCCACAGTATATCAAGCACGCCAGAAAAATGAGCGTCCCTGTTTCTATTGTCATAAAGTGGGACATGTGCGTAACAAGTGGCAACTAGTTAGATAATCTGAAGGGTTGTAGAGACAGTTTAGAGTTGCTGCTAGTTAGTTAATCTAAAGGGTTGTAGAGTCAGTTTAGAGTGGAAACTAGTTAGTTAATTAGTTAATCTGAAGGGTTGTAGAGTCAGTTTAGAGTGGCAACTAGTTAGTTAATTAGTTAATGTGAAGGGTTGTAGAGTCAATTTAGAGTGGCTGCTAGTTAGTTAATCTGAAGGGTTGTAGAGTCAGTTTAGAGTGGCAACTAGTTAGTTAATTAGTTAATCTGAAGGGTTGTAAAGTCAGTTTAGAGTGGCTGCTAGTTAATTAATCTGAAGAGTTGTAGAGTCAGTTTAGAGTGGCTGCTAGTTAGTTAATCTGAAGGGTTGTAGAGTCAGTTAAGAGTGGTTGCTAGTTAGTTAATCTGAAGTGTTGTAGAGTCATTTCAGAGTGGATGCTAGTTAGTTAATTAGTCAATCTGAATGGTTGTAGAGTCAGTTTAGAGTGGCTGCTAGTTTGATAATCTGAAGGGTTGTAGAGTCAGTTTAGAGTGGCTGCTAGTTAGTTAATCTGAAGGGTTGTAGAGTCAGTTTATAGTGGCTGCTAGGTAGTTAATCTGAAGGGTTGTAGAGTCAGTTTAGAGTGGCTACTAGTTAGTTAATCTGAAGGTTTGTAGAGTCAGTTTAGAGAGGCTGCTAATTAGTTATTCTGAAGTGTTGTAGAGTCAGTTTAGAGTGGCAACTAGTTAGATAATCTGAAGGGTTGTAGAGCCAGTTTAGAGTTGCTGCTAGTTAGTTAATCTGAAGGGTTGTACAGTCAGTTTAGAGTGGAAACTAGTTAGTTATTTAGTTAATCTGAAGGGTTGTAGAGTCAGTTTAGAGCGGCTGCTAGTTAGTTAATCTGAAGGGTTGTAGAGTGAGTTAGAGTGGCTGCTAGTTAGTTAATCTGAAGGGTTGAAGAGTACATTTAGAGTGGCTGCTATTTAGTTAATCTGAAGGGTTGTAGAGTCAGTTCAGAGTGGCTGCTAGTTAGTTAATCTGAAGGGTTGTAGAGTCAGTTTAGAGTGGCTGCTAGGTAGTTAATCTGAAGGTTTGTTGAGTCAGTTTAGAGTGGCTGCTAGTTAGTTAATCTGAAGGGTTGTAGAGTCCGTTTAGAGTGGCAACTAGTTAGTTAATCTGAAGGATTGTAGAGTCAGTTTAGAGTGGCAACTAGTTAGTTAATTAGTTAATCTGAAGGGTTGTAAAGTCAGTTTAGAGTGGCTGCTAGTTAATTAATCTGAAGAGTTGTAGAGTCAGTTTAGAGTGGCTGCTAGTTAGTTAATCTGAAGGGTTGTAGAGTCAGTTTAGAGTGGCTGCTAGTTAGTTAATCTGAAGGGTTGTCCAGTCAGTTTAGAGTGGAAACTAGTTAGTTAATCTGAAGGGTTGTAGAGTCAGTTTAGAGTGGCTGCTAGTTAGTTATTCTGAAGGGTTGTCCAGTCAGTTTAGAGTGGAAACTAGTTAGTTAATCTGAAGGGTTGTAGAGTCAGTTTAGAGTGGCTGCTAGTTAGTTAATCTGAAGGGTTGTAGAGTCAGTTAAGAGTGGTTGCTAGTTAGTTAATCTGAAGTGTTGTAGAGTCATTTCAGAGTGGATGCTAGTTAGTTAATTAGTCAATCTGAATGGTTGTAGAGTCAGTTTAGAGTGGCTGCTAGTTTGATAATCTGAAGGGTTGTAGAGTCAGTTTAGAGTGGCTGCTAGTTAGTTAATCTGAAGGGTTGTAGAGTCAGTTTATAGTGGCTGCTAGGTAGTTAATCTGAAGGGTTGTAGAGTCAGTTTAGAGTGGCTACTAGTTAGTTAATCTGAAGGTTTGTAGAGTCAGTTTAGAGAGGCTGCTAATTAGTTATTCTGAAGTGTTGTAGAGTCAGTTTAGAGTGGCAACTAGTTAGATAATCTGAAGGGTTGTAGAGCCAGTTTAGAGTTGCTGCTAGTTAGTTAATCTGAAGGGTTGTACAGTCAGTTTAGAGTGGAAACTAGTTAGTTATTTAGTTAATCTGAAGGGTTGTAGAGTCAGTTTAGAGCGGCTGCTAGTTAGTTAATCTGAAGGGTTGTAGAGTGAGTTAGAGTGGCTGCTAGTTAGTTAATCTGAAGGGTTGAAGAGTACATTTAGAGTGGCTGCTATTTAGTTAATCTGAAGGGTTGTAGAGTCAGTTCAGAGTGGCTGCTAGTTAGTTAATCTGAAGGGTTGTAGAGTCAGTTTAGAGTGGCTGCTAGGTAGTTAATCTGAAGGTTTGTTGAGTCAGTTTAGAGTGGCTGCTAGTTAGTTAATCTGAAGGGTTGTAGAGTCCGTTTAGAGTGGCAACTAGTTAGTTAATCTGAAGGATTGTAGAGTCAGTTTAGAGTGGCAACTAGTTAGTTAATTAGTTAATCTGAAGGGTTGTAAAGTCAGTTTAGAGTGGCTGCTAGTTAATTAATCTGAACAGTTGTAGAGTCAGTTTAGAGTGGCTGCTAGTTAGTTAATCTGAAGGGTTGTAGAGTCAGTTTAGAGTGGCTGCTAGTTAGTTAATCTGAAGGGTTGTCCAGTCAGTTTAGAGTGGAAACTAGTTAGTTAATCTGAAGGGTTGTAGAGTCAGTTTAGAGTGGCTGCTAGTTAGTTATTCTGAAGGGTTGTCCAGTCAGTTTAGAGTGGAAACTAGTTAGTTAATCTGAAGGGTTGTAGAGTCAGTTTAGAGTGGCTGCTAGTTAGTTAATCTGAAGGGTTGTAGAGTCAGTTCAGAGTGGCTGCTAGTTAGTTAATTAGTTCATCTGAAGGGTTGTAGAGTCAGTTTAGAGTGGCAACTAGTTAGTTAATCTGAAGGTTTGCAGAGTCAGTTTAGAGTGGCTGCTAGTTAGTTAATCTGAAGGGTTGTAGAGTCCGTTTAGAGTGGCAACTAGTTAGATAATCTGAAGGGTTGTAGAGACAGTTTAGAGTTGCTGCTAGTTAGTTAATCTAAAGGGTTGTAGAGTCAGTTTAGAGTGGAAACTAGTTAGTTAATTAGTTAATCTGAAGGGTTGTAGAGTCAGTTTAGAGTGGCAACTAGTTAGTTAATTAGTTAATGTGAAGGGTTGTAGAGTCAATTTAGAGTGGCTGCTAGTTAGTTAATCTGAAGGGTTGTAGAGTCAGTTTAGAGTGGCAACTAGTTAGTTAATTAGTTAATCTGAAGGGTTGTAAAGTCAGTTTAGAGTGGCTGCTAGTTAATTAATCTGAAGAGTTGTAGAGTCAGTTTAGAGTGGCTGCTAGTTAGTTAATCTGAAGGGTTGTAGAGTCAGTTAAGAGTGGTTGCTAGTTAGTTAATCTGAAGTGTTGTAGAGTCATTTCAGAGTGGATGCTAGTTAGTTAATTAGTCAATCTGAAGGGTTGTAGAGTCAGTTTAGAGTGGCTGCTAGTTTTATAATCTGAAGGGTTGTAGAGTCAGTTTAGAGTGGCTGCTAGTTAGTTAATCTGAAGGGTTGTAGAGTCAGTTTATAGTGGCTGCTAGGTAGTTAATCTGAAGGGTTGTAGAGTCAGTTTAGAGTGGCTACTAGTTAGTTAATCTGAAGGTTTGTAGAGTCAGTTTAGAGAGGGTGCTAATTAGTTATTCTGAAGTGTTGTAGAGTCAGTTTAGAGTGGCAACTAGTTAGATAATCTGAAGGGTTGTAGAGCCAGTTTAGAGTTGCTGCTAGTTAGTTAATCTGAAGGGTTGTACAGTCAGTTTAGAGTGGAAACTAGTTAGTTATTTAGTTAATCTGAAGGGTTGTAGAGTCAGTTTAGAGCGGCTGCTAGTTAGTTAATCTGAAGGGTTGTAGAGTGAGTTAGAGTGGCTGCTAGTTAGTTAATCTGAAGGGTTGTAGAGTCAGTTCAGAGTGGCTGCTAGTTAGTTAATTAGTTCATCTGAAGGGTTGTAGAGTCAGTTTAGAGTGGCTACTAGTTAGTTAATCTGAAGGTTTGCAGAGTCAGTTTAGAGTGGCTGCTAGTTAGTTAATCTGAAGGGTTGTAGAGTCCGTTTAGAGTGGCAACTAGTTAGTTAATCTGAAGGGTTGTAGAGTCAGTTTAGAGTGGCTGCTAGTTAGTTAATCTGAAGGGTTGAAGAGTAAATTTAGAGTGGCTGCTATTTAGTTAATCTGAAGGGTTGTAGAGTCAGTTCAGAGTGGCTTCTAGTTAGTTAATTAGTTAATCTGAAGGGTTGTAGAGTCAGTTTAGAGTGGCTGCTAGTTAGTTAATCTGAAGGGTTGTAGAGTCCGTTTAGAGTGGCAACTAGTTAGTTAATCTGAAGGGTTGTAGAGTCAGTTTAGAGTGGCAACTAGTTAGTTAATTAGTTAATCTGAAGGGTTGTAAAGTCAGTTTAGAGTGGCTGCTAGTTAGTTAATCTGAAGGGTTGTAGAGTCAGTTCAGAGTGGCTGCTAGTTAGTTAATTAGTTAATTTGAGGGGTTGTAGAGTCAGTTTAGAGTGGCTGCTGGTTTGATAATCTGAAGGGTTGTAGAGTCAGTTTAGAGTGGCTGCTAGTTAGTTAATCTGAAGGGTTGTAGAGTCAGTTTAGAGTGGGTGCTAGTTAATTAATCTGAAGGGTTGAAGAGTACATTTAGAGTGGCTGCTATTTAGTTAATCTGAAGGGTTGTAGAGTCAGTTCAGAGTGGCTGCTAGTTTGTTAATCTGAAGGGTTGTAGAGTCAGTTTAAAGTGGCTGCTAGGTAGTTAATCTGAAGGTTTGTTGAGTCAGTTTAGAGTGGCTGCTAGTTAGTTAATCTGAAGGGTTGTAGAGTCCGTTTAGAGTGGCAACTAGTTAGTTAATCTGAAGGATTGTAGAGTCAGTTTAGAGTGGCAACTAGTTAGTTAATTAGTTAATCTGAAGGGTTGTAAAGTCAGTTTAGAGTGGCTGCTAGTTAATTAATCTGAAGAGTTGTAGAGTCAGTTTAGAGTGGCTGCTAGTTAGTTAATCTGAAGGGTTGTAGAGTCAGTTTAGAGTGGCAACTAGTTAGTTAATTAGTTAATCTGAAGGGTTGTAAAGTCAGTTTAGAGTGGCTGCTAGTTAGTTAATTAGTTGATCTGAAGGGTTGTAGAGTCAGTTTAGAGTGGCTACTAGTTAGTTAATCTGAAGGTTTGTAGAGTCAGTTTAGAGAGGCTGCTAGTTAGTTAATCTGAAGGGTTGTAGAGTCAGTTCAGAGTGGCTGATAGTTAGTTAATTAGTTAATCTGAAGGGTTGTAGAGTCAGTTTAGAGTGGCTGCTAGTTTGTTAATTTGAAGGGTTGTAGAGTCAGTTTAGAGTGGCGGCTAGGTAGTTAATCTGAAGGGTTGTTGAGTCTGTTTAGAGTGGCTGCTAGTTAGTTAATCTGAAGGGTTGTAGAGTCTGTTTAGAGTGGCAACTAGTTAGTTAATCTGAAGGGTTGTAGAGTCAGTTTAGAGTGGCAACTAGTTATTTAATTAGTTAATCTGAAGGGTTGGAGACTTAGTTTAGAGTGGCTGCTAGGTAGTTCATCTGAAGGGTTGTAGAGTCAGTTTAGAGTGGCTGCTAGTTAGTTAATCTGAAGGGTTGTAGAGTCAGTTAGAGTGGCTGCAAGTTAGTTAATCTGAAGGGTTGTAGATTCAGTTTAGAGTGGCTGCTAGTTAGTTAATCTGAAGGGTTGTAGAGTCAGTTTAGAGTGGCTGCTAGTTAGTTAATCTGAAGGGTTGTAGAGTCCGTTTAGAGTGGCAACTAGTTAGTTAATCTGAAGGGTTGTAGAGTCCGTTTAGAGTGGCAACTAGTTAGTTAATCTGAAGGGTTGTAGAGTAAGTTTAGAGTGGCTGCTAGTTAGTTAATCTGAAGGGTTGTAGAGTCAGTTAGAGTGGCTGCAAGTTAGTTAATCTGAAGGGTTGTAGATTCAGTTTAGAGTGGATGCTAGTTAGTTAATCTGAAGGGTTGTAGAGTCCGTTTAGAGTGGCTGCTAGTTAGGTAATCTGAAGGGTTGTAGAGTCCGTTTAGAGTGGCAACTAGTTAGTTAATCTTAAGGGTTGTAGAGTCAGTTTAGAGTGGCTACTAGTTAGTTAATCTGAAGGGTTGTAGAGTCAGTTTAGAGTTGCTGCTAGTTAGTTAATCTAAAGGGTTGTAGAGTCAGTTTAGAGTGGAAACTAGTTAGTTAATTAGTTAATCTGAAGGGTTGTAGAGTCAGTTTAGAGTGGCAACTAGTTAGTTAATTAGTTAATGTGAAGGGTTGTAGAGTCAATTTAGAGTGGCTGCTAGTTAGTTAATCTGAAGGGTTGTAGAGTCAGTTTAGAGTGGCAACTAGTTAGTTAATTAGTTAATCTGAAGGGTTGTAAAGTCAGTTTAGAGTGGCTGCTAGTTAATTAATCTGAAGAGTTGTAGAGTCAGTTTAGAGTGGCTGCTAGTTAGTTAATCTGAAGGGTTGTAGAGTCAGTTAAGAGTGGTTGCTAGTTAGTTAATCTGAAGTGTTGTAGAGTCATTTCAGAGTGGATGCTAGTTAGTTAATTAGTCAATCTGAAGGGTTGTAGAGTCAGTTTAGAGTGGCTGCTAGTTTGATAATCTGAAGGGTTGTAGAGTCAGTTTAGAGTGGCTGCTAGTTAGTTAATCTGAAGGGTTGTAGAGTCAGTTTATAGTGGCTGCTAGGTAGGTAATCTGAAGGGTTGTAGAGTCAGTTTAGAGTGGCTACTAGTTAGTTAATCTGAAGGTTTGTAGAGTCAGTTTAGAGAGGCTGCTAATTAGTTATTCTGAAGTGTTGTAGAGTCAGTTTAGAGTGGCAACTAGTTAGATAATCTGAAGGGTTGTAGAGCCAGTTTAGAGTTGCTGCTAGTTAGTTAATCTGAAGGGTTGTACAGTCAGTTTAGAGTGGAAACTAGTTAGTTATTTAGTTAATCTGAAGGGTTGTAGAGTCAGTTTAGAGCGGCTGCTAGTTAGTTAATCTGAAGGGTTGTAGAGTGAGTTAGATTGGCTGCTAGTTAGTTAATCTGAAGGGTTGTAGAGTCAGTTCAGAGTGGCTGCTAGTTAGTTTATTAGTTCATCTGAAGGGTTGTAGAGTCAGTTTAGAGTGGCTACTAGTTAGTTAATCTGAAGGTTTGCAGAGTCAGTTTAGAGTGGCTGCTAGTTAGTTAATCTGAAGGGTTGTAGAGTCCGTTTAGAGTGGCAACTAGTTAGTTAATCTGAAGGGTTGTAGAGTCAGTTTAGAGTGGCTGCTAGTTAGTTAATCTGAAGGGTTGAAGAGTAAATTTAGAGTGGCTGCTATTTAGTTAATCTGAAGGGTTGTAGAGTCAGTTCAGAGTGGCTTCTAGTTAGTTAATTAGTTAATCTGAAGGGTTGTAGAGTCAGTGTAGAGTGGCTGCTTGTTTGTTTATCTGAAGGGTTGTACAGTCAGTTTAGAGTGGCAGCTAGTTAGTTAATCTGAAGGGTTGTAGAGTCAGTTTAGAGTGGCTGCTAGTTAATTAATCTGAAGGGTTGAAGAGTACATTTAGAGTGGCTGCTATTTAGTTAATCTGAAGGGTTGTAGAGTCAGTTCAGAGTGGCTGCTAGTTTGTTAATCTGAAGGGTTGTAGAGTCAGTTTAAAGTGGCTGCTAGGTAGTTAATCTGAAGGTTTGTTGAGTCAGTTTAGAGTGGCTGCTAGTTAGTTAATCTGAAGGGTTGTAGAGTCCGTTTAGAGTGGCAACTAGTTAGTTAATCTGAAGGATTGTAGAGTCAGTTTAGAGTGGCAACTAGTTAGTTAATTAGTTAATCTGAAGGGTTGTAAAGTCAGTTTAGAGTGGCTGCTAGTTAATTAATCTGAAGAGTTGTAGAGTCAGTTTAGAGTGGCTGCTAGTTAGTTAATCTGAAGGGTTGTAGAGTCAGTTTAGAGTGGCAACTAGTTAGTTAATTAGTTAATCTGAAGGGTTGTAAAGTCAGTTTAGAGTGGCTGCTAGTTAGTTAATTAGTTGATCTGAAGGGTTGTAGAGTCAGTTTAGAGTGGCTACTAGTTAGTTAATCTGAAGGTTTGTAGAGTCAGTTTAGAGAGGCTGCTAGTTAGTTAATCTGAAGGGTTGTAGAGTCAGTTCAGAGTGGCTGATAGTTAGTTAATTAGTTAATCTGAAGGGTTGTAGAGTCAGTTTAGAGTGGCTGCTAGTTTGTTAATTTGAAGGGTTGTAGAGTCAGTTTAGAGTGGCGGCTAGGTAGTTAATCTGAAGGGTTGTTGAGTCTGTTTAGAGTGGCTGCTAGTTAGTTAATCTGAAGGGTTGTAGAGTCAGTTAGAGTGGCTGCAAGTTAGTTAATCTGAAGGGTTGTAGATTCAGTTTAGAGTGGCTGCTAGTTAGTTAATCTGAAGGGTTGTAGAGTCAGTTTAGAGTGGCTGCTAGTTAGTTAATCTGAAGGGTTGTAGAGTCCGTTTAGAGTGGCAACTAGTTAGTTAATCTGAAGGGTTGTAGAGTCCGTTTAGAGTGGCAACTAGTTAGTTAATCTGAAGGGTTGTAGAGTAAGTTTAGAGTGGCTGCTAGTTAGTTAATCTGAAGGGTTGTAGAGTCAGTTAGAGTGGCTGCAAGTTAGTTAATCTGAAGGGTTGTAGATTCAGTTTAGAGTGGCTGCTAGTTAGTTAATCTGAAGGGTTGTAGAGTCCGTTTAGAGTGGCTGCTAGTTAGGTAATCTGAAGGGTTGTAGAGTCCGTTTAGAGTGGCAACTAGTTAGTTAATCTTAAGGGTTGTAGAGTCAGTTTAGAGTGGCTACTAGTTAGTTAATCTGAAGGGTTGTAGAGTCAGTTTAGAGTGGCAACTAGTTAGATAATCTGAAGGGTTGTAGAGACAGTTTAGAGTTGCTGCTAGTTAGTTAATCTAAAGGGTTGTAGAGTCAGTTTAGAGTGGAAACTAGTTAGTTAATTAGTTAATCTGAAGGGTTGTAGAGTCAGTTTAGAGTGGCAACTAGTTAGTTAATTAGTTAATGTGAAGGGTTGTAGAGTCAATTTAGAGTGGCTGCTAGTTAGTTAATCTGAAGGGTTGTAGAGTCAGTTTAGAGTGGCAACTAGTTAGTTAATTAGTTAATCTGAAGGGTTGTAAAGTCAGTTTAGAGTGGCTGCTAGTTAATTAATCTGAAGAGTTGTAGAGTCAGTTTAGAGTGGCTGCTAGTTAGTTAATCTGAAGGGTTGTAGAGTCAGTTAAGAGTGGTTGCTAGTTAGTTAATCTGAAGTGTTGTAGAGTCATTTCAGAGTGGATGCTAGTTAGTTAATTAGTCAATCTGAAGGGTTGTAGAGTCAGTTTAGAGTGGCTGCTAGTTTGATAATCTGAAGGGTTGTAGAGTCAGTTTAGAGTGGCTGCTAGTTAGTTAATCTGAAGGGTTGTAGAGTCAGTTTATAGTGGCTGCTAGGTAGGTAATCTGAAGGGTTGTAGAGTCAGTTTAGAGTGGCTACTAGTTAGTTAATCTGAAGGTTTGTAGAGTCAGTTTAGAGAGGCTGCTAATTAGTTATTCTGAAGTGTTGTAGAGTCAGTTTAGAGTGGCAACTAGTTAGATAATCTGAAGGGTTGTAGAGCCAGTTTAGAGTTGCTGCTAGTTAGTTAATCTGAAGGGTTGTACAGTCAGTTTAGAGTGGAAACTAGTTAGTTATTTAGTTAATCTGAAGGGTTGTAGAGTCAGTTTAGAGCGGCTGCTAGTTAGTTAATCTGAAGGGTTGTAGAGTGAGTTAGATTGGCTGCTAGTTAGTTAATCTGAAGGGTTGTAGAGTCAGTTCAGAGTGGCTGCTAGTTAGTTTATTAGTTCATCTGAAGGGTTGTAGAGTCAGTTTAGAGTGGCTACTAGTTAGTTAATCTGAAGGTTTGCAGAGTCAGTTTAGAGTGGCTGCTAGTTAGTTAATCTGAAGGGTTGTAGAGTCCGTTTAGAGTGGCAACTAGTTAGTTAATCTGAAGGGTTGTAGAGTCAGTTTAGAGTGGCTGCTAGTTAGTTAATCTGAAGGGTTGAAGAGTAAATTTAGAGTGGCTGCTATTTAGTTAATCTGAAGGGTTGTAGAGTCAGTTCAGAGTGGCTTCTAGTTAGTTAATTAGTTAATCTGAAGGGTTGTAGAGTCAGTGTAGAGTGGCTGCTTGTTTGTTTATCTGAAGGGTTGTACAGTCAGTTTAGAGTGGCAGCTAGTTAGTTAATCTGAAGGGTTGTAGAGTCAGTTTAGAGTGGCTGCTAGTTAGTTAATCTGAAGGGTTGTAGAGTCCGTTTAGAGTGGCAACTAGTTAGTTAATCTGAAGGGTTGTAGAGTCAGTTTAGAGTGGCAACTAGTTAGTTAATTAGTTAATCTGAAGGGTTGTAAAGTCAGTTTAGAGTGGCTGCTAGTTAGTTAATTAGTTCATCTGAAGGGTTGTAGAGTCAGTTTAGAGTGGCTACTAGTTAGTTAATCTGAAGGTTTGCAGAGTCAGTTTAGAGTGGCTGCTAGTTAGTTAATCTGAAGGGTTGTAGAGTCCGTTTAGAGTGGCAACTAGTTAGTTAATCTGAAGGGTTGTAGAGTCAGTTTAGAGTGGCTGCTAGTTAGTTAATCTGAAGGGTTGAAGAGTAAATTTAGAGTGGCTGCTATTTAGTTAATCTGAAGGGTTGTAGAGTCAGTTCAGAGTGGCTTCTAGTTAGTTAATTAGTTAATCTGAAGGGTTGTAGAGTCAGTGTAGAGTGGCTGCTTATTTGTTTATCTGAAGGGTTGTAGAGTCAGTTTAGAGTGGCTGCTAGTTAGTTAATCTGAAGGGTTGTAGAGTCCGTTTAGAGTGGCAACTAGTTAGTTAATCTGAAGGGTTGTAGAGTCAGTTTAGAGTGGCAACTAGTTAGTTAATTAGTTAATCTGAAGGGTTGTAAAGTCAGTTTAGAGTGGCTGCTAGTTAGTTAATCTGAAGGGTTGTAGAGTCAGTTCAGAGTGGCTGCTAGTTAGTTAATTAGTTAATTTGAGGGGTTGTAGAGTCAGTTTAGAGTGGCTGCTGGTTTGATAATCTGAAGGGTTGTAGAGTCAGTTTAGAGTGGCTGCTAGTTAGTTAATCTGAAGGGTTGTAGAGTCAGTTTAGAGTGGGTGCTAGTTAATTAATCTGAAGGGTTGAAGAGTACATTTAGAGTGGCTGCTATTTAGTTAATCTGAAGGGTTGTAGAGTCAGTTCAGAGTGGCTGCTAGTTTGTTAATCTGAAGGGTTGTAGAGTCAGTTTAAAGTGGCTGCTAGGTAGTTAATCTGAAGGTTTGTTGAGTCAGTTTAGAGTGGCTGCTAGTTAGTTAATCTGAAGGGTTGTAGAGTCCGTTTAGAGTGGCAACTAGTTAGTTAATCTGAAGGATTGTAGAGTCAGTTTAGAGTGGCAACTAGTTAGTTAATTAGTTAATCTGAAGGGTTGTAAAGTCAGTTTAGAGTGGCTGCTAGTTAATTAATCTGAAGAGTTGTAGAGTCAGTTTAGAGTGGCTGCTAGTTAGTTAATCTGAAGGGTTGTAGAGTCAGTTTAGAGTGGCAACTAGTTAGTTAATTAGTTAATCTTAAGGGTTGTAAAGTCAGTTTAGAGTGGCTGCTAGTTAGTTAATTAGTTGATGAGAAGGGTTGTAGAGTCAGTTTAGAGTGGCTACTAGTTAGTTAATCTGAAGGTTTGTAGAGTCAGTTTAGAGAGGCTGCTAGTTAGTTAATCTGAAGGGTTGTAGAGTCAGTTCAGAGTGGCTGATAGTTAGTTAATTAGTTAATCTGAAGGGTTGTAGAGTCAGTTTAGAGTGGCTGCTAGTTTGTTAATTTGAAGGGTTGTAGAGTCAGTTTAGAGTGGCGGCTAGGTAGTTAATCTGAAGGGTTGTTGAGTCTGTTTAGAGTGGCTGCTAGTTAGTTAATCTGAAGGGTTGTAGAGTCCGTTTAGAGTGGCAACTAGTTAGTTAATCTGAAGGGTTGTAGAGTCAGTTTAGAGTGGCAACTAGTTAGTTAATTAGTTAATCTGAAGGGTTGGAGACTTAGTTTAGAGTGGCTGCTAGGTAGTTCATCTGAAGGGTTGTAGAGTCAGTTTAGAGTGGCTGCTAGTTAGTTAATCTGAAGGGTTGTAGAGTCAGTTAGAGTGGCTGCAAGTTAGTTAATCTGAAGGGTTGTAGATTCAGTTTAGAGTGGCTGCTAGTTAGTTAATCTGAAGGGTTGTAGAGTCAGTTTAGAGTGGCTGCTAGTTAGTTAATCTGAAGGGTTGTAGAGTCCGTTTAGAGTGGCAACTAGTTAGTTAATCTGAAGGGTTGTAGAGTCCGTTTAGAGTGGCAACTAGTTAGTTAATCTGAAGGGTTGTAGAGTAAGTTTAGAGTGGCTGCTAGTTAGTTAATCTGAAGGGTTGTAGAGTCAGTTAGAGTGGCTGCAAGTTAGTTAATCTGAAGGGTTGTAGATTCAGTTTAGAGTGGCTGCTAGTTAGTTAATCTGAAGGGTTGTAGAGTCCGTTTAGAGTGGCTGCTAGTTAGGTAATCTGAAGGGTTGTAGAGTCCGTTTAGAGTGGCAACTAGTTAGTTAATCTTAAGGGTTGTAGAGTCAGTTTAGAGTGGCTACTAGTTAGTTAATCTGAAGGTTTGTAGAGTCAGTTTAGAGAGGCTGCTAATTAGTTATTCTGAAGTGTTGTAGAGCCAGTTTAGAGTTGCTGCTAGTTAGTTAATCTGAAGGGTTGTACAGTCAGTTTAGAGTGGAAACTAGTTAGTTATTTAGTTAATCTGAAGGGTTGTAGAGTCAGTTTAGAGCGGCTGCTAGTTAGTTAATCTGAAGGGTTGTAGAGTGAGTTAGATTGGCTGCTAGTTAGTTAATCTGAAGGGTTGTAGAGTCAGTTCAGAGTGGCTGCTAGTTAGTTTATTAGTTCATCTGAAGGGTTGTAGAGTCAGTTTAGAGTGGCTACTAGTTAGTTAATCTGAAGGTTTGCAGAGTCAGTTTAGAGTGGCTGCTAGTTAGTTAATCTGAAGGGCTGTAGAGTCCGTTTAGAGTGGCAACTAGTTAGTTAATCTGAAGGGTTGTAGAGTCAGTTTAGAGTGGCTGCTAGTTAGTTAATCTGAAGGGTTGAAGAGTAAATTTAGAGTGGCTGCTATTTAGTTAATCTGAAGGGTTGTAGAGTCAGTTCAGAGTGGCTTCTAGTTAGTTAATTAGTTAATCTGAAGGGTTGTAGAGTCAGTGTAGAGTGGCTGCTTGTTTGTTTATCTGAAGGGTTGTACAGTCAGTTTAGAGTGGCAGCTAGTTAGTTAATCTGAAGGGTTGTAGAGTCAGTTTAGAGTGGCTGCTAGTTAATTAATCTGAAGGGTTGAAGAGTACATTTAGAGTGGCTGCTATTTAGTTAATCTGAAGGGTTGTAGAGTCAGTTCAGAGTGGCTGCTAGTTTGTTAATCTGAAGGGTTGTAGAGTCAGTTTAAAGTGGCTGCTAGGTAGTTAATCTGAAGGTTTGTTGAGTCAGTTTAGAGTGGCTGCTAGTTAGTTAATCTGAAGGGTTGTAGAGTCCGTTTAGAGTGGCAACTAGTTAGTTAATCTGAAGGATTGTAGAGTCAGTTTAGAGTGGCAACTAGTTAGTTAATTAGTTAATCTGAAGGGTTGTAAAGTCAGTTTAGAGTGGCTGCTAGTTAATTAATCTGAAGAGTTGTAGAGTCAGTTTAGAGTGGCTGCTAGTTAGTTAATCTGAAGGGTTGTAGAGTCAGTTTAGAGTGGCAACTAGTTAGTTAATTAGTTAATCTGAAGGGTTGTAAAGTCAGTTTAGAGTGGCTGCTAGTTAGTTAATTAGTTGATCTGAAGGGTTGTAGAGTCAGTTTAGAGTGGCTACTAGTTAGTTAATCTGAAGGTTTGTAGAGTCAGTTTAGAGAGGCTGCTAGTTAGTTAATCTGAAGGGTTGTAGAGTCAGTTCAGAGTGGCTGATAGTTAGTTAATTAGTTAATCTGAAGGGTTGTAGAGTCAGTTTAGAGTGGCTGCTAGTTTGTTAATTTGAAGGGTTGTAGAGTCAGTTTAGAGTGGCGGCTAGGTAGTTAATCTGAAGGGTTGTTGAGTCTGTTTAGAGTGGCTGCTAGTTAGTTAATCTGAAGGGTTGTAGAGTCAGTTAGAGTGGCTGCAAGTTAGTTAATCTGAAGGGTTGTAGATTCAGTTTAGAGTGGCTGCTAGTTAGTTAATCTGAAGGGTTGTAGAGTCAGTTTAGAGTGGCTGCTAGTTAGTTAATCTGAAGGGTTGTAGAGTCCGTTTAGAGTGGCAACTAGTTAGTTAATCTGAAGGGTTGTAGAGTCCGTTTAGAGTGGCAACTAGTTAGTTAATCTGAAGGGTTGTAGAGTAAGTTTAGAGTGGCTGCTAGTTAGTTAATCTGAAGGGTTGTAGAGTCAGTTAGAGTGGCTGCAAGTTAGTTAATCTGAAGGGTTGTAGATTCAGTTTAGAGTGGCTGCTAGTTAGTTAATCTGAAGGGTTGTAGAGTCCGTTTAGAGTGGCTGCTAGTTAGGTAATCTGAAGGGTTGTAGAGTCCGTTTAGAGTGGCAACTAGTTAGTTAATCTTAAGGGTTGTAGAGTCAGTTTAGAGTGGCTACTAGTTAGTTAATCTGAAGGGTTGTAGAGTCAGTTTAGAGTGGCAACTAGTTAGATAATCTGAAGGGTTGTAGAGACAGTTTAGAGTTGCTGCTAGTTAGTTAATCTAAAGGGTTGTAGAGTCAGTTTAGAGTGGAAACTAGTTAGTTAATTAGTTAATCTGAAGGGTTGTAGAGTCAGTTTAGAGTGGCAACTAGTTAGTTAATTAGTTAATGTGAAGGGTTGTAGAGTCAATTTAGAGTGGCTGCTAGTTAGTTAATCTGAAGGGTTGTAGAGTCAGTTTAGAGTGGCAACTAGTTAGTTAATTAGTTAATCTGAAGGGTTGTAAAGTCAGTTTAGAGTGGCTGCTAGTTAATTAATCTGAAGAGTTGTAGAGTCAGTTTAGAGTGGCTGCTAGTTAGTTAATCTGAAGGGTTGTAGAGTCAGTTAAGAGTGGTTGCTAGTTAGTTAATCTGAAGTGTTGTAGAGTCATTTCAGAGTGGATGCTAGTTAGTTAATTAGTCAATCTGAAGGGTTGTAGAGTCAGTTTAGAGTGGCTGCTAGTTTGATAATCTGAAGGGTTGTAGAGTCAGTTTAGAGTGGCTGCTAGTTAGTTAATCTGAAGGGTTGTAGAGTCAGTTTATAGTGGCTGCTAGGTAGGTAATCTGAAGGGTTGTAGAGTCAGTTTAGAGTGGCTACTAGTTAGTTAATCTGAAGGTTTGTAGAGTCAGTTTAGAGAGGCTGCTAATTAGTTATTCTGAAGTGTTGTAGAGTCAGTTTAGAGTGGCAACTAGTTAGATAATCTGAAGGGTTGTAGAGCCAGTTTAGAGTTGCTGCTAGTTAGTTAATCTGAAGGGTTGTACAGTCAGTTTAGAGTGGAAACTAGTTAGTTATTTAGTTAATCTGAAGGGTTGTAGAGTCAGTTTAGAGCGGCTGCTAGTTAGTTAATCTGAAGGGTTGTAGAGTGAGTTAGATTGGCTGCTAGTTAGTTAATCTGAAGGGTTGTAGAGTCAGTTCAGAGTGGCTGCTAGTTAGTTTATTAGTTCATCTGAAGGGTTGTAGAGTCAGTTTAGAGTGGCTACTAGTTAGTTAATCTGAAGGTTTGCAGAGTCAGTTTAGAGTGGCTGCTAGTTAGTTAATCTGAAGGGTTGTAGAGTCCGTTTAGAGTGGCAACTAGTTAGTTAATCTGAAGGGTTGAAGAGTAAATTTAGAGTGGCTGCTATTTAGTTAATCTGAAGGGTTGTAGAGTCAGTTCAGAGTGGCTTCTAGTTAGTTAATTAGTTAATCTGAAGGGTTGTAGAGTCAGTGTAGAGTGGCTGCTTGTTTGTTTATCTGAAGGGTTGTACAGTCAGTTTAGAGTGGCAGCTAGTTAGTTAATCTGAAGGGTTGTAGAGTCAGTTTAGAGTGGCTGCTAGTTAGTTAATCTGAAGGGTTGTAGAGTCCGTTTAGAGTGGCAACTAGTTAGTTAATCTGAAGGGTTGTAGAGTCAGTTTAGAGTGGCAACTAGTTAGTTAATTAGTTAATCTGAAGGGTTGTAAAGTCAGTTTAGAGTGGCTGCTAGTTAGTTAATTAGTTCATCTGAAGGGTTGTAGAGTCAGTTTAGAGTGGCTACTAGTTAGTTAATCTGAAGGTTTGCAGAGTCAGTTTAGAGTGGCTGCTAGTTAGTTAATCTGAAGGGTTGTAGAGTCCGTTTAGAGTGGCAACTAGTTAGTTAATCTGAAGGGTTGTAGAGTCAGTTTAGAGTGGCTGCTAGTTAGTTAATCTGAAGGGTTGAAGAGTAAATTTAGAGTGGCTGCTATTTAGTTAATCTGAAGGGTTGTAGAGTCAGTTCAGAGTGGCTTCTAGTTAGTTAATTAGTTAATCTGAAGGGTTGTAGAGTCAGTGTAGAGTGGCTGCTTATTTGTTTATCTGAAGGGTTGTAGAGTCAGTTTAGAGTGGCTGCTAGTTAGTTAATCTGAAGGGTTGTAGAGTCCGTTTAGAGTGGCAACTAGTTAGTTAATCTGAAGGGTTGTAGAGTCAGTTTAGAGTGGCAACTAGTTAGTTAATTAGTTAATCTGAAGGGTTGTAAAGTCAGTTTAGAGTGGCTGCTAGTTAGTTAATCTGAAGGGTTGTAGAGTCAGTTCAGAGTGGCTGCTAGTTAGTTAATTTGTTAATTTGAGGGGTTGTAGAGTCAGTTTAGAGTGGCTGCTGGTTTGATAATCTGAAGGGTTGTAGAGTCAGTTTAGAGTGGCTGCTAGTTAGTTAATCTGAAGGGTTGTAGAGTCAGTTTAGAGTGGGTGCTAGTTAATTAATCTGAAGGGTTGAAGAGTACATTTAGAGTGGCTGCTATTTAGTTAATCTGAAGGGTTGTAGAGTCAGTTCAGAGTGGCTGCTAGTTTGTTAATCTGAAGGGTTGTAGAGTCAGTTTAAAGTGGCTGCTAGGTAGTTAATCTGAAGGTTTGTTGAGTCAGTTTAGAGTGGCTGCTAGTTAGTTAATCTGAAGGGTTGTAGAGTCCGTTTAGAGTGGCAACTAGTTAGTTAATCTGAAGGATTGTAGAGTCAGTTTAGAGTGGCAACTAGTTAGTTAATTAGTTAATCTGAAGGGTTGTAAAGTCAGTTTAGAGTGGCTGCTAGTTAATTAATCTGAAGAGTTGTAGAGTCAGTTTAGAGTGGCTGCTAGTTAGTTAATCTGAAGGGTTGTAGAGTCAGTTTAGAGTGGCAACTAGTTAGTTAATTAGTTAATCTTAAGGGTTGTAAAGTCAGTTTAGAGTGGCTGCTAGTTAGTTAATTAGTTGATGAGAAGGGTTGTAGAGTCAGTTTAGAGTGGCTACTAGTTAGTTAATCTGAAGGTTTGTAGAGTCAGTTTAGAGAGGCTGCTAGTTAGTTAATCTGAAGGGTTGTAGAGTCAGTTCAGAGTGGCTGATAGTTAGTTAATTAGTTAATCTGAAGGGTTGTAGAGTCAGTTTAGAGTGGCTGCTAGTTTGTTAATTTGAAGGGTTGTAGAGTCAGTTTAGAGTGGCGGCTAGGTAGTTAATCTGAAGGGTTGTTGAGTCTGTTTAGAGTGGCTGCTAGTTAGTTAATCTGAAGGGTTGTAGAGTCCGTTTAGAGTGGCAACTAGTTAGTTAATCTGAAGGGTTGTAGAGTCAGTTTAGAGTGGCAACTAGTTAGTTAATTAGTTAATCTGAAGGGTTGGAGACTTAGTTTAGAGTGGCTGCTAGGTAGTTCATCTGAAGGGTTGTAGAGTCAGTTTAGAGTGGCTGCTAGTTAGTTAATCTGAAGGGTTGTAGATTCAGTTTAGAGTGGCTGCTAGTTAGTTAATCTGAAGGGTTGTAGAGTCAGTTTAGAGTGGCTGCTAGTTAGTTAATCTGAAGGGTTGTAGAGTCCGTTTAGAGTGGCAACTAGTTAGTTAATCTGAAGGGTTGTAGAGTCCGTTTAGAGTGGCAACTAGTTAGTTAATCTGAAGGGTTGTAGAGTAAGTTTAGAGTGGCTGCTAGTTAGTTAATCTGAAGGGTTGTAGAGTCAGTTAGAGTGGCTGCAAGTTAGTTAATCTGAAGGGTTGTAGATTCAGTTTAGAGTGGCTGCTAGTTAGTTAATCTGAAGGGTTGTAGAGTCCGTTTAGAGTGGCTGCTAGTTAGGTAATCTGAAGGGTTGTAGAGTCCGTTTAGAGTGGCAACTAGTTAGTTAATCTTAAGGGTTGTAGAGTCAGTTTAGAGTGGCTACTAGTTAGTTAATCTGAAGGGTTGTAGAGTCAGTTTAGAGTTGCTGCTAGTTAGTTAATCTAAAGGGTTGTAGAGTCAGTTTAGAGTGGAAACTAGTTAGTTAATTAGTTAATCTGAAGGGTTGTAGAGTCAGTTTAGAGTGGCAACTAGTTAGTTAATTAGTTAATGTGAAGGGTTGTAGAGTCAATTTAGAGTGGCTGCTAGTTAGTTAATCTGAAGGGTTGTAGAGTCAGTTTAGAGTGGCAACTAGTTAGTTAATTAGTTAATCTGAAGGGTTGTAAAGTCAGTTTAGAGTGGCTGCTAGTTAATTAATCTGAAGAGTTGTAGAGTCAGTTTAGAGTGGCTGCTAGTTAGTTAATCTGAAGGGTTGTAGAGTCAGTTAAGAGTTGTTGCTAGTTAGTTAATCTGAAGTGTTGTAGAGTCATTTCAGAGTGGATGCTAGTTAGTTAATTAGTCAATCTGAAGGGTTGTAGAGTCAGTTTAGAGTGGCTGCTAGTTTGATAATCTGAAGGGTTGTAGAGTCAGTTTAGAGCGGCTGCTAGTTAGTTAATCTGAAGGGTTGTAGAGTGAGTTAGATTGGCTGCTAGTTAGTTAATCTGAAGGGTTGTAGAGTCAGTTCAGAGTGGCTGCTAGTTAGTTTATTAGTTCATCTGAAGGGTTGTAGAGTCAGTTTAGAGTGGCTACTAGTTAGTTAATCTGAAGGTTTGCAGAGTCAGTTTAGAGTGGCTGCTAGTTAGTTAATCTGAAGGGTTGTAGAGTCCGTTTAGAGTGGCAACTAGTTTGATAATCTGAAGGGTTGTAGAGTCAGTTTAGAGTGGCTGCTAGCTAGTTAGTTAATCTGAAGGGTTGAAGAGTAAATTTAGAGTGGCTGCTATTTAGTTAATCTGAAGGGTTGTAGAGTCAGTTCAGAGTGGCTTCTAGTTAGTTAATTAGTTAATCTGAAGGGTTGTAGAGTCAGTGTAGAGTGGCTGCTTGTTTGTTTATCTGAAGGGTTGTACAGTCAGTTTAGAGTGGCAGCTAGTTAGTTAATCTGAAGGGTTGTAGAGTCAGTTTAGAGTGGCTGCTAGTTAATTAATCTGAAGGGTTGAAGAGTACATTTAGAGTGGCTGCTATTTAGTTAATCTGAAGGGTTGTAGAGTCAGTTCAGAGTGGCTGCTAGTTTGTTAATCTGAAGGGTTGTAGAGTCAGTTTAAAGTGGCTGCTAGGTAGTTAATCTGAAGGTTTGTTGAGTCAGTTTAGAGTGGCTGCTAGTTAGTTAATCTGAAGGGTTGTAGAGTCCGTTTAGAGTGGCAACTAGTTAGTTAATCTGAAGGATTGTATAGTCAGTTTAGAGTGGCAACTAGTTAGTTAATTAGTTAATCTGAAGGGTTGTAAAGTCAGTTTAGAGTGGCTGCTAGTTAATTAATCTGAAGAGTTGTAGAGTCAGTTTACAGTGGCTGCTAGTTAGTTAATCTGAAGGGTTGTAGAGTCAGTTTAGAGTGGCAACTAGTTAGTTAATTAGTTAATCTGAAGGGTTGTAAAGTCAGTTTAGAGTGGCTGCTAGTTAGTTAATTAGTTGATCTGAAGGGTTGTAGAGTCAGTTTAGAGTGGCTACTAGTTAGTTAATCTGAAGGTTTGTAGAGTCAGTTTAGAGAGGCTGCTAGTTAGTTAATCTGAAGGGTTGTAGAGTCAGTTCAGAGTGGCTGATAGTTAGTTAATTAGTTAATCTGAAGGGTTGTAGAGTCAGTTTAGAGTGGCTGCTAGTTTGTTAATTTGAAGGGTTGTAGAGTCAGTTTAGAGTGGCGGCTAGGTAGTTAATCTGAAGGGTTGTTGAGTCTGTTTAGAGTGGCTGCTAGTTAGTTAATCTGAAGGGTTGTAGAGTCCGTTTAGAGTGGCAACTAGTTAGTTAATCTGAAGGGTTGTAGAGTCAGTTTAGAGTGGCAACTAGTTAGTTAATTAGTTAATCTGAAGGGTTGGAGACTTAGTTTAGAGTGGCTGCTAGGTAGTTCATCTGAAGGGTTGTAGAGTCAGTTTAGAGTGGCTGCTAGTTAGTTAATCTGAAGGGTTGTAGAGTCAGTTAGAGTGGCTGCAAGTTAGTTAATCTGAAGGATTGTAGATTCAGTTTAGAGTGGCTGCTAGTTAGTTAATCTGAAGGGTTGTAGAGTCAGTTTAGAGTGGCTGCTAGTTAGTTAATCTGAAGGGTTGTAGAGTCCGTTTAGAGTGGCAACTAGTTAGTTAATCTGAAGGGTTGTAGAGTCCGTTTAGAGTGGCAACTAGTTAGTTAATCTGAAGGGTTGTAGAGTAAGTTTAGAGTGGCTGCTAGTTAGTTAATCTGAAGGGTTGTAGAGTCAGTTAGAGTGGCTGCAAGTTAGTTAATCTGAAGGGTTGTAGATTCAGTTTAGAGTGGCTGCTAGTTAGTTAATCTGAAGGGTTGTAGAGTCCGTTTAGAGTGGCTGCTAGTTAGGTAATCTGAAGGGTTGTAGAGTCCGTTTAGAGTGGCAACTAGTTAGTTAATCTTAAGGGTTGTAGAGTCAGTTTAGAGTGGCTACTAGTTAGTTAATCTGAAGGGTTGTAGAGTCAGTTTAGAGTGGCAACTAGTTAGATAATCTGAAGGGTTGTAGAGACAGTTTAGAGTTGCTGCTAGTTAGTTAATCTAAAGGGTTGTAGAGTCAGTTTAGAGTGGAAACTAGTTAGTTAATTAGTTAATCTGAAGGGTTGTAGAGTCAGTTTAGAGTGGCAACTAGTTAGTTAATTAGTTAATGTGAAGGGTTGTAGAGTCAATTTAGAGTGGCTGCTAGTTAGTTAATCTGAAGGGTTGTAGAGTCAGTTTAGAGTGGCAACTAGTTAGTTAATTAGTTAATCTGAAGGGTTGTAAAGTCAGTTTAGAGTGGCTGCTAGTTAATTAATCTGAAGAGTTGTAGAGTCAGTTTAGAGTGGCTGCTAGTTAGTTAATCTGAAGGGTTGTAGAGTCAGTTAAGAGTGGTTGCTAGTTAGTTAATCTGAAGTGTTGTAGAGTCATTTCAGAGTGGATGCTAGTTAGTTAATTAGTCAATCTGAAGGGTTGTAGAGTCAGTTTAGAGTGGCTGCTAGTTTGATAATCTGAAGGGTTTTAGAGTCAGTTTAGAGTGGCTGCTAGTTAGTTAATCTGAAGGGTTGTAGAGTCAGTTTATAGTGGCTGATAGGTAGGTAATCTGAAGGGTTGTAGAGTCAGTTTAGAGTGGCTACTAGTTAGTTAATCTGAAGGTTTGTAGAGTCAGTTTAGAGAGGCTGCTAATTAGTTATTCTGAAGTGTTGTAGAGTCAGTTTAGAGTGGCAACTAGTTAGATAATCTGAAGGGTTGTAGAGCCAGTTTAGAGTTGCTGCTAGTTAGTTAATCTGAAGGGTTGTACAGTCAGTTTAGAGTGGAAACTAGTTAGTTATTTAGTTAATCTGAAGGGTTGTAGAGTCAGTTTAGAGCGGCTGCTAGTTAGTTAATCTGAAGGGTTGTAGAGTGAGTTAGATTGGCTGCTAGTTAGTTAATCTGAAGGGTTGTAGAGTCAGTTCAGAGTGGCTGCTAGTTAGTTTATTAGTTCATCTGAAGGGTTGTAGAGTCAGTTTAGAGTGGCTACTAGTTAGTTAATCTGAAGGTTTGCAGAGTCAGTTTAGAGTGGCTGCTAGTTAGTTAATCTGAAGGGTTGTAGAGTCCGTTTAGAGTGGCAACTAGTTAGTTAATCTGAAGGGTTGTAGAGTCAGTTTAGAGTGGCTGCTAGTTAGTTAATCTGAAGGGTTGAAGAGTAAATTTAGAGTGGCTGCTATTTAGTTAATCTGAAGGGTTGTAGAGTCAGTTCAGAGTGGCTTCTAGTTAGTTAATCTGAAGGGTTGTAGAGTCAGTGTAGAGTGGCTGCTTGTTTGTTTATCTGAAGGGTTGTACAGTCAGTTTAGAGTGGCAGCTAGTTAGTTAATCTGAAGGGTTGTAGAGTCAGTTTAGAGTGGCTGCTAGTTAGTTAATCTGAAGGGTTGTAGAGTCCGTTTAGAGTGGCAACTAGTTAGTTAATCTGAAGGGTTGTAGAGTCAGTTTAGAGTGGCAACTAGTTAGTTAATTAGTTAATCTGAAGGGTTGTAAAGTCAGTTTAGAGTGGCTGCTAGTTAGTTAATTAGTTCATCTGAAGGGTTGTAGAGTCAGTTTAGAGTGGCTACTAGTTAGTTAATCTGAAGGTTTGTAGAGTCAGTTTAGAGAGGCTGCTAGTTAGTTAATCTGAAGGGTTGTAGAGTCTGTTTAGAGTGGCAACTAGTTAGTTAATCTGAAGGGTTGTAGAGTCAGTTTAGAGTGGTTGCTAGTTAGTTAATCTGAAGGGTTGTAGAGTCAGTTTAGAGTGGCTGCTAGTTAGTTAATCTGAAGGGATGTAGAGTCAGTTTATAGTGGCTGCTAGTTAGTTAATGTGAAGGGTTGTAGAGTCAGTTTAGAGTGGCTGCTAGTTAGTTAATTGGTTAATCTGAAGGGTTGTATAGTCAGTTTATAGTGGCTGCTAGGTAGGTAATCTGAAGGGTTGTAGAGTCAGTTTAGAGTGGCTACTAGTTAGTTAATCTGAAGGTTTGTAGAGTCAGTTTAGAGAGGCTGCTAATTAGTTATACTGAAGTGTTGTAGAGTCAGTTTAGAGTGGCAACTAGTTAGATAATCTGAAGGGTTGTAGAGCCAGTTTAGAGTTGCTGCTAGTTAGTTAATCTGAAGGGTTGTACAGTCAGTTTAGAGTGGAAACTAGTTAGTTATTTAGTTAATCTGAAGGGTTGTAGAGTCAGTTTAGAGCGGCTGCTAGTTAGTTAATCTGAAGGGTTGTAGAGTGAGTTAGATTGGCTGCTAGTTAGTTAATCTGAAGGGTTGTAGAGTCAGTTCAGAGTGGCTGCTAGTTAGTTTATTAGTTCATCTGAAGGGTTGTAGAGTCAGTTTAGAGTGGCTACTAGTTAGTTAATCTGAAGGTTTGCAGAGTCAGTTTAGAGTGGCTGCTAGTTAGTTAATCTGAGGGGTTGTAGAGTCCGTTTAGAGTGGCAACTAGTTAGTTAATCTGAAGGGTTGTAGAGTCAGTTTAGAGTGGCTGCTAGTTAGTTAATCTGAAGGGTTGAAGAGTAAATTTAGAGTGGCTGCTATTTAGTTAATCTGAAGGGTTGTAGAGTCAGTTCAGAGTGGCTTCTAGTTAGTTAATTAGTTAATCTGAAGGGTTGTAGAGTCAGTGTAGAGTGGCTGCTTGTTTGTTTATCTGAAGGGTTGTACAGTCAGTTTAGAGTGGCAGCTAGTTAGTTAATCTGAAGGGTTGTAGAGTCAGTTTAGAGTGGCTGCTAGTTAGTTAATCTGAAGGGTTGTAGAGTCCGTTTAGAGTGGCAACTAGTTAGTTAATCTGAAGGGTTGTAGAGTCAGTTTAGAGTGGCAACTAGTTAGTTAATTAGTTAATCTGAAGGGTTGTAAAGTCAGTTTAGAGTGGCTGCTAGTTAGTTAATTAGTTCATCTGAAGGGTTGTAGAGTCAGTTTAGAGTGGCTACTAGTTAGTTAATCTGAAGGTTTGTAGAGTCAGTTTAGAGAGGCTGCTAGTTAGTTAATCTGAAGGGTTGTAGAGTCTGTTTAGAGTGGCAACTAGTTAGTTAATCTGAAGGGTTGTAGAGTCAGTTTAGAGTGGTTGCTAGTTAGTTAATCTGAAGGGTTGTAGAGTCAGTTTAGAGTGGCTGCTAGTTAGTTAATCTGAAGGGTTGTAGAGTCAGTTTATAGTGGCTGCTAGTTAGTTAATGTGAAGGGTTGTAGAGTCAGTTTAGAGTGGCTGCTAGTTAGTTAATTGGTTAATCTGAAGGGTTGTATAGTCAGTTTAGAGTGGCTGCTAGTTAGTTAATCTGAAGGGTTGTAGAGTCAGGTTAGAGTGGCTGCTAGTTAGTTAATCTGAAGGGTTGTGGAGTCAGTTTAGAGTGGCAACTAGTTAGTTAATTAGTTAATCTGAAGGGTTGTAGAGTCAGTTTAGAGTTGCTGCTAGTTAGTTAATCTGAAGGGTTGTAGAGTCCGTTTAGAGTGGCTGCTAGTTAGTTAATCTGAAGGGTTGAAGAGTCAGTTTAGAGTGGCTACTAGTTAGATAATCTGAAGGGTTGTCGAGACAGTTTAGAGTTGCTGCTAGTTAATAAAACTGAAGGGTTGTAGAGTCAGTTTAGAGTGGCTGCTAGTTAGTTAATTAGTTCATCTGAAGGGTTGTAGAGTCAGTTTAGAGTGGCTGCTAGTTAGTTAATCTGAAGGGTTGTAGAGTCAGTTGAGAGTTGCTGCCAGTTAGTTAATCTGAAGGGTTGAAGAGTCAGTTTAGAGTTGCTACTAGTTAGTTAATCTGAAGGGTTGTAGAGTCAGTTTAGAGTGGCTACTAGTTAGTTAATCTGAAGGTTTGTAGAGTCAGTTTAGAGAGGCTGCTAATTAGTTATTCTGAAGTGTTGTAGAGTCAGTTTAGAGTGGCAACTAGTTAGATAATCTTAAGGGTTGTAGAGCCAGTTTAGAGTTGCTGCTAGTTAGTTACTCTGAAGGGTTGTACAGTCAGTTTAGAGTAGAAACTAGTTAGTTATTTAGTTAATCTGAAAGGTTGTAGAGTCAGTTTAGAGTGGCTGCTAGTTAGTTAATCTGAAGGGTTGTAGAGTCAGTTAGAGTGGCTGCTAGTTAGTTAATCTGAAGGGTTGTAGAGTCAGTTTAGAGTGGCTGCTAGTTAGTTAATCTGAAGGGTTGTAGAGTCAGTTCAGAGTGGCTGCTAGTTAGTTAATTAGTTCATCTGAAGGGTTGTAGAGTCAGTTTAGAGTGGCTACTAGTTAGTTAATCTGAAGGTTTGCAGAGTCAGTTTAGAGTGGCTGCTAGTTAGTTAATCTGAAGGGTTGTAGAGTCCGTTTAGAGTGGCAACTAGTTAGTTAATCTGAATGGTTGTAGAGTCAGTTTAGAGTGGCTGCTAGTTAGTTAATCTGAAGGGTTGTAGTGTCAGTTTAGAGTGGCGGCTAGTTTGTTAATCTGAGGGTTGTAGAGTCAGTTTAGAGTGGGTGCTAGTTAGTTAATCTGAAGGGTTGTAGAGTTAGTTTAGAGTGTCTGCTAGTTAGTTAATCTGAAGGGTTGTAGAGTCAATTTAGAGTGGCTGCTAGTTAGTTAATCTGAAGGGTTGTAGTGTCAGTTTAGAGTGGCTGCTAGTTTGTTAATCTGAGGGTTGTAGAGTCAGTTTAGAGTGGCTGCTAGTTAGTTAATCTGAAGGGTTGTAGAGTCAGTTTAGAGTGGCTGCTAGGTAGTTAATCTGAAGGGTTGTAGAGTCAGTTTAGAGTGGCTGCTAGTTAGTTAATCTGAAGGGTTGAAGAGTCAGTTTAGAGTGGCTACTAGTTAGTTAATCTGAAGGGTTGTAGAGTCAGTTTAGAGTGGCTGCTAGTTAGTTAATCTGAAGTGTTGAAGAGTCAGTTTAGAGTGGCTACTAGTTAGTTAATCTGAAGGGTTGTAGAGTCAGTTTAGAGTGGCTGCTAGTTAGTTAATCTGAAGGGTTGTAGAGTCAGTTTAGAGTGGCTGCTAGTTAGTTAATCTGAAGGGTTGTAGAGTCAGTTTATAGTGGCTGCTAGTTAGTTAATGTGAAGGGTTGTAGAGTCAGTTTAGAGTGGCTGCTAGTTAGTTAATTAGTTAATCTGAAGGGTTGTAGAGTCAGTTTAGAGTTGCTGCTAGTTAGTTAATCTGAAGGGTTGTAGAGTCCGTTTAGAGTGGCTGCTAGTTAGTTAATCTGAAGGGTTGAAGAGTCAGTTTAGAGTGGCTACTAGTTAGATAATCTGAAGGGTTGTCGAGACAGTTTAGAGTTGCTGCTAGTTAATAAAACTGAAGGGTTGTAGAGTCCGTTTAGAGTGGCTGCTAGTTAGTTAATCTGAAGGGTTGAAGAGTCAGTTTAGAGTGGCTACTAGTTAGATAATCTGAAGGGTTGTCGAGACAGTTTAGAGTTGCTGCTAGTTAATAAAACTGAAGGGTTGTAGAGTCAGTTTAGAGTGGCTGCTAGTTAGTTAATTAGTTCATCTGAAGGGTTGTATAGTCAGTTTAGAGTGGCTGCTAGTTAGTTAATCTGAAGGGTTGTAGAGTCAGTTTAGAGTGGCTGCTAGTTAGTTAATCTGAAGGGTTGTGGAGTCAGTTTAGAGTGGCAACTAGTTAGTTAATTAGTTAATCTGAAGGGTTGTAGAGTCAGTTTAGAGTTGCTGCTAGTTAGTTAATCTGAAGGGTTGTAGAGTCCGTTTAGAGTGGCTGCTAGTTAGTTAATCTGAAGGGTTGAAGAGTCAGTTTAGAGTGGCTACTAGTTAGATAATCTGAAGGGTTGTCGAGACAGTTTAGAGTTGCTGCTAGTTAATAAAACTGAAGGGTTGTAGAGTCAGTTTATAGTGGCTGCTAGTTAGTTAATTAGTTCATCTGAAGGGTTGTAGAGTCAGTTTAGAGTGGCTGCTAGTTAGTTAATCTGAAGGGTTGTAGAGTCAGTTGAGAGTTGCTGCTAGTTAGTTAATCTGAAGGGTTGAAGAGTCAGTTTAGAGTGGGTACTAGTTAGTTAATCTGAAGGGTTGTAGAGTCAGTTTAGAGTGGCTACTAGTTAGTTAATCTGAAGGTTTGTAGAGTCAGTTTAGAGAGGCTGCTAATTAGTTATTCTGAAGTGTTGTAGAGTCAGTTTAGAGTGGCAACTAGTTAGATAATCTTAAGGGTTGTAGAGCCAGTTTAGAGTTGCTGCTAGTTAGTTAATCTGAAGGGTTGTACAGTCAGTTTAGAGTGGAAACTAGTTAGTTATTTAGTTAATCTGAAAGGTTGTAGAGTCAGTTTAGAGTGGCTGCTAGTTAGTTAATCTGAAGGGTTGTAGAGTCAGTTAGAGTGGCTGCTAGTTAGTTAATCTGAAGGGTTGTAGAGTCAGTTTAGAGTGGCTGCTAGTTAGTTAATCTGAAGGGTTGTAGAGTCAGTTCAGAGTGGCTGCTAGTTAGTTAATTAGTTCATCTGAAGGGTTGTAGAGTCAGTTTAGAGTGGCTACTAGTTAGTTAATCTGAAGGTTTGCAGAGTCAGTTTAGAGTGGCTGCTAGTTAGTTAATCTGAAGGGTTGTAGAGTCCGTTTAGATTTGCAACTAGTTAGTTAATCTGAAGGGTTGTAGAGTCAGTTTAGAGTGGCTGCTAGTTAGTTAATCTGAAGGGTTGTAGTGTCAGTTTAGAGTGGTGGCTAGTTTGTTAATCTGAGGGTTGTAGAGTCAGTTTAGAGTGGGTGCTAGTTAGTTAATCTGAAGGGTTGTAGAGTTAGTTTATAGTGGCTGCTAGTTAGTTAATCTGAAGGGTTGTAGAGTCAATTTAGAGTGGCTGCTAGTTAGTTAATCTGAAGGGTTGTAGTGTCAGTTTAGAGTGGCTGCTAGTTTGTTAATCTGAGGGTTGTAGAGTCAGTTTAGAGTGGCTGCTAGTTAGTTAATCTGAAGGGTTGTAGAGTCAGTTTAGAGTGGCTGCTAGGTAGTTAATCTGAAGGGTTGTAGAGTCAGTTTAGAGTGGCTGCTAGTTAGTTAATCTGAAGGGTTGAAGAGTCAGTTTAGAGTGGCTACTAGTTAGTTAATCTGAAGGGTTGTAGAGTCAGTTTAGAGTGGCTGCTAGTTAGTTAATCTGAAGGGTTGTAGAGTCAGTTTAGAGTGGCTGCTAGTTAGTTAATCTGAAGGGTTGTAGAGTCAGTTTATAGTGGCTGCTAGTTAGTTAATGTGAAGGGTTGTAGAGTCAGTTTAGAGTGGCTGCTAGTTAGTTAATTGGTTAATCTGAAGGGTTGTATAGTCAGTTTAGAGGTACTGCTAGTTAGTTAATCTGAAGGGTTGTAGAGTCCGTTTAGAGTGGCTGCTAGTTAGTTAATCTGAAGGGTTGAAGAGTCAGTTTAGAGTGGCTACTAGTTAGATAATCTGAAGGGTTGTCGAGACAGTTTAGAGTTGCTGCTAGTTAATAAAACTGAAGGGTTGTAGAGTAAGTTTAGAGTGGCTGCTAGTTAGTTAATTAGTTCATCTGAAGGGTTGTAGAGTCAGTTTAGAGTGGCTGCTAGTTAGTTAATCTGAAGGGTTGTAGAGTCAGTTGAGAGTTGCTGCTAGTTAGTTAATCTGAAGGGTTGAAGAGTCAGTTTAGAGTGGCTACTAGTTAGTTAATCTGAAGGGTTGTAGAGTCAGTTTAGAGTGGCTACTAGTTAGTTAATCTGAAGGTTTGTAGAGTCAGTTTAGAGAGGCTGCTAATTAGTTATTCTGAAGTGTTGTAGAGTCAGCTTAGAGTGGCAACTAGTTAGATAATCTTAAGGGTTGTAGAGCCAGTTTAGAGTTGCTGCTAGTTAGTTAATCTGAAGGGTTGTACAGTCAGTTTAGAGTGGAAACTAGTTAGTTATTTAGTTAATCTGAAAGGTTGTAGAGTCAGTTTAGAGCGGCTGCTAGTTAGTTAATCTGAAGGGTTGTAGAGTCAGTTAGAGTGGCTTCTAGTTAGTTAATCTGAAGGGTTGTAGAGTCAGTTTAGAGTGGCTGCTAGTTAGTTAATCTGAAGGGTTGTAGAGTCAGTTCAGAGTGGCTGCTAGTTAGTTAATTAGTTCATCTGAAGGGTTGTAGAGTCAGTTTAGAGTGGCTACTAGTTAGTTAATCTGAAGGGTTGTAGAGTCAGTTTAGAGTGGCTGCTAGTTAGTTAATCTGAAGGGTTGAAGAGTCAGTTTAGAGTGGCTACTAGTTAGATAATCTGAAGGGTTGTCGAGACAGTTTAGAGTTGCTGCTAGTTAATAAAACTGAAGGGTTGTAGAGTCAGTTTAGAGTGGCTGCTAGTTAGTTAATTAGTTCATCTGAAGGGTTGTAGAGTCAGTTTAGAGTGGCTGCTAGTTAGTTAATCTGAAGGGTTGTAGAGTCAGTTGAGAGTTGCTGCTAGTTAGTTAATCTGAAGGGTTGAAGAGTCAGTTTAGAGTGGCTACTAGTTAGTTAATCTGAAGGGTTGTAGAGTCAGTTTAGAGTGGCTACTAGTTAGTTAATCTGAAGGTTTGTAGAGTCAGTTTAGAGAGGCTGCTAATTAGTTATTCTGAAGTGTTGTAGAGTCAGCTTAGAGTGGCAACTAGTTAGATAATCTTAAGGGTTGTAGAGCCAGTTTAGAGTTGCTGCTAGTTAGTTAATCTGAAGGGTTGTACAGTCAGTTTAGAGTGGAAACTAGTTAGTTATTTAGTTAATCTGAAAGGTTGTAGAGTCAGTTTAGAGCGGCTGCTAGTTAGTTAATCTGAAGGGTTGTAGAGTCAGTTAGAGTGGCTGCTAGTTAGTTAATCTGAAGGGTTGTAGAGTCAGTTTAGAGTGGCTGCTAGTTAGTTAATCTGAAGGGTTGTAGAGTCAGTTCAGAGTGGCTGCTAGTTAGTTAATTAGTTCATCTGAAGGGTTGTAGAGTCAGTTTAGAGTGGCTACTAGTTAGTTAATCTGAAGGTTTGCAGAGTCAGTTTAGAGTGGCTGCTAGTTAGTTAATCTGAAGGGTTGTAGAGTCCGTTTAGAGTGGCAACTAGTTAGTTAATCTGAAGGGTTGTAGAGTCAGTTTAGAGTGGCTGCTAGTTAGTTAATCTGAAGGGTTGTAGTGTCAGTTTAGAGTGGCGGCTAGTTTGTTAATCTGAGGGTTGTAGAGTCAGTTTAGAGTGGGTGCTAGTTAGTTAATCTGAAGGGTTGTAGAGTTAGTTTAGAGTGGCTGCTAGTTAGTTAATCTGAAGGGTTGTAGAGTCAATTTAGAGTGGCTGCTAGTTAGTTAATCTGAAGGGTTGTAGTGTCAGTTTAGAGTGGCTGCTAGTTTGTTAATCTGAGGGTTGTAGAGTCAGTTTAGAGTGGCTGCTAGTTAGTTAATCTGAAGGGTTGTAGAGTCAGTTTAGAGTGGCTGCTAGGTAGTTAATCTGAAGGGTTGTAGAGTCAGTTTAGAGTGGCTGCTAGTTAGTTAATCTGAAGGGTTGAAGAGTCAGTTTAGAGTGGCTACTAGTTAGTTAATCTGAAGGGTTGTAGAGTCAGTTTAGAGTGGCTGCTAGTTAGTTAATCTGAAGGGTTGTAGAGTCAGTTTAGAGTGGCTGCTAGTTAGTTAATCTGAAGGGTTGTAGAGTCAGTTTATAGTGGCTGCTAGTTAGTTAATGTGAAGGGTTGTAGAGTCAGTTTAGAGTGGCTGCTAGTTAGTTAATTGGTTAATCTGAAGGGTTGTATAGTCAGTTTAGAGTGGCTGCTAGTTAGTTAATCTGAAGGGTTGTAGAGTCAGTTTAGAGTGGCTGCTAGTTAGTTAATCTGAAGGGTTGTGGAGTCAGTTTAGAGTGGCAACTAGTTAGTTAATTAGTTAATCTGAAGGGTTGTAGAGTCAGTTTAGAGTTGCTGCGTAGTCTGAGGGTGTAGAGTCGTGAGGGCCCAGGGCTGGGGTTGTAGAGTCAGTTTAGAGTGGCTGCTAGTTAGTTAATCTGAAGGGTTGAAGAGTCAGTTTAGAGTGGCTACTAGTTAGTTAATCTGAAGGGGTGTAGAGTCAGTTTAGAGTGGCTGCTAGTTAGTTAATCTGAAGGGTTGTAGAGTCAGTTTAGAGTGGCTGCTAGTTAGTTAATCTGAAGGGTTGTAGAGTCAGTTTAGAGTGGCTGCTAGTTAGTTAATCTGAAGGGTTGTGGAGTCAGTTTAGAGTGGCAACTAGTTAGTTAATTAGTTAATCTGAAGGGTTGTAGAGTCAGTTTAGAGTTGCTGCTAGTTAGTTCATCTGAAGGGTTGTAGAGTCCGTTTAGAGTGGCTGCTAGTTAGTTAATCTGAAGGGTTGAAGAGTCAGTTTAGAGTGGCTACTAGTTAGATAATCTGAAGGGTTGTCGAGACAGTTTAGAGTTGCTGCTAGTTAATAAAACTGAAGGGTTGTAGAGTCAGTTTAGAGTGGCTGCTAGTTAGTTAATTAGTTCATCTGAAGGGTTGTAGAGTCAGTTTAGAGTGGCTGCTAGTTAGTTAATCTGAAGGGTTGAAGAGTCAGTTTAGAGTGGCTACTAGTTAGTTAATCTGAAGGGTTGTAGAGTCAGTTTAGAGTGGCTGCTAGTTAGTTAATCTGAAGGGTTGTAGAGTCAGTTTAGAGTGGCTGCTAGTTAGTTAATCTGAAGGGTTGTAGAGTCAGTTTATAGTGGCTGCTAGTTAGTTAATGTGAAGGGTTGTAGAGTCAGTTTAGAGTGGCTGCTAGTTAGTTAATTGGTTAATCTGAAGGGTTGTATAGTCAGTTTAGAGTGGCTGCTAGTTAGTTAATCTGAAGGGTTGTAGAGTCAGTTTAGAGTGGCTGCTAGTTAGTTAATCTGAAGGGTTGTGGAGTCAGTTTAGAGTGGCAACTAGTTAGTTAATTAGTTAATCTGAAGGGTTGTAGAGTCAGTTTAGAGTTGCTGCTAGTTAGTTAATCTGAAGGGTTGTAGAGTCAGTTTAGAGTGGCTCCTAGGTAGTTAATCTGAAGGGTTGTAGAGTCAGTTTAGAGTGGCTGCTAGTTAGTTAATCTGAAGGGTTGAAGAGTCAGTTTAGAGTGGCTACTAGTTAGTTAATCTGAAGGGGTGTAGAGTCAGTTTAGAGTGGCTGCTAGTTAGTTAATCTGAAGGGTTGTAGAGTCAGTTTAGAGTGGCTGCTAGTTAGTTAATCTGAAGGGTTGTAGAGTCAGTTTAGAGTGGCTGCTAGTTAGTTAATCTGAAGGGTTGTGGAGTCAGTTTAGAGTGGCAACTAGTTAGTTAATTAGTTAATCTGAAGGGTTGTAGAGTCAGTTTAGAGTTGCTGCTAGTTAGTTCATCTGAAGGGTTGTAGAGTCCGTTTAGAGTGGCTGCTAGTTAGTTAATCTGAAGGGTTGTAGTGTCAGTTTAGAGTGGCTGCTAGTTTGTTAATCTGAGGGTTGTAGAGTCAGTTTAGAGTAGCTGCTAGTTAGTTAATCTGAAGGGTTGTAGAGTCAGTTTAGAGTGGCTGCAATGGTAGTTAATCTGAAGGGTTGTAGAGTCAGTTTAGAGTGGCTGCTAGTTAGTTAATCTGAAGGGTTGAAGAGTCAGTTTAGAGTGGCTACTAGTTAGTTAATCTGAAGGGTTGTAGAGTCAGTTTAGAGTGGCTGCTAGTTAGTTAATCTGAAGGGTTGTAGAGTCAGTTTAGAGTGGCTGCTAGTTAGTTAATCTGAAGGGTTGTAGAGTCAGTTTAGAGTGGCTGCTAGTTAGTTAATTGGTTAATCTGAAGGGTTGTATAGTCAGTTTAGAGTGGCTGCTAGTTAGTTAATCTGAAGGGTTGTAGAGTCCGTTTAGAGTGGCTGCTAGTTAGTTAATCTGAAGGGTTGTGGAGTCAGTTTAGAGTGGCAACTAGTTAGTTAATTAGTTAATCTGAAGGGTTGTAGAGTCAGTTTAGAGTTGCTGCTAGTTAGTTAATCTGAAGGGTTGTAGAGTCCGTTTAGAGTGGCTGCTAGTTAGTTAATCTGAAGGGTTGAAGAGTCAGTTTAGAGTGGCTACTAGTTAGATAATCTGAAGGGTTGTCGAGACAGTTTAGAGTTGCTGCTAGTTAATAAAACTGAAGGGTTGTAGAGTCAGTTTAGAGTGGCTGCTAGTTAGTTAATTAGTTCATCTGAAGGGTTTTAGAGTCAGTTTAGAGTGGCTGCTAGTTAGTTAATCTGAAGGGTTGTAGAGTCAGTTGAGAGTTGCTGCTAGTTAGTTAATCTGAAGGGTTGAAGAGTCAGTTTAGAGTGGCTACTAGTTAGTTAATCTGAAGGGTTGTAGAGTCAGTTTAGAGTGGCAACTAGTTAGATAATCTGAAGTGTTGTAGAGACAGTTTAGAGTTGCTGCTAGTTAGTTAATCTAAAGGGTTGTAGAGTCAGTTTAGAGTGGAAACTAGTTAGTTAATTAGTTAATCTGAAGGGTTGTAGAGTCAGTTTAGAGTGGCAACTAGTTAGTTAATTAGTTAATGTGAAGGGTTGTAGAGTCAATTTAGAGTGGCTGCTAGTTAGTTAATCTGAAGGGTTGTAGAGTCAGTTTAGAGTGGCAACTAATTAGTTAATTAGTTAATCTGAAGGGTTGTAGAGTCAGTTTAGAGCGGCTGCTAGTTAGTTAATCTGAAGGGTTGTAGAGTCAGTTAGAGTGGCTGCTAGTTAGTTAATCTGAAGGGTTGTAGAGTCAGTTTAGAGTGGCTGCTAGTTAGTTAATCTGAAGGGTTGTAGAGTCAGTTCAGAGTGGCTGCTAGTTAGTTAATTAGTTCATCTGAAGGGTTGTAGACTCAGTTTAGAGTGGCTACTAGTTAGTTAATCTGAAGGTTTGCAGAGTCAGTTTAGAGTGGCTGCTAGTTAGTTAATCTGAAGGGTTGTAGAGTCCGTTTAGAGTGGCAACTAGTTAGTTAATCTGAAGGGTTGTAGAGTCAGTTTAGAGTGGCTGCTAGTTAGTTAATCTGAAGGGTTGAAGAGTAAATTTTGAGTGGCTGCTATTTAGTTAATCTGAAGGGTTGTAGAGTCAATTCAGAGTGGCTGCTAGTTAGTTAATTAGTTAATCTGAAGGGTTGTAGAGTCAGTTTAGAGTGGCTGCTAGTTAGTTAATCTGAAGGGTTGTAGAGTCAGTTCAGAGTGGCTGCTAGTTAGTTAATTAGTTCATCTGAAGTGTTGTAGAGTCAGTTTAGAGTGGCTACTAGTTAGTTAATCTGAAGGTTTGCAGAGTCAGTTTAGAGTGGCTGCTAGTTAGTTAATCTGAAGGGTTGTAGAGTCCGTTTAGAGTGGCAACTAGTTAGTTAATCTGAAGGGTTGTAGAGTCAGTTTAGAGTGGCTGCTAGTTAGTTAATCTGAAGGGTTGTAGTGTCAGTTTAGAGTGGCGGCTAGTTTGTTAATCTGAGGGTTGTAGAGTCAGTTTAGAGTGGGTGCTAGTTAGTTAATCTGAAGGGTTGTAGAGTTAGTTTAGAGTGGCTGCTAGTTAGTTAATCTGAAGGGTTGTAGAGTCAATTTAGAGTGGCTGCTAGTTAGTTAATCTGAAGGGTTGTAGTGTCAGTTTAGAGTGGCTGCTAGTTTGTTAATCTGAGGGTTGTAGAGTCAGTTTAGAGTGGCTGCTAGTTAGTTAATCTGAAGGGTTGTAGAGTCAGTTTAGAGTGGCTGCAATGGTAGTTAATCTGAAGGGTTGTAGAGTCAGTTTAGAGTGGCTGCTAGTTAGTTAATCTGAAGGGTTGAAGAGTCAGTTTAGAGTGGCTACTAGTTAGTTAATCTGAAGGGTTGTAGAGTCAGTTTAGAGTGGCTGCTAGTTAGTTAATCTGAAGGGTTGTAGAGTCAGTTTAGAGTGGCTGCTAGTTAGTTAATCTGAAGGGTTGTAGAGTCAGTTTAGAGTGGCTGCTAGTTAGTTAATTGGTTAATCTGAAGGGTTGTATAGTCAGTTTAGAGTGGCTGCTAGTTAGTTAATCTGAAGGGTTGTAGAGTCCGTTTAGAGTGGCTGCTAGTTAGTTAATCTGAAGGGTTGTGGAGTCAGTTTAGAGTGGCAACTAGTTAGTTAATTAGTTAATCTGAAGGGTTGTAGAGTCAGTTTAGAGTTGCTGCTAGTTAGTTAATCTGAAGGGTTGTAGAGTCCGTTTAGAGTGGCTGCTAGTTAGTTAATCTGAAGGGTTGAAGAGTCAGTTTAGAGTGGCTACTAGTTAGATAATCTGAAGGGTTGTCGAGACAGTTTAGAGTTGCTGCTAGTTAATAAAACTGAAGGGTTGTAGAGTCAGTTTAGAGTGGCTGCTAGTTAGTTAATTAGTTCATCTGAAGGGTTGTAGAGTCAGTTTAGAGTGGCTGCTAGTTAGTTAATCTGAAGGGTTGTAGAGTCAGTTGAGAGTTGCTGCTAGTTAGTTAATCTGAAGGGTTGAAGAGTCAGTTTAGAGTGGCTACTAGTTAGTTAATCTGAAGGGTTGTAGAGTCAGTTTAGAGTGGCAACTAGTTAGATAATCTGAAGTGTTGTAGAGACAGTTTAGAGTTGCTGCTAGTTAGTTAATTAGTTAATCTGAAGGGTTGTAGAGTCAGTTTAGAGTGGCAACTAGTTAGTTAATTAGTTAATGTGAAGGGTTGTAGAGTCAATTTAGAGTGGCTGCTAGTTAGTTAATCTGAAGGGTTGTAGAGTCAGTTTAGAGTGGCAACTAATTAGTTAATTAGTTAATCTGAAGGGTTGTAGAGTCAGTTTAGAGCGGCTGCTAGTTAGTTAATCTGAAGGGTTGTAGAGTCAGTTAGAGTGGCTGCTAGTTAGTTAATCTGAAGGGTTGTAGAGTCAGTTTAGAGTGGCTGCTAGTTAGTTAATCTGAAGGGTTGTAGAGTCAGTTCAGAGTGGCTGCTAGTTAGTTAATTAGTTCATCTGAAGGGTTGTAGACTCAGTTTAGAGTGGCTACTAGTTAGTTAATCTGAAGGTTTGCAGAGTCAGTTTAGAGTGGCTGCTAGTTAGTTAATCTGAAGGGTTGTAGAGTCCGTTTAGAGTGGCAACTAGTTAGTTAATCTGAAGGGTTGTAGAGTCAGTTTAGAGTGGCTGCTAGTTAGTTAATCTGAAGGGTTGAAGAGTAAATTTTGAGTGGCTGCTATTTAGTTAATCTGAAGGGTTGTAGAGTCAATTCAGAGTGGCTGCTAGTTAGTTAATTAGTTAATCTGAAGGGTTGTAGAGTCAGTGTAGAGTGGCTGCTTGTTTGTTTATCTGAAGGGTTGTACAGTCAGTTTAGAGTGGCAGCTAGTTAGTTACTCTGAAGGGTTGTAGAGTCAGTTTAGAGTGGCTGCTAGTTAGTTAATCTGAAGGGTTGTAGAGTCCGTTTAGAGTGGCAACTAGTTAGTTAATCTGAAGGGTTGTAGAGTCAGTTTAGAGTGGCAACTAGTTAGTTAATTAGTTAATCTGAAGGGTTGTAAAGTCAGTTTAGAGTGGCTGCTAGTTAGTTAATTAGTTCATCTGAAGGGTTGTAGAGTCAGTTTAGAGTGGCTACTAGTTAGTTAATCTGAAGGGTTGTAGAGTCAGTTTAGAGTGGCAACTAATTAGTTAATTAGTTAATCTGAAGGGTTGTAGAGTCAGTTTAGAGCGGCTGCTAGTTAGTTAATCTGAAGGGTTGTAGAGTCAGTTAGAGTGGCTGCTAGTTAGTTAATCTGAAGGGTTGTAGAGTCAGTTTAGAGTGGCTGCTAGTTAGTTAATCTGAAGGGTTGTAGAGTCAGTTCAGAGTGGCTGCTAGTTAGTTAATTAGTTCATCTGAAGGGTTGTAGACTCAGTTTAGAGTGGCTACTAGTTAGTTAATCTGAAGGTTTGCAGAGTCAGTTTAGAGTGGCTGCTAGTTAGTTAATCTGAAGGGTTGTAGAGTCCGTTTAGAGTGGCAACTAGTTAGTTAATCTGAAGGGTTGTAGAGTCAGTTTAGAGTGGCTGCTAGTTAGTTAATCTGAAGGGTTGAAGAGTAAATTTTGAGTGGCTGCTATTTAGTTAATCTGAAGGGTTGAAGAGTCAATTCAGAGTGGCTGCTAGTTAGTTAATTAGTTAATCTGAAGTGTTGTAGAGTCAGTGTAGAGTGGCTGCTTGTTTGTTTATCTGAAGGGTTGTACAGTCAGTTTAGAGTGGCAGCTAGTTAGTTACTCTGAAGGGTTGTAGAGTCAGTTTAGAGTGGCTGCTAGTTAGTTAATCTGAAGGGTTGTAGAGTCCGTTTAGAGTGGCAACTAGTTAGTTAATCTGAAGGGTTGTAGAGTCAGTTTAGAGTGGCAACTAGTTAGTTAATTAGTTAATCTGAAGGGTTGTAAAGTCAGTTTAGAGTGGCTGCTAGTTAGTTAATTAGTTCATCTGAAGGGTTGTAGAGTCAGTTTAGAGTGGCTACTAGTTAGTTAATCTGAAGGTTTGTAGAGTCAGTTTAGAGAGGCTGCTAGTTAGTTAATCTGAAGGGTTGTAGAGTCTGTTTAGAGTGGCAACTAGTTAGTTAATCTGAAGGGTTGTAGAGTCAGTTTAGAGTGGCAACTAGTTAGTTAATTAGTTAATCTGAAGGGTTGTAGAGTCAATTTAGAGTGGCTGCTAGTTAGTTAATCTGAAGGGTTGTAGAGTTAGTTTAGAGTGGCTGCTAGGTAGTTCATCTGAAGGGTTGTAGAGTCAGTTTACAGTGGCTGCTAGTTAGTTAATCTGAAGGGTTGTAGAGTCAGTTTAGAGTGGCTGCTATTTAGTTAACCTGAAGGGTTGTAGAGTCAGTTCAGAGTGGCTGCTAGTTAGTTAATTAGTTAATTTGAGGGGTTGTAGAGTCAGTTTAGAGTGGCTGCTGGTTAGTTAATCTAAAGTGATGTAGAGTTAGTTTAGAGTGGCTGCTAGGTAGTTCATCTGAAGGGTTGTAGAGTCAGTTTACAGTGGCTGCTAGTTAGTTAATCTGAAGGGTTGTAGAGTCAGTTTAGAGTGGCTGCTAGTTAGTTAATCTGAAGGGTTGTAGAGTCAGTTCAGAGTGGCTGCTAGTTAGTTAATTAGTTAATTTGAGGGGTTGTAGAGTCAGTTTAGAGTGGCTGCTGGTTTGATAATCTGAAGGGTTGTAGAGTCAGTTTAGAGTGGCTGCTAGTTAGTTAATCTGAAGGGTTGTAGAGTCAGTTTAGAGTGGGTGCTAGTTAGTTAATCTGAAGGGTTGAAGAGTACATTTAGAGTGGCTGCTATTTAGTTAATCTGAAGGGTTGTAGAGTCAGTTCAGAGTGGCTGCTAGTTTGTTAATCTGAAGGGTTTTAGAGTCAGTTTAGAGTGGCTGCTAGGTAGTTAATCTGAAGGTTTGTTGAGTCAGTTTAGATTGGCTGCTAGTTAGTTAATCTGAAGGGTTGTAGAGTCAGTTTAGAGTGGTTACTAGTTAGTTAATCTGAAGGATTGTAGAGTCAGTTTAGAGTGGCAACTAGTTAGTTAATTAGTTAATCTGAAGGGTTGTAAAGTCAGTTTAGAGTGGCTGCTAGTTAATTAATCTGAAGAGTTGTAGAGTCAGTTTAGAGTGGCTGCTAGTTAGTTAATCTGAAGGGTTGTAGAGTTAGTTTAGAGTGGCTGCTAGTTAGTTAATCTGAAGGGTTGTCCAGTCAGTTTAGAGTGGAAACTAGTTAGTTAATCTGAAGGGTTGTAGAGTCAGTTTAGAGTGGCTGCTTGTTTGTTTATCTGAAGGGTTGTACAGTCAGTTTAGAGTGGCAGCTAGTTAGTTACTCTGAAGGGTTGTAGAGTCAGTTTAGAGTGGCTGCTAGTTAGTTAATCTGAAGGGTTGTAGAGTCCGTTTAGAGTGGCAACTAGTTAGTTAATCTGAAGGGTTGTAGAGTCAGTTTAGAGTGGCAACTAGTTAGTTAATTAGTTAATCTGAAGGGTTGTAAAGTCAGTTTAGAGTGGCTGCTAGTTAGTTAATTAGTTCATCTGAAGGGTTGTAGAGTCAGTTTAGAGTGGCTACTAGTTAGTTAATCTGAAGGTTTGTAGAGTCAGTTTAGAGAGGCTGCTAGTTAGTTAATCTGAAGGGTTGTAGAGTCTGTTTAGAGTGGCAACTAGTTAGTTAATCTGAAGGGTTGTAGAGTCAGTTTAGAGTGGCAACTAGTTAGTTAATTAGTTAATCTGAAGGGTTGTAGAGTCAATTTAGAGTGGCTGCTAGTTAGTTAATCTGAAGGGTTGTAGAGTTAGTTTAGAGTGGCTGCTAGGTAGTTCATCTGAAGGGTTGTAGAGTCAGTTTACAGTGGCTGCTAGTTAGTTAATCTGAAGGGTTGTAGAGTCAGTTTAGAGTGGCTGCTATATAGTTAACCTGAAGGGTTGTAGAGTCAGTTCAGAGTGGCTGCTAGTTAGTTAATTAGTTAATTTGAGGGGTTGTAGAGTCAGTTCAGAGTGGCTGCTGGTTAGTTAATCTAAAGTGTTGTAGAGTTAGTTTAGAGTGGCTGCTAGGTAGTTCATCTGAAGGGTTGTAGAGTCAGTTTAGAGTGGCTGCTAGTTAGTTAATCTGAAGGGTTGTAGAGTCAGTTTAGAGTGGCTGCTAGTTAGTTAATCTGAAGGGTTGTAGAGTCAGTTCAGAGTGGCTGCTAGTTAGTTAATTAGTTAATTTGAGGGGTTGTAGAGTCAGTTTAGAGTGGCTGCTGGTTTGATAATCTGAAGGGTTGTAGAGTCAGTTTAGAGTGGCTGCTAGTTAGTTAATCTGAAGGGTTGTAGAGTCAGTTTAGAGTGGGTGCTAGTTAGTTAATCTGAAGGGTTGAAGAGTACATTTAGAGTGGCTGCTATTTAGTTAATCTGAAGGGTTGTAGAGTCAGTTCAGAGTGGCTGCTAGTTTGTTAATCTGAAGGGTTTTAGAGTCAGTTTAGAGTGGCTGCTAGGTAGTTAATCTGAAGGTTTGTTGAGTCAGTTTAGATTGGCTGCTAGTTAGTTAATCTGAAGGGTTGTAGAGTCCGTTTAGAGTGGCAACTAGTTAGTTAATCTGAAGGATTGTAGAGTCAGTTTAGAGTGGCAACTAGTTAGTTAATTAGTTAATCTGAAGGGTTGTAAAGTCAGTTTAGAGTGGCTGCTAGTTAATTAATCTGAAGAGTTGTAGAGTCAGTTTAGAGTGGTTGCTAGTTAGTTAATCTGAAGGGTTGTAGAGTCAGTTTAGAGTGGCTGCTAGTTAGTTAATCTGAAGGGTTGTAGAGTCAGTTTAGAGTGGCTGCTAGTTAGTTAATCTGAAGGGTTGTAGAGTCAGTTCAGAGTGGCTGCTAGTTAGTTAATTAGTTCATCTGAAGGGTTGTAGAGTCAGTTTAGAGTGGCTACTAGTTAGTTAATCTGAAGGTTTGCAGAGTCAGTTTAGAGTGGCTGCTAGTTAGTTAATCTGAAGGGTTGTAGAGTCCGTTTAGAGTGGCAACTAGTTAGTTAATCTGAAGGGTTGTAGAGTCAGTTTAGAGTGGCTGCTAGTTAGTTAATCTGAAGGGTTGAAGAGTAAATTTAGAGTGGCTGCTATTTAGTTAATCTGAAGGGTTGTAGAGTCAGTTCAGAATGGCTGCTAGTTAGTTAATTAGTTAATCTGAAGGGTTGTAGAGTCAGTTTAGAGTGGCAACTAGTTAGTTAATCTGAAGGGTTGTAGAGTCAGTTTAGAGTGGCAACTAGTTAGTTAATTAGTTAATCTGAAGGGTTGTAAAGTCAGTTTAGAGTGGCTGCTAGTTAGTTAATCTGAAGGTTTGTAGAGTCAGTTTAGAGAGGCTGCTAGTTTGTTAATTTGAAGGGTTGTAGTGTCAGTTTAGAGTGGCGGCTAGGTAGTTAATCTGAAGGGTTGTTGAGTCTGTTTAGAGTGGCTGCTAGTTAGTTAATCTGAAGGGTTGTAGAGTCCGTTTAGAGTGGCAACTAGTTAGTTAATCTGAAGGGTTGTAGAGTCAGTTTAGAGTGGCAACTAGTTAGTTAATTAGTTAATCTGAAGGGTTGTAGAGTCAGTTTAGAGTGGCTGCTAGTTTGTTAATTTGAAGGGTTGTAGTGTCAGTTTAGAGTGGCGGCTAGGTAGTTAATCTGAAGGGTTGTTGAGTCTGTTTAGAGTGGCTGCTAGTTAGTTAATCTGAAGGGTTGTAGAGTCCGTTTAGAGTGGCAACTAGTTAGTTAATCTGAAGGGTTGTAGAGTCAGTTTAGAGTGGCAACTAGTTAGTTAATTAGTTAATCTGAAGGGTTGGAGACTTAGTTTAGAGTGGCTGCTAGGTAGTTCATCTGAAGGGTTGTAGAGTCAGTTTAGAGTGGCTGCTAGTTAGTTAATCTGAAGGGTTGTAGAGTCAGTTTAGAGTGGCTGCTGGTTTGATAATCTGAAGGGTTGTAGAGTCAGTTTAGAGTGGCTGCTAGTTAGTTAATCTGAAGGGTTGTAGAGTCAGTTTAGAGTGGGTGCTAGTTAGTTAATTTGAAGGGTTGAAGAGTACATTTAGAGTGGCTGCTATTTAGTTAATCTGAAGGGTTGTAGAGTCAGTTCAGAGTGGCTGCTAGTTTGTTAATCTGAAGGGTCTTAGAGTCAGTTTAGAGTGGCTGCTAGGTAGTTAATCTGAAGGTTTGTTGAGTCAGTTTAGAGTGGCTGCTAGTTAGTTAATCTGAAGGGTTGTAGAGTCCGTTTAGAGTGGCAACTAGTTAGTTAATCTGAAGGATTGTAGAGTCAGTTTAGAGTGGCAACTAGTTAGCTAATTAGTTAATCTGAAGGGTTGTAAAGTCAGTTTAGAGTGGCTGCTAGTTAATTAATCTGAAGAGTTGTAGAGTCAGTTTAGAGTGGCTGCTAGTTAGTTAATCTGAAGGGTTGTAGAGTTAGTTTAGAGTGGCTGCTAGTTAGTTAATCTGAAGGGTTGTCCAGTCAGTTTAGAGTGGAAACTAGTTAGTTAATCTGAAGGGTTGTAGAGTCAGTTTAGAGTGGTTGCTAGTTAGTTAATCTGAAGGGTTGTAGAGTCAGTTTAGAGTGGCTGCTAGTTAGTTAATCTGAAGGGTTGTAGAGTCAGTTTAGAGTGGCTGCTAGTTAGTTAATCTGAAGGGTTGTAGAGTCAGTTCAGAGTGGCTGCTAGTTAGTTAATTAGTTCATCTGAAGGGTTGTAGAGTCAGTTTAGAGTGGCTACTAGTTAGTTAATCTGAAGGTTTGCAGAGTCAGTTTAGAGTGGCTGCTAGTTAGTTAATCTGAAGGGTTGTAGAGTCCGTTTAGAGTGGCAACTAGTTAGTTAATCTGAAGGGTTGTAGAGTCAGTTTAGAGTGGCTGCTAGTTAGTTAATCTGAAGGGTTGAAGAGTAAATTTAGAGTGGCTGCTATTTAGTTAATCTGAAGGGTTGTAGAGTCAGTTCAGAATGGCTGCTAGTTAGTTAATTAGTTAATCTGAAGGGTTGTAGAGTCAGTTTAGAGTGGCTGCTTGTTTGTTTATCTGAAGGGTTGTAGAGTCAGTTTAGAGTGGCAACTAGTTAGTTAATCTGAAGGGTTGTAGAGTCAGTTTAGAGTGGCAACTAGTTAGTTAATTAGTTAATCTGAAGGGTTGTAAAGTCAGTTTAGAGTGGCTGCTAGTTAGTTAATCTGAAGGTTTGTAGAGTCAGTTTAGAGAGGCTGCTAGTTAGTTAATCTGAAGGGTTGTAGAGTCAGTTCAGAGTGGCTGATAGTTAGTTAATTAGTTAATCTGAAGGGTTGTAGAGTCAGTTTAGAGTGGCTGCTAGTTTGTTAATTTGAAGGGTTGTAGAGTCAGTTTAGAGTGGCGGCTAGGTAGTTAATCTGAAGGGTTGTTGAGTCTGTTTAGAGTGGCTGCTAGTTAGTTAATCTGAAGGGTTGTAGAGTCCGTTTAGAGTGGCAACTAGTTAGTTAATCTGAAGGGTTGTAGAGTCAGTTTAGAGTGGCAACTAGTTAGTTAATTAGTTAATCTGAAGGGTTGGAGACTTAGTTTAGAGTGGCTGCTAGGTAGTTCATCTGAAGGGTTGTAGAGTCAGTTTAGAGTGGCTGCTAGTTAGTTAATCTGAAGGGTTGTAGAGTCAGTTTAGAGTGGCTGCTGGTTTGATAATCTGAAGGGTTGTAGAGTCAGTTTAGAGTGGCTGCTAGTTAGTTAATCTGAAGGGTTGTAGAGTCAGTTTAGAGTGGGTGCTAGTTAGTTAATCTGAAGGTTTGTTGAGTCAGTTTAGAGTGGCTGCTAGTTAGTTAATCTGAAGGGTTGTAGAGTCCGTTTAGAGTGGCAACTAGTTAGTTAATCTGAAGGATTGTAGAGTCAGTTTAGAGTGGCAACTAGTTAGTTAATTAGTTAATCTGAAGGGTTGTAAAGTCAGTTTAGAGTGGCTGCTAGTTAATTAATCTGAAGAGTTGTAGAGTCAGTTTAGAGTGGCTGCTAGTTAGTTAATCTGAAGGGTTGTAGAGTTAGTTTAGAGTGCCTGCTAGTTAGTTAATCTGAAGGGTTGTCCAGTCAGTTTAGAGTGGAAACTAGTTAGTTAATCTGAAGGGTTGTAGAGTCAGTTTAGAGTGGTTGCTAGTTAGTTAATCTGAAGGGTTGTAGAGTCAGTTTAGAGTGGCTGCTTGTTTGTTTATCTGAAGGGTTGTAGAGTCAGTTTAGAGTGGCAACTAGTTAGTTAATCTGAAGGGTTGTAGAGTCAGTTTAGAGTGGCAACTAGTTAGTTAATTAGTTAATCTGAAGGGTTGTAAAGTCAGTTTAGAGTGGCTGCTAGTTAGTTAATCTGAAGGGTTGTAGAGTCAGTTTAGAGTGGCTGCTTGTTTGTTTATCTGAAGGGTTGTAGAGTCAGTTTAGAGTGGCAACTAGTTAGTTAATCTGAAGGGTTGTAGAGTCAGTTTAGAGTGGCAACTAGTTAGTTAATTAGTTAATCTGAAGGGTTGTAAAGTCAGTTTAGAGTGGCTGCTAGTTAGTTAATCTGAAGGTTTGTAGAGTCAGTTTAGAGAGGCTGCTAGTTAGTTAATCTGAAGGGTTGTAGAGTCAGTTCAGAGTGGCTGATAGTTAGTTAATTAGTTAATCTGAAGGGTTGTAGAGTCAGTTTAGAGTGGCTGCTAGTTTGTTAATTTGAAGGGTTGTAGAGTCAGTTTAGAGTGGCGGCTAGGTAGTTAATCTGAAGGGTTGTTGAGTCTGTTTAGAGTGGCTGCTAGTTAGTTAATCTGAAGGGTTGTAGAGTCCGTTTAGAGTGGCAACTAGTTAGTTAATCTGAAGGGTTGTAGAGTCAGTTTAGAGTGGCAACTAGTTAGTTAATTAGTTAATCTGAAGGGTTGGAGACTTAGTTTAGAGTGGCTGCTAGGTAGTTCATCTGAAGGGTTGTAGAGTCAGTTTAGAGTGGCTGCTAGTTAGTTAATCTGAAGGGTTGTAGAGTCAGTTTAGAGTGGCTGCTGGTTTGATAATCTGAAGGGTTGTAGAGTCAGTTTAGAGTGGCTGCTAGTTAGTTAATCTGAAGGGTTGTAGAGTCAGTTTAGAGTGGGTGCTAGTTAGTTAATCTGAAGGTTTGTTGAGTCAGTTTAGAGTGGCTGCTAGTTAGTTAATCTGAAGGGTTGTAGAGTCCGTTTAGAGTGGCAACTAGTTAGTTAATCTGAAGGATTGTAGAGTCAGTTTAGAGTGGCAACTAGTTAGTTAATTAGTTAATCTGAAGGGTTGTAAAGTCAGTTTAGAGTGGCTGCTAGTTAGTTAATCTGAAGGGTTGTAGAGTCCGTTTAGAGTGGCAACTAGTTAGTTAATCTGAAGGGTTGTAGAGTCAGTTTAGAGTGGCAACTAGTTAGTTAATTAGTTAATCTGAAGGGTTGTAAAGTCAGTTTAGAGTGGCTGCTAGTTAGTTAATCTGAAGGGTTGTAGAGTCAGTTTAGAGTGGCTGCTTGTTTGTTTATCTGAAGGGTTGTAGAGTCAGTTTAGAGTGGCAACTAGTTAGTTAATCTGAAGGGTTGTAGAGTCAGTTTAGAGTGGCAACTAGTTAGTTAATTAGTTAATCTGAAGGGTTGTAAAGTCAGTTTAGAGTGGCTGCTAGTTAGTTAATCTGAAGGTTTGTAGAGTCAGTTTAGAGAGGCTGCTAGTTAGTTAATCTGAAGGGTTGTAGAGTCAGTTCAGAGTGGCTGATAGTTAGTTAATTAGTTAATCTGAAGGGTTGTAGAGTCAGTTTAGAGTGGCTGCTAGTTTGTTAATTTGAAGGGTTGTAGAGTCAGTTTAGAGTGGCGGCTAGGTAGTTAATCTGAAGGGTTGTTGAGTCTGTTTAGAGTGGCTGCTAGTTAGTTAATCTGAAGGGTTGTAGAGTCCGTTTAGAGTGGCAACTAGTTAGTTAATCTGAAGGGTTGTAGAGTCAGTTTAGAGTGGCAACTAGTTAGTTAATTAGTTAATCTGAAGGGTTGTAAAGTCAGTTTAGAGTGGCTGCTAGTTAGTTAATCTGAAGGGTTGTAGAGTCAGTTTAGAGAGGCTGCTAGTTAGTTAATCTGAAGGGTTGTAGAGTCAGTTCAGAGTGGCTGATAGTTAGTTAATTAGTTAATCTGAAGGGTTGTAGAGTCAGTTTAGAGTGGCTGCTAGTTTGTTAATTTGAAGGGTTGTAGAGTCAGTTTAGAGTGGCGGCTAGGTAGTTAATCTGAAGGGTTGTTGAGTCTGTTTAGAGTGGCTGCTAGTTAGTTAATCTGAAGGGTTGTAGAGTCCGTTTAGAGTGGCAACTAGTTAGTTAATCTGAAGGGTTGTAGAGTCAGTTTAGAGTGGCAACTAGTTAGTTAATCTGAAGGGTTGTAGAGTCAGTTTAGAGTGGGTGCTAGTTAGTTAATCTGAAGGTTTGTTGAGTCAGTTTAGAGTGGCTGCTAGTTAGTTAATCTGAAGGGTTGTAGAGTCCGTTTAGAGTGGCAACTAGTTAGTTAATCTGAAGGATTGTAGAGTCAGTTTAGAGTGGCAACTAGTTAGTTAATTAGTTAATCTGAAGGGTTGTAAAGTCAGTTTAGAGTGGCTGCTAGTTAATTAATCTGAAGAGTTGTAGAGTCAGTTTAGAGTGGCTGCTAGTTAGTTAATCTGAAGGGTTGTAGAGTTAGTTTAGAGTGCCTGCTAGTTAGTTAATCTGAAGGGTTGTCCAGTCAGTTTAGAGTGGAAACTAGTTAGTTAATCTGAAGGGTTGTAGAGTCAGTTTAGAGTGGTTGCTAGTTAGTTAATCTGAAGGTTTGTTGAGTCAGTTTAGAGTGGCTGCTAGTTAGTTAATCTGAAGGGTTGTAGAGTCCGTTTAGAGTGGCAACTAGTTAGTTAATCTGAAGGATTGTAGAGTCAGTTTAGAGTGGCAACTAGTTAGTTAATTAGTTAATCTGAAGGGTTGTAAAGTCAGTTTAGAGTGGCTGCTAGTTAGTTAATCTGAAGGGTTGTAGAGTCCGTTTAGAGTGGCAACTAGTTAGTTAATCTGAAGGGTTGTAGAGTCAGTTTAGAGTGGCAACTAGTTAGTTAATTAGTTAATCTGAAGGGTTGTAAAGTCAGTTTAGAGTGGCTGCTAGTTAGTTAATCTGAAGGGTTGTAGAGTCAGTTTAGAGTGGCTGCTTGTTTGTTTATCTGAAGGGTTGTAGAGTCAGTTTAGAGTGGCAACTAGTTAGTTAATCTGAAGGGTTGTAGAGTCAGTTTAGAGTGGCAACTAGTTAGTTAATTAGTTAATCTGAAGGGTTGTAAAGTCAGTTTAGAGTGGCTGCTAGTTAGTTAATCTGAAGGTTTGTAGAGTCAGTTTAGAGAGGCTGCTAGTTAGTTAATCTGAAGGGTTGTAGAGTCAGTTCAGAGTGGCTGATAGTTAGTTAATTAGTTAATCTGAAGGGTTGTAGAGTCAGTTTAGAGTGGCTGCTAGTTTGTTAATTTGAAGGGTTGTAGAGTCAGTTTAGAGTGGCGGCTAGGTAGTTAATCTGAAGGGTTGTTGAGTCTGTTTAGAGTGGCTGCTAGTTAGTTAATCTGAAGGGTTGTAGAGTCCGTTTAGAGTGGCAACTAGTTAGTTAATCTGAAGGGTTGTAGAGTCAGTTTAGAGTGGCAACTAGTTAGTTAATTAGTTAATCTGAAGGGTTGGAGACTTAGTTTAGAGTGGCTGCTAGGTAGTTCATCTGAAGGGTTGTAGAGTCAGTTTAGAGTGGCTGCTAGTTAGTTAATCTGAAGGGTTGTAGAGTCAGTTTAGAGTGGCTGCTGGTTTGATAATCTGAAGGGTTGTAGAGTCAGTTTAGAGTGGCTGCTAGTTAGTTAATCTGAAGGGTTGTAGAGTCAGTTTAGAGTGGGTGCTAGTTAGTTAATCTGAAGGTTTGTTGAGTCAGTTTAGAGTGGCTGCTAGTTAGTTAATCTGAAGGGTTGTAGAGTCCGTTTAGAGTGGCAACTAGTTAGTTAATCTGAAGGATTGTAGAGTCAGTTTAGAGTGGCAACTAGTTAGTTAATTAGTTAATCTGAAGGGTTGTAAAGTCAGTTTAGAGTGGCTGCTAGTTAGTTAATCTGAAGGGTTGTAGAGTCCGTTTAGAGTGGCAACTAGTTAGTTAATCTGAAGGGTTGTAGAGTCAGTTTAGAGTGGCAACTAGTTAGTTAATTAGTTAATCTGAAGGGTTGTAAAGTCAGTTTAGAGTGGCTGCTAGTTAGTTAATTAGTTCATCTGAAGGGTTGTAGAGTCAGTTTAGAGTGGCTACTAGTTAGTTAATCTGAAGGGTTGTAGAGTCAGTTTAGAGTGGCAACTAATTAGTTAATTAGTTAATCTGAAGGGTTGTAGAGTCAGTTTAGAGCGGCTGCTAGTTAGTTAATCTGAAGGGTTGTAGAGTCAGTTAGAGTGGCTGCTAGTTAGTTAATCTGAAGGGTTGTAGAGTCAGTTTAGAGTGGCTGCTAGTTAGTTAATCTGAAGGGTTGTAGAGTCAGTTCAGAGTGGCTGCTAGTTAGTTAATTAGTTCATCTGAAGGGTTGTAGACTCAGTTTAGAGTGGCTACTAGTTAGTTAATCTGAAGGTTTGCAGAGTCAGTTTAGAGTGGCTGCTAGTTAGTTAATCTGAAGGGTTGTAGAGTCCGTTTAGAGTGGCAACTAGTTAGTTAATCTGAAGGGTTGTAGAGTCAGTTTAGAGTGGCTGCTAGTTAGTTAATCTGAAGGGTTGAAGAGTAAATTTTGAGTGGCTGCTATTTAGTTAATCTGAAGGGTTGTAGAGTCAATTCAGAGTGGCTGCTAGTTAGTTAATTAGTTAATCTGAAGGGTTGTAGAGTCAGTGTAGAGTGGCTGCTTGTTTGTTTATCTGAAGGGTTGTACAGTCAGTTTAGAGTGGCAGCTAGTTAGTTACTCTGAAGGGTTGTAGAGTCAGTTTAGAGTGGCTGCTAGTTAGTTAATTTGAAGGGTTGTAGAGTCCGTTTAGAGTGGCAACTAGTTAGTTAATCTGAAGGGTTGTAGAGTCAGTTTAGAGTGGCAACTAGTTAGTTAATTAGTTAATGTGAAGGGTTGTAAAGTCAGTTTAGAGTGGCTGCTAGTTAGTTAATTAGTTCATCTGAAGGGTTGTAGAGTCAGTTAAGAGTGGCTACTAGTTAGTTAATCTGAAGGTTTGTAGAGTCAGTTTAGAGAGGCTGCTAGTTAGTTAATCTGAAGGGTTGTAGAGTCTGTTTAGAGTGGCAACTAGTTAGTTAATCTGAAGGGTTGTAGAGTCAGTTTAGAGTGGCAACTAGTTAGTTAATTAGTTAATCTGAAGGGTTGTAAAGTCAGTTTAGAGTGGCTGCTAGTTAATTAATCTGAAGAGTTGTAGAGTCAGTTTTGAGTGGCTGCTAGTTAGTTAATCTGAAGGGTTGTAGAGTTAGTTTAGAGTGGCTGCTAGTTAGTTAATCTGAAGGGTTGTCCAGTCAGTTTAGAGTGGAAACTAGTTAGTTAATCTGAAGGGTTGTAGAGTCAGTTTAGAGTGGCTGCTTGTTTGTTTATCTGAAGGGTTGTACAGTCAGTTTAGAGTGGCAGCTAGTTAGTTACTCTGAAGGGTTGTAGAGTCAGTTTAGAGTGGCTGCTAGTTAGTTAATCTGAAGGGTTGTAGAGTCCGTTTAGAGTGGCAACTAGTTAGTTAATCTGAAGGGTTGTAGAGTCAGTTTAGAGTGGCAACTAGTTAGTTAATTAGTTAATCTGAAGGGTTGTAAAGTCAGTTTAGAGTGGCTGCTAGTTAGTTAATTAGTTCATCTGAAGGGTTGTAGAGTCAGTTTAGAGTGGCTACTAGTTAGTTAATCTGAAGGTTTGTAGAGTCAGTTTAGAGAGGCTGCTAGTTAGTTAATCTGAAGGGTTGTAGAGTCTGTTTAGAGTGGCAACTAGTTAGTTAATCTGAAGGGTTGTAGAGTCAGTTTAGAGTGGCTGCTAGGTAGTTCATCTGAAGGGTTGTAGAGTCAGTTTACAGTGGCTGCTAGTTAGTTAATCTGAAGGGTTGTAGAGTCAGTTTAGAATGGCTGCTATTTAGTTAACCTGAAGGGTTGTAGAGTCAGTTCAGAGTGGCTGCTAGTTAGTTAATTAGTTAATTTGAGGCGTTGTAGAGTCAGTTCAGAGTGGCTGCTGGTTAGTTAATCTAAAGTGTTGTAGAGTTAGTTTAGAGTGGCTGCTAGGTAGTTCATCTGAAGGGTTGTAGAGTCAGTTTACAGTGGCTGCTAGTTAGTTAATCTGAAGGGTTGTAGAGTCAGTTTAGAGTGGCTGCTAGTTAGTTAATCTGAAGGGTTGTAGAGTCAGTTTAGAGTGGCAACTAGTTAGTTAATCTGAAGGGTTGTAGAGTCAGTTTAGAGTGGCAACTAGTTAGTTAATTAGTTAATCTGAAGGGTTGTAGAGTCAGTTTAGAGTGGTTGCTAGTTAGTTAATCTGAAGGGTTGTAGAGTCAGTTTAGAGTGGCTGCTAGTTAGTTAATCTGAAGGGTTGTAGAGTCAGTTTAGAGTGGCTGCTAGTTAGTTAATCTGAAGGGTTGTAGAGTCAGTTCAGAGTGGCTGCTAGTTAGTTAATTAGTTCATCTGAAGGGTTGTAGAGTCAGTTTAGAGTGGCTACTAGTTAGTTAATCTGAAGGTTTGCAGAGTCAGTTTAGAGTGGCTGCTAGTTAGTTAATCTGAAGGGTTGTAGAGTCCGTTTAGAGTGGCAACTAGTTAGTTAATCTGAAGGGTTGTAGAGTCAGTTTAGAGTGGCTGCTAGTTAGTTAATCTGAAGGGTTGAAGAGTAAATTTAGAGTGGCTGCTATTTAGTTAATCTGAAGGGTTGTAGAGTCAGTTCAGAATGGCTGCTAGTTAGTTAATTAGTTAATCTGAAGGGTTGTAGAGTCAGTTTAGAGTGGCTGCTTGTTTGTTTATCTGAAGGGTTGTAGAGTCAGTTTAGAGTGGCAACTAGTTAGTTAATCTGAAGGGTTGTAGAGTCAGTTTAGAGTGGCAACTAGTTAGTTAATTAGTTAATCTGAAGGGTTGTAAAGTCAGTTTAGAGTGGCTGCTAGTTAGTTAATCTGAAGGTTTGTAGAGTCAGTTTAGAGAGGCTGCTAGTTAGTTAATCTGAAGGGTTGTAGAGTCAGTTCAGAGTGGCTGATAGTTAGTTAATTAGTTAATCTGAAGGGTTGTAGAGTCAGTTTAGAGTGGCTGCTAGTTTGTTAATTTGAAGGGTTGTAGTGTCAGTTTAGAGTGGCGGCTAGGTAGTTAATCTGAATAGTTGTTGAGTCTGTTTAGAGTGGCTGCTAGTTAGTTAATCTGAAGGGTTGTAGAGTCCGTTTAGAGTGGCAACTAGTTAGTTAATCTGAAGGGTTGTAGAGTCAGTTTAGAGTGGCAACTAGTTAGTTAATTAGTTAATCTGAAGGGTTGGAGACTTAGTTTAGAGTGGCTGCTAGGTAGTTCATCTGAAGGGTTGTAGAGTCAGTTTAGAGTGGCTGCTAGTTAATTAATCTGAAGAGTTGTAGAGTCAGTTTAGAGTGGCTGCTAGTTAGTTAATCTGAAGGGTTGTAGAGTTAGTTTAGAGTGGCTGCTAGTTAGTTAATCTGAAGGGTTGTCCAGTCAGTTTAGAGTGGAAACTAGTTAGTTAATCTGAAGGGTTGTAGAGTCAGTTTAGAGTGGCTGCTAGTTAGTTAATCTGAAGGGTTGAAGAGTAAATTTAGAGTGGCTGCTATTTAGTTAATCTGAAGGGTTGTAGAGTCAGTTCAGAATGGCTGCTAGTTAGTTAATTAGTTAATCTGAAGGGTTGTAGAGTCAGTTTAGAGTGGCTGCTTGTTTGTTTATCTGAAGGGTTGTAGAGTCAGTTTAGAGTGGCAACTAGTTAGTTAATCTGAAGGGTTGTAGAGTCAGTTTAGAGTGGCAACTAGTTAGTTAATTAGTTAATCTGAAGGGTTGTAAAGTCAGTTTAGAGTGGCTGCTAGTTAATTAATCTGAAGAGTTGTAGAGTCAGTTTAGAGTGGCTGCTAGTTAGTTAATCTGAAGGGTTGTAGAGTTAGTTTAGAGTGGCTGCTAGTTAGTTAATCTGAAGGGTTGTCCAGTCAGTTTAGAGTGGAAACTAGTTAGTTAATCTGAAGGGTTGTAGAGTCAGTTTAGAGTGGTTGCTAGTTAGTTAATCTGAAGGGTTGTAGAGTCAGTTTAGAGTGGCTGCTAGTTAGTTAATCTGAAGGGTTGTAGAGTCAGTTTAGAGTGGCTGCTAGTTAGTTAATCTGAAGGGTTGTAGAGTCAGTTCAGAGTGGCTGCTAGTTAGTTAATTAGTTCATCTGAAGGGTTGTAGAGTCAGTTTAGAGTGGCTACTAGTTAGTTAATCTGAAGGTTTGCAGAGTCAGTTTAGAGTGGCTGCTAGTTAGTTAATCTGAAGGGTTGTAGAGTCCGTTTAGAGTGGCAACTAGTTAGTTAATCTGAAGGGTTGTAGAGTCAGTTTAGAGTGGCTGCTAGTTAGTTAATCTGAAGGGTTGAAGAGTAAATTTAGAGTGGCTGCTATTTAGTTAATCTGAAGGGTTGTAGAGTCAGTTCAGAATGGCTGCTAGTTAGTTAATTAGTTAATCTGAAGGGTTGTAGAGTCAGTTTAGAGTGGCTGCTTGTTTGTTTATCTGAAGGGTTGTAGAGTCAGTTTAGAGTGGCAACTAGTTAGTTAATCTGAAGGGTTGTAGAGTCAGTTTAGAGTGGCAACTAGTTAGTTAATTAGTTAATCTGAAGGGTTGTAAAGTCAGTTTAGAGTGGCTGCTAGTTAGTTAATCTGAAGGTTTGTAGAGTCAGTTTAGAGAGGCTGCTAGTTAGTTAATCTGAAGGGTTGTAGAGTCAGTTCAGAGTGGCTGATAGTTAGTTAATTAGTTAATCTGAAGGGTTGTAGAGTCAGTTTAGAGTGGCTGCTAGTTTGTTAATTTGAAGGGTTGTAGTGTCAGTTTAGAGTGGCGGCTAGGTAGTTAATCTGAAGGGTTGTTGAGTCTGTTTAGAGTGGCTGCTAGTTAGTTAATCTGAAGGGTTGTAGAGTCCGTTTAGAGTGGCAACTAGTTAGTTAATCTGAAGGGTTGTAGAGTCAGTTTAGAGTGGCAACTAGTTAGTTAATTAGTTAATCTGAAGGGTTGGAGACTTAGTTTAGAGTGGCTGCTAGGTAGTTCATCTGAAGGGTTGTAGAGTCAGTTTAGAGTGGCTGCTAGTTAGTTAATCTGAAGGGTTGTAGAGTCAGTTTAGAGTGGCTGCTGGTTTGATAATCTGAAGGGTTGTAGAGTCAGTTTAGAGTGGCTGCTAGTTAGTTAATCTGAAGGGTTGTAGAGTCAGTTTAGAGTGGGTGCTAGTTAGTTAATTTGAAGGGTTGAAGAGTACATTTAGAGTGGCTGCTATTTAGTTAATCTGAAGGGTTGTAGAGTCAGTTCAGAGTGGCTGCTAGTTTGTTAATCTGAAGGGTCTTAGAGTCAGTTTAGAGTGGCTGCTAGGTAGTTAATCTGAAGGTTTGTTGAGTCAGTTTAGAGTGGCTGCTAGTTAGTTAATCTGAAGGGTTGTAGAGTTAGTTTAGAGTGGCAACTAGTTAGTTAATTAGTTAATCTGAAGGGTTGTAAAGTCAGTTTAGAGTGGCTGCTAGTTAATTAATCTGAAGAGTTGTAGAGTCAGTTTAGAGTGGCTGCTAGTTAGTTAATCTGAAGGGTTGTAGAGTTAGTTTAGAGTGGCTGCTAGTTAGTTAATCTGAAGGGTTGTCCAGTCAGTTTAGAGTGGAAACTAGTTAGTTAATCTGAAGGGTTGTAGAGTCAGTTTAGAGAGGCTGCTAGTTAGTTAATCTGAAGGGTTGTAGAGTCAGTTTAGAGTGGCTGCTAGTTAGTTAATCTGAAGGGTTGTAGAGTCAGTTTAGAGTGGCGGCTAGATAGTTAATCTGAAGGGTTGTTGAGTCAGTTTAGAGTGGCTGCTAGTTAGTTAATCTGAAGGGTTGTAGAGTCCGTTTAGAGTGGCAACTAGTTAGTTAATCTGAAGGGTTGTAGAGTCAGTTTAGAGTGGCAACTAGTTAGTTAATTAGTTAATCTGAAGGGTTGGAGACTTAGTTTAGAGTGGCTGCTAGGTAGTTCATCTGAAGGGTTGTAGAGTCAGTTTAGAGTGGCTGCTAGTTAGTTAATCTGAAGGGTTGTAGAGTCAGTTTAGAGTGGCTGCTGGTTTGATAATCTGAAGGGTTGTAGAGTCAGTTTAGAGTGGCTGCTAGTTAGTTAATCTGAAGGGTTGTAGAGTCAGTTTAGAGTGGGTGCTAGTTAGTTAATCTGAAGGTTTGTTGAGTCAGTTTAGAGTGGCTGCTAGTTAGTTAATCTGAAGGGTTGTAGAGTCCGTTTAGAGTGGCAACTAGTTAGTTAATCTGAAGGATTGTAGAGTCAGTTTAGAGTGGCAACTAGTTAGTTAATTAGTTAATCTGAAGGGTTGTAAAGTCAGTTTAGAGTGGCTGCTAGTTAATTAATCTGAAGAGTTGTAGAGTCAGTTTAGAGTGGCTGCTAGTTAGTTAATCTGAAGGGTTGTAGAGTTAGTTTAGAGTGGCTGCTAGTTAGTTAATCTGAAGGGTTGTCCAGTCAGTTTAGAGTGGAAACTAGTTAGTTAATCTGAAGGGTTGTAGAGTCAGTTTAGAGTGGTTGCTAGTTAGTTAATCTGAAGGGTTGTAGAGTCAGTTTAGAGTGGCTGCTAGTTAGTTAATCTGAAGGGTTGTAGAGTCAGTTTAGAGTGGCTGCTAGTTAGTTAATCTGAAGGGTTGTAGAGTCAGTTCAGAGTGGCTGCTAGTTAGTTAATTAGTTCATCTGAAGGGTTGTAGAGTCAGTTTAGAGTGGCTACTAGTTAGTTAATCTGAAGGTTTGCAGAGTCAGTTTAGAGTGGCTGCTAGTTAGTTAATCTGAAGGGTTGTAGAGTCCGTTTAGAGTGGCAACTAGTTAGTTAATCTGAAGGGTTGTAGAGTCAGTTTAGAGTGGCTGCTAGTTAGTTAATCTGAAGGGTTGAAGAGTAAATTTAGAGTGGCTGCTATTTAGTTAATCTGAAGGGTTGTAGAGTCAGTTCAGAATGGCTGCTAGTTAGTTAATTAGTTAATCTGAAGGGTTGTAGAGTCAGTTTAGAGTGGCTGCTTGTTTGTTTATCTGAAGGGTTGTAGAGTCAGTTTAGAGTGGCAACTAGTTAGTTAATCTGAAGGGTTGTAGAGTCAGTTTAGAGTGGCAACTAGTTAGTTAATTAGTTAATCTGAAGGGTTGTAAAGTCAGTTTAGAGTGGCTGCTAGTTAGTTAATCTGAAGGTTTGTAGAGTCAGTTTAGAGAGGCTGCTAGTTAGTTAATCTGAAGGGTTGTAGAGTCAGTTCAGAGTGGCTGATAGTTAGTTAATTAGTTAATCTGAAGGGTTGTAGAGTCAGTTTAGAGTGGCTGCTAGTTTGTTAATTTGAAGGGTTGTAGTGTCAGTTTAGAGTGGCGGCTAGGTAGTTAATCTGAAGGGTTGTTGAGTCTGTTTAGAGTGGCTGCTAGTTAGTTAATCTGAAGGGTTGTAGAGTCCGTTTAGAGTGGAAACTAGTTAGTTAATCTGAAGGGTTGTAGAGTCAGTTTAGAGTGGCAACTAGTTAGTTAATTAGTTAATCTGAAGGGTTGGAGACTTAGTTTAGAGTGGCTGCTAGGTAGTTCATCTGAAGGGTTGTAGAGTCAGTTTAGAGTGGCTGCTAGTTAGTTAATCTGAAGGGTTGTAGAGTCAGTTTAGAGTGGCTGCTGGTTTGATAATCTGAAGGGTTGTAGAGTCAGTTTAGAGTGGCTGCTAGTTAGTTAATCTGAAGGGTTGTAGAGTCAGTTTAGAGTGGGTGCTAGTTAGTTAATTTGAAGGGTTGAAGAGTACATTTAGAGTGGCTGCTATTTAGTTAATCTGAAGGGTTGTAGAGTCAGTTCAGAGTGGCTGCTAGTTTGTTAATCTGAAGGGTCTTAGAGTCAGTTTAGAGTGGCTGCTAGGTAGTTAATCTGAAGGTTTGTTGAGTCAGTTTAGAGTGGCTGCTAGTTAGTTAATCTGAAGGGTTGTAGAGTCCGTTTAGAGTGGCAACTAGTTAGTTAATCTGAAGGATTGTAGAGTCAGTTTAGAGTGGCAACTAGTTAGCTAATTAGTTAATCTGAAGGGTTGTAAAGTCAGTTTAGAGTGGCTGCTAGTTAATTAATCTGAAGAGTTGTAGAGTCAGTTTAGAGTGGCTGCTAGTTAGTTAATCTGAAGGGTTGTAGAGTTAGTTTAGAGTGGCTGCTAGTTAGTTAATCTGAAGGGTTGTCCAGTCAGTTTAGAGTGGAAACTAGTTAGTTAATCTGAAGGGTTGTAGAGTCAGTTTAGAGTGGTTGCTAGTTAGTTAATCTGAAGGGTTGTAGAGTCAGTTTAGAGTGGCTGCTAGTTAGTTAATCTGAAGGGTTGTAGAGTCAGTTTAGAGTGGCTGCTAGTTAGTTAATCTGAAGGGTTGTAGAGTCAGTTTAGAGTGGCAACTAGTTAGTTAATTAGTTAATCTGAAGGGTTGGAGACTTAGTTTAGAGTGGCTGCTAGGTAGTTCATCTGAAGGGTTGTAGAGTTAGTTTAGAGTGGCTGCTAGTTAGTTAATCTGAAGGGTTGTCCAGTCAGTTTAGAGTGGAAACTAGTTAGTTAATCTGAAGGGTTGTAGAGTCAGTTTAGAGTGGCTGCTAGTTAGTTAATCTGAAGGGTTGAAGAGTAAATTTAGAGTGGCTGCTATTTAGTTAATCTGAAGGGTTGTAGAGTCAGTTCAGAATGGCTGCTAGTTAGTTAATTAGTTAATCTGAAGGGTTGTAGAGTCAGTTTAGAGTGGCTGCTTGTTTGTTTATCTGAAGGGTTGTAGAGTCAGTTTAGAGTGGCAACTAGTTAGTTAATCTGAAGGGTTGTAGAGTCAGTTTAGAGTGGCAACTAGTTAGTTAATTAGTTAATCTGAAGGGTTGTAAAGTCAGTTTAGAGTGGCTGCTAGTTAATTAATCTGAAGAGTTGTAGAGTCAGTTTAGAGTGGCTGCTAGTTAGTTAATCTGAAGGGTTGTAGAGTTAGTTTAGAGTGGCTGCTAGTTAGTTAATCTGAAGGGTTGTCCAGTCAGTTTAGAGTGGAAACTAGTTAGTTAATCTGAAGGGTTGTAGAGTCAGTTTAGAGTGGTTGCTAGTTAGTTAATCTGAAGGGTTGTAGAGTCAGTTTAGAGTGGCTGCTAGTTAGTTAATCTGAAGGGTTGTAGAGTCAGTTTAGAGTGGCTGCTAGTTAGTTAATCTGAAGGGTTGTAGAGTCAGTTCAGAGTGGCTGCTAGTTAGTTAATTAGTTCATCTGAAGTGTTGTAGAGTCAGTTTAGAGTGGCTACTAGTTAGTTAATCTGAAGGTTTGCAGAGTCAGTTTAGAGTGGCTGCTAGTTAGTTAATCTGAAGGGTTGTAGAGTCCGTTTAGAGTGGCAACTAGTTAGTTAATCTGAAGGGTTGTAGAGTCAGTTTAGAGTGGCTGCTAGTTAGTTAATCTGAAGGGTTGAAGAGTAAATTTAGAGTGGCTGCTATTTAGTTAATCTGAAGGGTTGTAGAGTCAGTTCAGAATGGCTGCTAGTTAGTTAATTAGTTAATCTGAAGGGTTGTAGAGTCAGTTTAGAGTGGCTGCTTGTTTGTTTATCTGAAGGGTTGTAGAGTCAGTTTAGAGTGGCAACTAGTTAGTTAATCTGAAGGGTTGTAGAGTCAGTTTAGAGTGGCAACTAGTTAGTTAATTAGTTAATCTGAAGGGTTGTAAAGTCAGTTTAGAGTGGCTGCTAGTTAGTTAATCTGAAGGTTTGTAGAGTCAGTTTAGAGAGGCTGCTAGTTAGTTAATCTGAAGGGTTGTAGAGTCAGTTTAGAGTGGCTGCTAGTTTGTTAATTTGAAGGGTTGTAGAGTCAGTTTAGAGTGGCGGCTAGATAGTTAATCTGAAGGGTTGTTGAGTCAGTTTAGAGTGGCTGCTAGTTAGTTAATCTGAAGGGTTGTAGAGTCCGTTTAGAGTGGCAACTAGTTAGTTAATCTGAAGGGTTGTAGAGTCAGTTTAGAGTGGCAACTAGTTAGTTAATTAGTTAATCTGAAGGGTTGGAGACTTAGTTTAGAGTGGCTGCTAGGTAGTTCATCTGAAGGGTTGTAGAGTCAGTTTAGAGTGGCTGCTAGTTAGTTAATCTGAAGGGTTGTAGAGTCAGTTTAGAGTGGCTGCTGGTTTGATAATCTGAAGGGTTGTAGAGTCAGTTTAGAGTGGCTGCTAGTTAGTTAATCTGAAGGGTTGTAGAGTCAGTTTAGAGTGGGTGCTAGTTAGTTAATCTGAAGGTTTGTTGAGTCAGTTTAGAGTGGCTGCTAGTTAGTTAATCTGAAGGGTTGTAGAGTCCGTTTAGAGTGGCAACTAGTTAGTTAATCTGAAGGATTGTAGAGTCAGTTTAGAGTGGCAACTAGTTAGTTAATTAGTTAATCTGAAGGGTTGTAAAGTCAGTTTAGAGTGGCTGCTAGTTAATTAATCTGAAGAGTTGTAGAGTCAGTTTAGAGTGGCTGCTAGTTAGTTAATCTGAAGGGTTGTAGAGTTAGTTTAGAGTGGCTGCTAGTTAGTTAATCTGAAGGGTTGTCCAGTCAGTTTAGAGTGGAAACTAGTTAGTTAATCTGAAGGGTTGTAGAGTCAGTTTAGAGTGGTTGCTAGTTAGTTAATCTGAAGGGTTGTAGAGTCAGTTTAGAGTGGCTGCTAGTTAGTTAATCTGAAGGGTTGTAGAGTAAGTTTAGAGTGGCTGCTAGTTAGTTAATCTGAAGGGTTGTAGAGTCAGTTCAGAGTGGCTGCTAGTTAGTTAATTAGTTCATCTGAAGGGTTGTAGAGTCAGTTTAGAGTGGCTACTAGTTAGTTAATCTGAAGGTTTGCAGAGTCAGTTTAGAGTGGCTGCTAGTTAGTTAATCTGAAGGGTTGTAGAGTCCGTTTAGAGTGGCAACTAGTTAGTTAATCTGAAGGGTTGTAGAGTCAGTTTAGAGTGGCTGCTAGTTAGTTAATCTGAAGGGTTGAAGAGTAAATTTAGAGTGGCTGCTATTTAGTTAATCTGAAGGGTTGTAGAGTCAGTTCAGAATGGCTGCTAGTTAGTTAATTAGTTAATCTGAAGGGTTGTAGAGTCAGTTTAGAGTGGCTGCTTGTTTGTTTATCTGAAGGGTTGTAGAGTCAGTTTAGAGTGGCAACTAGTTAGTTAATCTGAAGGGTTGTAGAGTCAGTTTAGAGTGGCAACTAGTTAGTTAATTAGTTAATCTGAAGGGTTGTAAAGTCAGTTTAGAGTGGCTGCTAGTTAGTTAATCTGAAGGTTTGTAGAGTCAGTTTAGAGAGGCTGCTAGTTAGTTAATCTGAAGGGTTGTAGAGTCAGTTCAGAGTGGCTGATAGTTAGTTAATTAGTTAATCTGAAGGGTTGTAGAGTCAGTTTAGAGTGGCTGCTAGTTTGTTAATTTGAAGGGTTGTAGTGTCAGTTTAGAGTGGCGGCTAGGTAGTTAATCTGAAGGGTTGTTGAGTCTGTTTAGAGTGGCTGCTAGTTAGTTAATCTGAAGGGTTGTAGAGTCCGTTTAGAGTGGCAACTAGTTAGTTAATCTGAAGGGTTGTAGAGTCAGTTTAGAGTGGCAACTAGTTAGTTAATTAGTTAATCTGAAGGGTTGGAGACTTAGTTTAGAGTGGCTGCTAGGTAGTTCATCTGAAGGGTTGTAGAGTCAGTTTAGAGTGGCTGCTAGTTAGTTAATCTGAAGGGTTGTAGAGTCAGTTTAGAGTGGCTGCTGGTTTGATAATCTGAAGGGTTGTAGAGTCAGTTTAGAGTGGCTGCTAGTTAGTTAATCTGAAGGGTTGTAGAGTCAGTTTAGAGTGGGTGCTAGTTAGTTAATTTGAAGGGTTGAAGAGTACATTTAGAGTGGCTGCTATTTAGTTAATCTGAAGGGTTGTAGAGTCAGTTCAGAGTGGCTGCTAGTTTGTTAATCTGAAGGGTCTTAGAGTCAGTTTAGAGTGGCTGCTAGGTAGTTAATCTGAAGGTTTGTTGAGTCAGTTTAGAGTGGCTGCTAGTTAGTTAATCTGAAGGGTTGTAGAGTCCGTTTAGAGTGGCAACTAGTTAGTTAATCTGAAGGATTGTAGAGTCAGTTTAGAGTGGCAACTAGTTAGCTAATTAGTTAATCTGAAGGGTTGTAAAGTCAGTTTAGAGTGGCTGCTAGTTAATTAATCTGAAGAGTTGTAGAGTCAGTTTAGAGTGGCTGCTAGTTAGTTAATCTGAAGGGTTGTAGAGTTAGTTTAGAGTGGCTGCTAGTTAGTTAATCTGAAGGGTTGTCCAGTCAGTTTAGAGTGGAAACTAGTTAGTTAATCTGAAGGGTTGTAGAGTCAGTTTAGAGTGGTTGCTAGTTAGTTAATCTGAAGGGTTGTAGAGTCAGTTTAGAGTGGCTGCTAGTTAGTTAATCTGAAGGGTTGTAGAGTCAGTTTAGAGTGGCTGCTAGTTAGTTAATCTGAAGGGTTGTAGAGTCAGTTCAGAGTGGCTGCTAGTTAGTTAATTAGTTCATCTGAAGGGTTGTAGAGTCAGTTTAGAGTGGCTACTAGTTAGTTAATCTGAAGGTTTGCAGAGTCAGTTTAGAGTGGCTGCTAGTTAGTTAATCTGAAGGGTTGTAGAGTCCGTTTAGAGTGGCAACTAGTTAGTTAATCTGAAGGGTTGTAGAGTCAGTTTAGAGTGGCAACTAGTTAGTTAATTAGTTAATCTGAAGGGTTGGAGAGTCAGTTTAGAGTGGCTGCTTGTTTGTTTATCTGAAGGGTTGTAGAGTCAGTTTAGAGTGGCAACTAGTTAGTTAATCTGAAGGGTTGTAGAGTCAGTTTAGAGTGGCAACTAGTTAGTTAATTAGTTAATCTGAAGGGTTGTAAAGTCAGTTTAGAGTGGCTGCTAGTTAGTTAATCTGAAGGTTTGTAGAGTCAGTTTAGAGAGGCTGCTAGTTAGTTAATCTGAAGGGTTGTAGAGTCAGTTCAGAGTGGCTGATAGTTAGTTAATTAGTTAATCTGAAGGGTTGTAGAGTCAGTTTAGAGTGGCTGCTAGTTTGTTAATTTGAAGGGTTGTAGAGTCAGTTTAGAGTGGCGGCTAGGTAGTTAATCTGAAGGGTTGTTGAGTCTGTTTAGAGTGGCTGCTAGTTAGTTAATCTGAAGGGTTGTAGAGTCCGTTTAGAGTGGCAACTAGTTAGTTAATCTGAAGGGTTGTAGAGTCAGTTTAGAGTGGCAACTAGTTAGTTAATTAGTTAATCTGAAGGGTTGGAGACTTAGTTTAGAGTGGCTGCTAGGTAGTTCATCTGAAGGGTTGTAGAGTCAGTTTAGAGTGGCTGCTAGTTAGTTAATCTGAAGGGTTGTAGAGTCAGTTTAGAGTGGCTGCTGGTTTGATAATCTGAAGGGTTGTAGAGTCAGTTTAGAGTGGCTGCTAGTTAGTTAATCTGAAGGGTTGTAGAGTCAGTTTAGAGTGGGTGCTAGTTACTTAATCTGAAGGTTTGTTGAGTCAGTTTAGAGTGGCTGCTAGTTAGTTAATCTGAAGGGTTGTAGAGTCCGTTTAGAGTGGCAACTAGTTAGTTAATCTGAAGGATTGTAGAGTCAGTTTAGAGTGGCAACTAGTTAGTTAATTAGTTAATCTGAAGGGTTGTAAAGTCAGTTTAGAGTGGCTGCTAGTTAATTAATCTGAAGAGTTGTAGAGTCAGTTTAGAGTGGCTGCTAGTTAGTTAATCTGAAGGGTTGTAGAGTTAGTTTAGAGTGGCTGCTAGTTAGTTAATCTGAAGGGTTGTCCAGTCAGTTTAGAGTGGAAACTAGTTAGTTAATCTGAAGGGTTGTAGAGTCACTTTAGAGTGGTTGCTAGTTAGTTAATCTGAAGGGTTGTAGAGTCAGTTTAGAGTGGCTGCTAGTTAGTTCATCTGAAGGGTTGTAGAGTCAGTTTAGAGTGGCTGCTAGTTAGTTAATCTGAAGGGTTGTAGAGTCAGTTCAGAGTGGCTGCTAGTTAGTTAATTAGTTCATCTGAAGGGTTGTAGAGTCAGTTTAGAGTGGCTACTAGTTAGTTAATCTGAAGGTTTGCAGAGTCAGTTTAGAGTGGCTGCTAGTTAGTTAATCTGAAGGGTTGTAGAGTCCGTTTAGAGTGGCAACTAGTTAGTTAATCTGAAGGGTTGTAGAGTCAGTTTAGAGTGGCTGCTAGTTAGTTAATCTGAAGGGTTGAAGAGTAAATTTAGAGTGGCTGCTATTTAGTTAATCTGAAGGGTTGTAGAGTCAGTTCAGAATGGCTGCTAGTTAGTTAATTAGTTAATCTGAAGGGTTGTAGAGTCAGTTTAGAGTGGCTGCTTGTTTGTTTATCTGAAGGGTTGTAGAGTCAGTTCAGAGTGTCTGATAGTTAGTTAATTAGTTAATCTGAAGGGTTGTAGAGTCAGTTTAGAGTGGCTGCTAGTTTGTTAATTTGAAGGGTTGTAGAGTCAGTTTAGAGTGGCGGCTAGGTAGTTAATCTGAAGGGTTGTTGAGTCTGTTTAGAGTGGCTGCTAGTTAGTTAATCTGAAGGGTTGTAGAGTCCGTTTAGAGTGGCAACTAGTTAGTTAATCTGAAGGGTTGTAGAGTCAGTTTAGAGTGGCAACTAGTTAGTTAATTTGTTAATCTGAAGGGTTGGAGACTTAGTTTAGAGTGGCTGCTAGGTAGTTCATCTGAAGGGTTGTAGAGTCAGTTTAGAGTGGCTGCTAGTTAGTTAATCTGAAGGGTTGTAGAGTCAGTTTAGAGTGGCTGCTGGTTTGATAATCTGAAGGGTTGTAGAGTCAGTTTAGAGTGGCTGCTAGTTAGTTAATCTGAATGGTTGTAGAGTCAGTTTAGAGTGGGTGCTAGTTAGTTAATCTGAAGGTTTGTTGAGTCAGTTTAGAGTGGCTGCTAGTTAGTTAATCTGAAGGGTTGTAGAGTCCGTTTAGAGTGGCAACTAGTTAGTTAATCTGAAGGATTGTAGAGTCAGTTTAGAGTGGCAACTAGTTAGTTAATTAGTTAATCTGAAGGGTTGTAAAGTCAGTTTAGAGTGGCTGCTAGTTAATTAATCTGAAGAGTTGTAGAGTCAGTTTAGAGTGGCTGCTAGTTAGTTAATCTGAAGGGTTGTAGAGTTAGTTTAGAGTGGCTGCTAGTTAGTTAATCTGAAGGGTTGTCCAGTCAGTTTAGAGTGGAAACTAGTTAGTTAATCTGAAGGGTTGTAGAGTCAGTTTAGAGTGGTTGCTAGTTAGTTAATCTGAAGGGTTGTAGAGTCAGTTTAGAGTGGCTGCTAGTTAGATAATCTGAAGGGTTGTAGAGTCAGTTTAGAGTGGCTGCTAGTTAGTTAATCTGAAGGGTTGTAGAGTCAGTTCAGAGTGGCTGCTAGTTAGTTAATTAGTTCATCTGAATGGTTGTAGAGTCAGTTTAGAGTGGCTACTAGTTAGTTAATCTGAAGGTTTGCAGAGTCAGTTTAGAGTGGCTGCTAGTTAGTTAATCTGAAGGGTTGTAGAGTCCGTTTAGAGTGGCAACTAGTTAGTTAATCTGAAGGGTTGTAGAGTCAGTTTAGAGTGGCTGCTAGTTAGTTAATCTGAAGGGTTGAAGAGTAAATTTAGAGTGGCTGCTATTTAGTTAATCTGAAGGGTTGTAGAGTCAGTTTAGAGTGGCAACTAGTTAGTTAATTAGTTAATCTGAAGGGTTGGAGACTTAGTTTAGAGTGGCTGCTAGGTAGTTCATCTGAAGGGTTGTAGAGTCAGTTTAGAGTGGCTGCTAGTTAGTTAATCTGAAGGGTTGTAGAGTCAGTTTAGAGTGGCTGCTGGTTTGATAATCTGAAGGGTTGTAGAGTCAGTTTAGAGTGGCTGCTAGTTAGTTAATCTGAAGGGTTGTAGAGTCAGTTTAGAGTGGGTGCTAGTTAGTTAATCTGAAGGTTTGTTGAGTCAGTTTAGAGTGGCTGCTAGTTAGTTAATCTGAAGGGTTGTAGAGTCCGTTTAGAGTGGCAACTAGTTAGTTAATCTGAAGGATTGTAGAGTCAGTTTAGAGTGGCAACTAGTTAGTTAATTAGTTAATCTGAAGGGTTGTAAAGTCAGTTTAGAGTGGCTGCTAGTTAATTAATCTGAAGAGTTGTAGAGTCAGTTTAGAGTGGCTGCTAGTTAGTTAATCTGAAGGGTTGTAGAGTTAGTTTAGAGTGGCTGCTAGTTAGTTAATCTGAAGGGTTGTCCAGTCAGTTTAGAGTGGAAACTAGTTAGTTAATCTGAAGGGTTGTAGAGTCAGTTTAGAGTGGTTGCTAGTTAGTTAATCTGAAGGGTTGTAGAGTCAGTTTAGAGTGGCTGCTAGTTAGTTAATCTGAAGGGTTGTAGAGTCAGTTTAGAGTGGCTGCTAGTTAGTTAATCTGAAGGGTTGTAGAGTCAGTTCAGAGTGGCTGCTAGTTAGTTAATTAGTTCATCTGAAGGGTTGTAGAGTCAGTTTAGAGTGGCTACTAGTTAGTTAATCTGAAGGTTTGCAGAGTCAGTTTAGAGTGGCTGCTAGTTAGTTAATCTGAAGGGTTGTAGAGTCCGTTTAGAGTGGCAACTAGTTAGTTAATCTGAAGGGTTGTAGAGTCAGTTTAGAGTGGCTGCTAGTTAGTTAATCTGAAGGGTTGAAGAGTAAATTTAGAGTGGCTGCTATTTAGTTAATCTGAAGGGTTGTAGAGTCAGTTCAGAATGGCTGCTAGTTAGTTAATTAGTTAATCTGAAGGGTTGTAGAGTCAGTTTAGAGTGGCTGCTTGTTTGTTTATCTGAAGGGTTGTAGAGTCAGTTTAGAGAGGCTGCTAGTTAGTTAATCTGAAGGGTTGTAGAGTCAGTTCAGAGTGGCTGATAGTTAGTTAATTAGTTAATCTGAAGGGTTGTAGAGTCAGTTTAGAGTGGCTGCTAGTTTGTTAATTTGAAGGGTTGTAGAGTCAGTTTAGAGTGGCGGCTAGGTAGTTAATCTGAAGGGTTGTTGAGTCTGTTTAGAGTGGCTGCTAGTTAGTTAATCTGAAGGGTTGTAGAGTCCGTTTAGAGTGGCAACTAGTTAGTTAATCTGAAGGGTTGTAGAGTCAGTTTAGAGTGGCAACTAGTTAGTTAATTAGTTAATCTGAAGGGTTGGAGACTTAGTTTAGAGTGGCTGCTAGGTAGTTCATCTGAAGGGTTGTAGAGTCAGTTTAGAGTGGCTGCTAGTTAGTTAATCTGAAGGGTTGTAGAGTCAGTTTAGAGTGGCTGCTGGTTTGATAATCTGAAGGGTTGTAGAGTCAGCTTAGAGTGGCTGCTAGTTAGTTAATCTGAAGGGTTGTAGAGTCAGTTCAGAGTGGCTGCTAGTTTGTTAATCTGAAGGGTTGAAGAGTACATTTAGAGTGGCTGCTATTTAGTTAATCTGAAGGGTTGTAGAGTCAGTTCAGAGTGGCTGCTAGTTTGTTAATCTGAAGGGTCTTAGAGTCAGTTTAGAGTGGCTGCTAGGTAGTTAATCTGAAGGTTTGTTGAGTCAGTTTAGAGTGGCTGCTAGTTAGTTAATCTGAAGGGTTGTAGAGTCCGTTTAGAGTGGCAACTAGTTAGTTAATCTGAAGGATTGTAGAGTCAGTTTAGAGTGGCAACTAGTTAGTTAATTAGTTAATCTGAAGGGTTGTAAAGTCAGTTTAGAGTATCTGCTAGTTAATTAATCTGAAGAGTTGTAGAGTCAGTTTAGAGTGGCTGCTAGTTAGTTAATCTGAAGGGTTGTAGAGTTAGTTTAGAGTGGCTGCTAGTTAGTTAATCTGAAGGGTTGTCCAGTCAGTTTAGAGTGGAAACTAGTTAGTTAATCTGAAGGGTTGTAGAGTCAGTTTAGAGTGGTTGCTAGTTAGTTAATCTGAAGGGTTGTAGAGTCAGTTTAGAGTGGCTGCTAGTTAGTTAATCTGAAGGGTTGTAGAGTCAGTTTAGAGTGGCTGCTAGTTAGTTAATCTGAAGGGTTGTAGAGTCAGTTCAGAGTGGCTGCTAGTTAGTTAATTAGTTCATCTGAAGGGTTGTAGAGTCAGTTTAGAGTGGCTACTAGTTAGTTAATCTGAAGGTTTGCAGAGTCAGTTTAGAGTGGCTGCTAGTTAGTTAATCTGAAGGGTTGTAGAGTCCGTTTAGAGTGGCAACTAGTTAGTTAATCTGAAGGGTTGTAGAGTCAGTTTAGAGTGGCTGCTAGTTAGTTAATCTGAAGGGTTGAAGAGTAAATTTAGAGTGGCTGCTATTTAGTTAATCTGAAGGGTTGTAGAGTCAGTTCAGAATGGCTGCTAGTTAGTTAATTAGTTAATCTGAAGGGTTGTAGAGTCAGTTTAGAGTGTCTGCTTGTTTGTTTATCTGAAGGGTTGTAGAGTCAGTTTAGAGTGGCTACTAGTTAGTTAATCTGAAGGTTTGCAGAGTCAGTTTAGAGTGGCTGCTAGTTAGTTAATCTGAAGGGTTGTAGAGTCCGTTTAGAGTGGCAACTAGATAGTTAATCTGAAGGGTTGTAGAGTCAGTTTAGAGTGGTTGCTAGTTAGTTAATCTGAAGGGTTGTAGAGTCAGTTTAGAGTGGCTGCTAGTTAGTTAATCTGAAGGGTTGTAGAGTCAGTTTAGAGTGGCTGCTAGTTAGTTAATCTGAAGGGTTGTAGAGTCAGTTCAGAGTGGCTGCTAGTTAGTTAATTAGTTCATCTGAAGGGTTGTAGAGTCAGTTTAGAGTTGCTACTAGTTAGTTAATCTGAAGGTTTGCAGAGTCAGTTTAGAGTGGCTGCTAGTTAGTTAATCTGAAGGGTTGTAGAGTCCGTTTAGAGTGGCAACTAGTTAGTTAATCTGAAGGGTTGTAGAGTCAGTTTAGAGTGGCTGCTAGTTAGTTAATCTGAAGGGTTGAAGAGTAAATTTAGAGGGGCTGCTATTTAGTTAATCTGAAGGGTTGTAGAGTCAGTTCAGAATGGCTGCTAGTTAGTTAATTAGTTAATCTGAAGGGTTGTAGAGTCAGTTTAGAGTGGCTGCTTGTTTGTTTATCTGAAGGGTTGTAGAGTCAGTTTAGAGAGGCTGCTAGTTAGTTAATCTGAAGGGTTGTAGAGTCAGTTCAGAGTGGCTGATAGTTAGTTAATTAGTTAATCTGAAGGGTTGTAGAGTCAGTTTAGAGTGGCTGCTAGTTTGTTAATTTGAAGGGTTGTAGAGTCAGTTTAGAGTGGCGGCTAGGTAGTTAATCTGAAGGGTTGTTGAGTCTGTTTAGAGTGGCTGCTAGTTAGTTAATCTGAAGGGTTGTAGAGTCCGTTTAGAGTGGCAACTAGTTAGTTAATCTGAAGGGTTGTAGAGTCAGTTTAGAGTGGCAACTAGTTAGTTAATTAGTTAATCTGAAGGGTTGGAGACTTAGTTTAGAGTGGCTGCTAGGTAGTTCATCTGAAGGGTTGTAGAGTCAGTTTAGAGTGGCTGCTAGTTAGTTAATCTGAAGGGTTGTAGAGTCAGTTTAGAGTGGCTGCTGGTTTGATAATCTGAAGGGTTGTAGAGTCAGCTTAGAGTGGCTGCTAGTTAGTTAATCTGAAGGGTTGTAGAGTCAGTTTAGAGTGGGTGCTAGTTAGTTAATCTGAAGGGTTGAAGAGTACATTTAGAGTGGCTGCTATTTAGTTAATCTGAAGGGTTGTAGAGTCAGTTCAGAGTGGCTGCTAGTTTGTTAATCTGAAGGGTCTTAGAGTCAGTTTAGAGTGGCTGCTAGGTAGTTAATCTGAAGGTTTGTTGAGTCAGTTTAGAGTGGCTGCTAGTTAGTTAATCTGAAGGGTTGTAGAGTCCGTTTAGAGTGGCAACTAGTTAGTTAATCTGAAGGATTGTAGAGTCAGTTTAGAGTGGCAACTAGTTAGTTAATTAGTTAATCTGAAGGGTTGTAAAGTCAGTTTAGAGTATCTGCTAGTTAATTAATCTGAAGAGTTGTAGAGTCAGTTTAGAGTGGCTGCTAGTTAGTTAATCTGAAGGGTTGTAGAGTTAGTTTAGAGTGGCTGCTAGTTAGTTAATCTGAAGGGTTGTCCAGTCAGTTTAGAGTGGAAACTAGTTAGTTAATCTGAAGGGTTGTAGAGTCAGTTTAGAGTGGTTGCTAGTTAGTTAATCTGAAGGGTTGTAGAGTCAGTTTAGAGTGGCTGCTAGTTAGTTAATCTGAAGGGTTGTAGAGTCAGTTTAGAGTGGCTGCTAGTTAGTTAATCTGAAGGGTTGTAGAGTCAGTTCAGAGTGGCTGCTAGTTAGTTAATTAGTTCATCTGAAGGGTTGTAGAGTCAGTTTAGAGTGGCTACTAGTTAGTTAATCTGAAGGTTTGCAGAGTCAGTTTAGAGTGGCTGCTAGTTAGTTAATCTGAAGGGTTGTAGAGTCCGTTTAGAGTGGCAACTAGTTAGTTAATCTGAAGGGTTGTAGAGTCAGTTTAGAGTGGCTGCTAGTTAGTTAATCTGAAGGGTTGAAGAGTAAATTTAGAGTGGCTGCTATTTAGTTAATCTGAAGGGTTGTAGAGTCAGTTCAGAATGGCTGCTAGTTAGTTAATTAGTTAATCTGAAGGGTTGTAGAGTCAGTTTAGAGTGTCTGCTTGTTTGTTTATCTGAAGGGTTGTAGAGTCAGTTTAGAGTGGCTACTAGTTAGTTAATCTGAAGGTTTGCAGAGTCAGTTTAGAGTGGCTGCTAGTTAGTTAATCTGAAGGGTTGTAGAGTCCGTTTAGAGTGGCAACTAGTTAGTTAATCTGAAGGGTTGTAGAGTCAGTTTAGAGTGGCTGCTAGTTAGTTAATCTGAAGGGTTGAAGAGTAAATTTAGAGTGGCTGCTATTTAGTTAATCTGAAGGGTTGTAGAGTCAGTTCAGAATGGCTGCTAGTTAGTTAATTAGTTAATCTGAAGGGTTGTAGAGTCAGTTTAGAGTGTCTGCTTGTTTGTTTATCTGAAGGGTTGTAGAGTCAGTTTAGAGTGGCAACTAGTTAGTTAATCTGAAGGGTTGTAGAGTCAGTTTAGAGTGGCAACTAGTTAGTTAATTAGTTAATCTGAAGGGTTGTAAAGTCAGTTTAGAGTGGCTGCTAGTTAGTTAATCTGAAGGTTTGTAGAGTCAGTTTAGAGTGGCTGCTAGTTAGTTAATCTGAAGGGTTGTAGTGTCAGTTAGAGTGGCTGCAAGTTAGTTAATCTGAAGGGTTGTAGATTCAGTTTAGAGTGGCTGCTAGTTAGTTAATCTGAAGGGTTGTAGAGTCTGTTTAGAGTGGCTGCTAGTTAGTTAATCTGAAGGGTTGTAGAGTCCGTTTAGAGTGGCAACTAGTTAGTTAATCTGAAGGGTTGTAGAGTCCGTTTAGAGTGGCAACTAGTTAGTTAATCTGAAGGGTTGTAGAGTAAGTTTAGAGTGGCTGCTAGTTAGTTAATCTGAAGGGTTGTAGAGTCAGTTAGAGTGGCTGCAAGTTAGTTAATCTGAAGGGTTGTAGATTCAGTTTAGAGTGGCTGCTAGTTAGTTAATCTGAAGGGTTGTAGAGTCAGTTTAGAGTGGCAACTAGTTAGATAATCTGAAGGGTTGTAGAGACAGTTTAGAGTTGCTGCTAGTTAGTTAATCTAAAGGGTTGTAGAGTCAGTTTAGAGTGGAAACTAGTTAGTTAATTAGTTAATGTGAAGGGTTGTAGTGTCAGTTTAGAGTGGCAACTAGTTAGTTAATTAGTTAATGTGAAGGGTTGTAGAGTCAATTTAGAGTGGCTGCTAGTTAGTTAATCTGAAGGGTTGTAGAGTCAGTTTAGAGTGGCAACTAGTTAGTTAATTAGTTAATCTGAAGGGTTGTAAAGTCAGTTTAGAGTGGCTGCTAGTTAATTAATCTGAAGAGTTGTAGAGTCAGTTTAGAGTGGCTGCTAGTTAGTTAATCTGAAGGGTTGTAGAGTCAGTTAAGAGTGGTTGCTAGTTAGTTAATCTGAAGTGTTGTAGAGTCATTTCAGAGTGTCTGCTAGTTAGTTAATTAGTCAATCTGAAGGGTTGTAGAGTCAGTTTAGAGTGGCTGCTAGTTTGATAATCTGAAGGGTTGTAGAGTCAGTTTAGAGTGGCTGCTAGTTAGTTAATCTGAAGGGTTGTAGAGTCAGTTTATAGTGGCTGCTAGGTAGTTAATCTGAAGGGTTGTAGAGTCAGTTTAGAGTGGCTACTAGTTAGTTAATCTGAAGGTTTGTAGAGTCAGTTTAGAGAGGCTGCTAATTAGTTATTCTGAAGTGTTGTAGAGTCAGTTTAGAGTGGCAACTAGTTAGATAATCTGAAGGGTTGTAGAGCCAGTTTAGAGTTGCTGCTAGTTAGTTAATCTGAAGGGTTGTACAGTCAGTTTAGAGTGGAAACTAGTTAGTTATTTAGTTAATCTGAAGGGTTGTAGAGTCAGTTTAGAGCTGCTGCTAGTTAGTTAATCTGAAGGGTTGTAGAGTCAGTTAGAGTGGCTGCTAGTTAGTTAATCTGAAGGGTTGTAGAGTCAGTTCAGAGTGGCTGCTAGTTAGTTAATTAGTTCATCTGAAGGGTTGTAGAGTCAGTTTAGAGTGGCTACTAGTTAGTTAATCTGAAGGTTTGCAGAGTCATTTTAGTGTGGCTGCTAATTAGTTAATCTGAAGGGTTGTAGAGTCCGTTTAGAGTGGCAACTAGTTAGTTAATCTGAAGGGTTGTAAAGTCAGTTTAGAGTGGCTGCTAGTTAATTAATCTGAAGAGTTGTAGAGTCAGTTTAGAGTGGCTGCTAGTTAGTTAATCTGAAGGGTTGTAGAGTCAGTTAAGAGTGGTTGCTAGTTAGTTAATCTGAAGTGTTGTAGAGTCATTTCAGAGTGGCTGCTAGTTAGTTAATTAGTCAATCTGAAGGGTTGTAGAGTCAGTTTAGAGTGGCTGCTAGTTTGATAATCTGAAGGGTTGTAGAGTCAGTTTAGAGTGGCTGCTAGTTAGTTAATCTGAAGGGTTGTAGAGTCAGTTTATAGTGGCTGCTAGGTAGTTAATCTGAAGGGTTGTAGAGTCAGTTTAGAGTGGCTACTAGTTAGTTAATCTGAAGGTTTGTAGAGTCAGTTTAGAGAGGCTGCTAATTAGTTATTCTGAAGTGTTGTAGAGTCAGTTTAGAGTGGCAACTAGTTAGATAATCTGAAGGGTTGTAGAGCCAGTTTAGAGTTGCTGCTAGTTAGTTAATCTGAAGGGTTGTACAGTCAGTTTAGAGTGGAAACTAGTTAGTTATTTAGTTAATCTGAAGGGTTGTAGAGTCAGTTTAGAGCTGCTGCTAGTTAGTTAATCTGAAGGGTTGTAGAGTCAGTTAGAGTGGCTGCTAGTTAGTTAATCTGAAGGGTTGTAGAGTCAGTTCAGAGTGGCTGCTAGTTAGTTAATTAGTTCATCTGAAGGGTTGTAGAGTCAGTTTAGAGTGGCTACTAGTTAGTTAATCTGAAGGTTTGCAGAGTCAGTTTAGAGTGGCTGCTAATTAGTTCATCTGAAGGGTTGTAGAGTCCGTTTAGAGTGGCAACTAGTTAGTTAATCTGAAGGGTTGTAGAGTCAGTTTAGAGTGGCTGCTAGTTAGTTAATCTGAAGGGTTGAAGAGTACATTTAGAGTGGCTGCTATTTAGTTAATCTGAAGGGTTGTAGAGTCAGTTCAGAGTGGCTGCTAGTTAGTTAATTAGTTCATCTGAAGGGTTGTAGAGTCAGTGTAGAGTGGCTGCTTGTTTGTTTATCTGAAGGGTTGTACAGTCAGTTTAGAGTGGCAGCTAGTTAGTTAATCTGAAGGGTTGTAGAGTCAGTTTAGAGTGGCTGCTAGTTAGTTAATCTGAAGGGTTGTAGAGTCCGTTTAGAGTGGCAACTAGTTAGTTAATCTGAAGGGTTGTAGAGTCAGTTTAGAGTGGCAACTAGTTAGTTAATTAGTTAATCTGAAGGGTTGTAAAGTCAGTTTAGAGTGGCTGCTAGTTAGTTAATTAGTTCATCTGAAGGGTTGTAGAGTCAGTTTAGAGTGGCTACTAGTTAGTTAATCTGAAGGTTTGTAGAGTCAGTTTAGAGAGGCTGCTAGTTAGTTAATCTGAAGGGTTGTAGAGTCTGTTTAGAGTGGCAACTAGTTAGTTAATCTGAAGGGTTGTAGAGTCAGTTTAGAGTGGCAACTAGTTAGTTAATTAGTTAATCTGAAGGGTTGTAGAGTCAATTTAGAGTGGCTGCTAGTTAGTTAATCTGAAGGGTTGTAGAGTTAGTTTAGAGTGGCTGCTAGGTAGTTCATCTGAAGGGTTGTAGAGTCAGTTTACAGTGGCTGCTAGTTAGTTAATCTGAAGGGTTGTAGAGTCAGTTTAGAGTGGCAACTAGTTAGTTAATCTGAAGGGTTGTAGAGTCAGTTTAGAGTGGCAACTAGTTAGTTAATTAGTTAATCTGAAGGGTTGTAAAGTCAGTTTAGAGTGGCTGCTAGTTAGTTAATCTGAAGGTTTGTAGAGTCAGTTTAGAGTGGCTGCTAGTTAGTTAATCTGAAGGGTTGTAGTGTCAGTTAGAGTGGCTGCAAGTTAGTTAATCTGAAGGGTTGTAGATTCAGTTTAGAGTGGCTGCTAGTTAGTTAATCTGAAGGGTTGTAGAGTCTGTTTAGAGTGGCTGCTAGTTAGTTAATCTGAAGGGTTGTAGAGTCCGTTTAGAGTGGCAACTAGTTAGTTAATCTGAAGGGTTGTAGAGTCCGTTTAGAGTGGCAACTAGTTAGTTAATCTGAAGGGTTGTAGAGTAAGTTTAGAGTGGCTGCTAGTTAGTTAATCTGAAGGGTTGTAGAGTCAGTTAGAGTGGCTGCAAGTTAGTTAATCTGAAGGGTTGTAGATTCAGTTTAGAGTGGCTGCTAGTTAGTTAATCTGAAGGGTTGTAGAGTCAGTTTAGAGTGGCAACTAGTTAGATAATCTGAAGGGTTGTAGAGACAGTTTAGAGTTGCTGCTAGTTAGTTAATCTAAAGGGTTGTAGAGTCAGTTTAGAGTGGAAACTAGTTAGTTAATTAGTTAATGTGAAGGGTTGTAGTGTCAGTTTAGAGTGGCAACTAGTTAGTTAATTAGTTAATGTGAAGGGTTGTAGAGTCAATTTAGAGTGGCTGCTAGTTAGTTAATCTGAAGGGTTGTAGAGTCAGTTTAGAGTGGCAACTAGTTAGTTAATTAGTTAATCTGAAGGGTTGTAAAGTCAGTTTAGAGTGGCTGCTAGTTAATTAATCTGAAGAGTTGTAGAGTCAGTTTAGAGTGGCTGCTAGTTAGTTAATCTGAAGGGTTGTAGAGTCAGTTAAGAGTGGTTGCTAGTTAGTTAATCTGAAGTGTTGTAGAGTCATTTCAGAGTGTCTGCTAGTTAGTTAATTAGTCAATCTGAAGGGTTGTAGAGTCAGTTTAGAGTGGCTGCTAGTTTGATAATCTGAAGGGTTGTAGAGTCAGTTTAGAGTGGCTGCTAGTTAGTTAATCTGAAGGGTTGTAGAGTCAGTTTATAGTGGCTGCTAGGTAGTTAATCTGAAGGGTTGTAGAGTCAGTTTAGAGTGGCTACTAGTTAGTTAATCTGAAGGTTTGTAGAGTCAGTTTAGAGAGGCTGCTAATTAGTTATTCTGAAGTGTTGTAGAGTCAGTTTAGAGTGGCAACTAGTTAGATAATCTGAAGGGTTGTAGAGCCAGTTTAGAGTTGCTGCTAGTTAGTTAATCTGAAGGGTTGTACAGTCAGTTTAGAGTGGAAACTAGTTAGTTATTTAGTTAATCTGAAGGGTTGTAGAGTCAGTTTAGAGCTGCTGCTAGTTAGTTAATCTGAAGGGTTGTAGAGTCAGTTAGAGTGGCTGCTAGTTAGTTAATCTGAAGGGTTGTAGAGTCAGTTCAGAGTGGCTGCTAGTTAGTTAATTAGTTCATCTGAAGGGTTGTAGAGTCAGTTTAGAGTGGCTACTAGTTAGTTAATCTGAAGGTTTGCAGAGTCATTTTAGTGTGGCTGCTAATTAGTTAATCTGAAGGGTTGTAGAGTCCGTTTAGAGTGGCAACTAGTTAGTTAATCTGAAGGGTTGTAAAGTCAGTTTAGAGTGGCTGCTAGTTAATTAATCTGAAGAGTTGTAGAGTCAGTTTAGAGTGGCTGCTAGTTAGTTAATCTGAAGGGTTGTAGAGTCAGTTAAGAGTGGTTGCTAGTTAGTTAATCTGAAGTGTTGTAGAGTCATTTCAGAGTGGCTGCTAGTTAGTTAATTAGTCAATCTGAAGGGTTGTAGAGTCAGTTTAGAGTGGCTGCTAGTTTGATAATCTGAAGGGTTGTAGAGTCAGTTTAGAGTGGCTGCTAGTTAGTTAATCTGAAGGGTTGTAGAGTCAGTTTATAGTGGCTGCTAGGTAGTTAATCTGAAGGGTTGTAGAGTCAGTTTAGAGTGGCTACTAGTTAGTTAATCTGAAGGTTTGTAGAGTCAGTTTAGAGAGGCTGCTAATTAGTTATTCTGAAGTGTTGTAGAGTCAGTTTAGAGTGGCAACTAGTTAGATAATCTGAAGGGTTGTAGAGCCAGTTTAGAGTTGCTGCTAGTTAGTTAATCTGAAGGGTTGTACAGTCAGTTTAGAGTGGAAACTAGTTAGTTATTTAGTTAATCTGAAGGGTTGTAGAGTCAGTTTAGAGCTGCTGCTAGTTAGTTAATCTGAAGGGTTGTAGAGTCAGTTAGAGTGGCTGCTAGTTAGTTAATCTGAAGGGTTGTAGAGTCAGTTCAGAGTGGCTGCTAGTTAGTTAATTAGTTCATCTGAAGGGTTGTAGAGTCAGTTTAGAGTGGCTACTAGTTAGTTAATCTGAAGGTTTGCAGAGTCAGTTTAGAGTGGCTGCTAATTAGTTCATCTGAAGGGTTGTAGAGTCCGTTTAGAGTGGCAACTAGTTAGTTAATCTGAAGGGTTGTAGAGTCAGTTTAGAGTGGCTGCTAGTTAGTTAATCTGAAGGGTTGAAGAGTACATTTAGAGTGGCTGCTATTTAGTTAATCTGAAGGGTTGTAGAGTCAGTTCAGAGTGGCTGCTAGTTAGTTAATTAGTTCATCTGAAGGGTTGTAGAGTCAGTGTAGAGTGGCTGCTTGTTTGTTTATCTGAAGGGTTGTACAGTCAGTTTAGAGTGGCAGCTAGTTAGTTAATCTGAAGGGTTGTAGAGTCAGTTTAGAGTGGCTGCTAGTTAGTTAATCTGAAGGGTTGTAGAGTCCGTTTAGAGTGGCAACTAGTTAGTTAATCTGAAGGGTTGTAGAGTCAGTTTAGAGTGGCAACTAGTTAGTTAATTAGTTAATCTGAAGGGTTGTAAAGTCAGTTTAGAGTGGCTGCTAGTTAGTTAATTAGTTCATCTGAAGGGTTGTAGAGTCAGTTTAGAGTGGCTACTAGTTAGTTAATCTGAAGGTTTGTAGAGTCAGTTTAGAGAGGCTGCTAGTTAGTTAATCTGAAGGGTTGTAGAGTCTGTTTAGAGTGGCAACTAGTTAGTTAATCTGAAGGGTTGTAGAGTCAGTTTAGAGTGGCAACTAGTTAGTTAATTAGTTAATCTGAAGGGTTGTAGAGTCAATTTAGAGTGGCTGCTAGTTAGTTAATCTGAAGGGTTGTAGAGTTAGTTTAGAGTGGCTGCTAGGTAGTTCATCTGAAGGGTTGTAGAGTCAGTTTACAGTGGCTGCTAGTTAGTTAATCTGAAGGGTTGTAGAGTCAGTTTAGAGTGGCTGCTAGTTAGTTAATCTGAAGGGTTGTAGAGTCAGTTCAGAGTGGCTGCTAGTTAGTTAATTAGTTCATCTGAAGGGTTGTAGAGTCAGTTTAGAGTGGCTACTAGTTAGTTAATCTGAAGGTTTGCAGAGTCAGTTTAGAGTGGCTGCTAATTAGTTAATCTGAAGGGTTGTAGAGTCCGTTTAGAGTGGCAACTAGTTAGTTAATCTGAAGGGTTGTAGAGTCAGTTTAGAGTGGCTGCTAGTTAGTTAATCTGAAGGGTTGAAGAGTACATTTAGAGTGGCTGCTATTTAGTTAATCTGAAGGGTTGTAGAGTCAGTTCAGAGTGGCTGCTAGTTAGTTAATTAGTTAATCTGAAGGGTTGTAGAGTCAGTGTAGAGTGGCTGCTTGTTTGTTTATCTGAAGGGTTGTACAGTCAGTTTAGAGTGGCAGCTAGTTAGTTAATCTGAAGGGTTGTAGAGTCAGTTTAGAGTGGCTGCTAGTTAGTTAATCTGAAGGGTTGTAGAGTCCGTTTAGAGTGGCAACTAGTTAGTTAATCTGAAGGGTTGTAGAGTCAGTTTAGAGTGGCAACTAGTTAGTTAATTAGTTAATCTGAAGGGTTGTAAAGTCAGTTTAGAGTGGCTGCTAGTTAGTTAATTAGTTCATCTGAAGGGTTGTAGAGTCAGTTTAGAGTGGCTACTAGTTAGTTAATCTGAAGGTTTGTAGAGTCAGTTTAGAGAGGCTGCTAGTTAGTTAATCTGAAGGGTTGTAGAGTCTGTTTAGAGTGGCAACTAGTTAGTTAATCTGAAGGGTTGTAGAGTCAGTTTAGAGTGGCAACTAGTTAGTTAATTAGTTAATCTGAAGGGTTGTAGAGTCAATTTAGAGTGGCTGCTAGTTAGTTAATCTGAAGGGTTGTAGAGTTAGTTTAGAGTGGCTGCTAGGTAGTTCATCTGAAGGGTTGTAGAGTCAGTTTACAGTGGCTGCTAGTTAGTTAATCTGAAGGGTTGTAGAGTCAGTTTAGAGTGGCTGCTAGTTAGTTAATCTGAAGGGTTGTAGAGTCAGTTCAGAGTGGCTGCTAGTTAGTTAATTAGTTAATTTGAGGGGTTGTAGAGTCAGTTTAGAGTGGCTGCTGGTTTGATAATCTGAAGGGTTGTAGAGTCAGTTTAGAGTGGCTGCTAGTTAGTTAATCTGAAGGGTTGTAGAGTCAGTTTAGAGTGGGTGCTAGTTAGTTAATCTGAAGGGTTGAAAAGTACATTTAGAGTGGCTGCTATTTAGTTAATCTGAAGGGTTGTAGAGTCAGTTCAGAGTGGCTGCTAGTTAGTTAATTAGTTAATCTGAAGGGTTGTAGAGTCAGTTTAGAGTGGCTGCTAGGTAGTTCATCTGAAGGTTTGTTGAGTCAGTTTAGAGTGGCTGCTAGTTAGTTAATCTGAAGGGTTGTAGAGTCCGTTTAGAGTGGCAACTAGTTAGTTGATCTGAAGGATTGTAGAGTCAGTTTAGAGTGGCAACTAGTTAGTTAATTAGTTAATCTGAAGGGTTGTAAAGTCAGTTTAGAGTGGCTGCTAGTTAATTAATCTTAAGAGTTGTAGAGTCAGTTTAGAGTGGCTGCTAGTTAGTTAATCTGAAGGGTTGTAGAGTCAGTTTAGAGTGGCTGCTAGTTAGTTAATCTGAAGGGTTGTAGAGTCCGTTTAGAGTGGCAACTAGTTAGTTAATCTGAAGGATTGTAGAGTCAGTTTAGAGTGGCAACTAGTTAGTTAATTAGTTAATCTGAAGGGTTGTAAAGTCAGTTTAGAGTGGCTGCTAGTTAATTAATCTGAAGAGTTGTAGAGTCAGTTTAGAGTGGCTGCTAGTTAGTTAATCTGAAGGGTTGTAGAGTCAGTTTAGAGTGGCTGCTAGTTAGTTAATCTGAAGGGTTGTAGAGTAAATTTAGATTGGCTGCTAGTTAGTTAATCTGAAGGGTTGTAGAGTCAGTTAAGAGTGGCTGCTAGTTAGTTAATCTGAAGGGTTGTAGAGTCAGTTTAGAGTGGCTGCTAGTTAGTTAATCTGAAGGGTTGAAGAGTCAGTTTAGAGTGGCTACTAGTCAGTTATTCTGAAGGGTTGTAGTGTCAGTTTAGAGTGGCAACTAGTTAGTTAATCTGAAGGGTTGTAGAGCCAGTTTAGAGTTGCTGCTAGTTAGTTAATCTGAAGGGTTGTACAGTCAGTTTAGAGTGGCTGCTGGTTTGATAATCTGAAGGGTTGTAGAGTCAGTTTAGAGTGGCTGCTAGTTAGTTAATCTGAAGGGATGTAGAGTCAGTTTAGAGTGGCTGCTAGTTAGTTAATCTGAAGGGTTGTAGAGTCAGTTTAGAGTGGCTGCTAGTTAGTTAATCTGAAGGGTTGAAGAGTACATTTAGAGAGGCTGCTATTTAGTTTATCTGAAGGGTTGTAGAGTCAGTTCAGAGTGGCTGCTAGTTAGTTAATTAGTTAATCTGAAGGGTTGTAGAGTCAGTTTAGAGTGGCTTCTAGTTTGTTAATCTGAAGGGTTGTAGAGTCAGTTTAGAGTGGCTGCTAGTTAGTTAATCTGAAGGGTTGTAGAGTCAGTTTATAGTGGCTGCTAGGTAGTTAATCTGAAGGGTTGTAGAGTCAGTTTAGAGTGGCAACTAGTTAGTTAATTAGTTAATCTGAAGGGTTGTAAAGTCAGTTTAGAGTGGCTGCTAGTTAGTTAATTAGTTAATTTGAGGGGTTGTAGAGTCAGTTTAGAGTGGCTGCTGGTTTGATAATCTGAAGGGTTGTAGAGTCAGTTTAGAGTGGCTGCTAGTTAGTTAATCTGAAGGGTTGTAGAGTCAGTTTAGAGTGGGTGCTAGTTAGTTAATCTGAAGGGTTGAAGAGTACATTTAGAGTGGCTGCTATTTAGTTAATCTGAAGGGTTGTAGAGTCAGTTCAGAGTGGCTGCTAGTTAGTTAATTAGTTAATCTGAAGGGTTTTAGAGTCAGTTTAGAGTGGCTGCTAGGTAGTTAATCTGAAGGTTTGTTGAGTCAGTTTAGAGTGGCTGCTAGTTAGTTAATCTGAAGGGTTGTAGAGTCCGTTTAGAGTGGCAACTAGTTAGTTAATCTGAAGGATTGTAGAGTCAGTTTAGAGTGGCAACTAGTTAGTTAATTTGTTAATCTGAAGGGTTGTAAAGTCAGTTTAGAGTGGCTGCTAGTTAATTAATCTGAAGAGTTGTAGAGTCAGTTTAGAGTGGCTGCTAGTTAGTTAATCTGAAGGGTTGTAGAGTAAGTTTAGAGTGGCTGCTAGTTAGTTAATCTGAAGGGTTGTAGAGTAAATTTAGATTGGCTGCTAGTTAGTTAATCTGAAGGGTTGTAGAGTCAGTTAAGAGTGGCTGCTAGTTAGTTAATCTGAAGGGTTGTAGAGTCAGTTTAGAGTGGCAACTAGTTAGTTAATCTGAAGGGTTGTAGAGCCAGTTTAGAGTTGCTGCTAGTTAGTTAATCTGAAGGGTTGTAGAGTCAGTTTAGAGTGGCTGCTAGTTAGTTAATCTGAAGGGTTGTAGAGTCAGTTTAGAGTGGCTGCTGGTTTGATAATCTGAAGGGTTGTAGAGTCAGTTTAGAGTGGCTGCTAGTTAGTTAATCTGAAGGTATGTAGAATCAGTTTAGAGTGGCTGCTAGTTAGTTAATCTGAAGGGTTGTAGAGTCAGTTTAGAGTGGCTGCTAGTTAGTTAATCTGAAGGGTTGAAGAGTCAGTTTAGAGTGGCTACTAGATAGTTATTCTGAAGTGTTGTAGAGTCAGTTTAGAGTGGCAACTAGTTAGATAATCTGAAGGGTTGTAGAGCCAGTTTAGAGTTGCTGCTAGTTAGTTAATCTGAAGGGTTGTACAGTCAGTTTAGAGTGGAAACTAGTTAGTTAATGTGAAGGGTTGTACAGTCAGTTTAGAGTGGCTGCTGGTTTGATAATCTGAAGGGTTGTAGAGTCAGTTTAGAGTGGCTGCTAGTTAGTTAATCTGAAGGGATGTAGAGTCAGTTTAGAGTGGCTGCTAGTTAGTTAATCTGAAGGGTTGTAGAGTCAGTTTAGAGTGGCTGCTAGTTAGCTAATCTGAAGGGTTGAAGAGTACATTTAGAGAGGCTGCTATTTAGTTTATCTGAATGGTTGTAGAGTCAGTTCAGAGTGGCTGCTAGTTAGTTAATTAGTTAATCTGAAGGGTTGTAGAGTCAGTTTAGAGTGGCTTCTTGTTTGTTAATCTGAAGGGTTGTAGAGTCAGTTTAGAGTGGCTGCTAGTTAGTTAATCTGAAGGGATGTAGAGTCAGTTTAGAGTGGCTGCTAGTTAGTTAATCTGAAGGGTTGTAGAGTCAGTTTAGAGTGGCTGCTAGTTAGTTAATCTGAAGGGTTGAAGAGTACATTTAGAGAGGCTGCTATTTAGTTTATCTGAAGGGTTGTAGAGTCAGTTCAGAGTGGCTGCTAGTTAGTTAATTAGTTAATCTGAAGGGTTGTAGAGTCAGTTTAGAGTGGCTTCTAGTTTGTTAATCTGAAGGGTTGTAGAGTCAGTTTAGAGTGGCTGCTAGTTAGTTAATCTGAAGGGTTGTAGAGTCAGTTTATAGTGGCTGCTAGGTAGTTAATCTGAAGGGTTGTAGAGTCAGTTTAGAGTGGCAACTAGTTAGTTAATTAGTTAATCTGAAGGGTTGTAAAGTCAGTTTAGAGTGGCTGCTAGTTAGTTAATTAGTTAATTTGAGGGGTTGTAGAGTCAGTTTAGAGTGGCTGCTGGTTTGATAATCTGAAGGGTTGTAGAGTCAGTTTAGAGTGGCTGCTAGTTAGTTAATCTGAAGGGTTGTAGAGTCAGTTTAGAGTGGGTGCTAGTTAGTTAATCTGAAGGGTTGAAGAGTACATTTAGAGTGGCTGCTATTTAGTTAATCTGAAGGGTTGTAGAGTCAGTTCAGAGTGGCTGCTAGTTAGTTCATTAGTTAATCTGAAGGGTTTTAGAGTCAGTTTAGAGTGGCTGCTAGGTAGTTAATCTGAAGGTTTGTTGAGTCAGTTTAGAGTGGCTGCTAGTTAGTTAATCTGAAGGGTTGTAGAGTCCGTTTAGAGTGGCAACTAGTTAGTTAATCTGAAGGATTGTAGAGTCAGTTTAGAGTGGCAACTAGTTAGTTAATTTGTTAATCTGAAGGGTTGTAAAGTCAGTTTAGAGTGGCTGCTAGTTAATTAATCTGAAGAGTTGTAGAGTCAGTTTAGAGTGGCTGCTAGTTAGTTAATCTGAAGGGTTGTAGAGTAAGTTTAGAGTGGCTGCTAGTTAGTTCATCTGAAGGGTTGTAGAGTAAATTTAGATTGGCTGCTAGTTAGTTAATCTGAAGGGTTGTAGAGTCAGTTAAGAGTGGCTGCTAGTTAGTTAATCTGAAGGGTTGTAGAGTCAGTTTAGAGTGGCAACTAGTTAGTTAATCTGAAGGGTTGTAGAGCCAGTTTAGAGTTGCTGCTAGTTAGTTAATCTGAAGGGTTGTAGAGTCAGTTTAGAGTGGCTGCTAGTTAGTTAATCTGAAGGGTTGTAGAGTCAGTTTAGAGTGGCTGCTGGTTTGATAATCTGAAGGGTTGTAGAGTCAGTTTAGAGTGGCTGCTAGTTAGTTAATCTGAAGGTATGTAGAATCAGTTTAGAGTGGCTGCTAGTTAGTTAATCTGAAGGGTTGTAGAGTCAGTTTAGAGTGGCTGCTAGTTAGTTAATCTGAAGGGTTGAAGAGTCAGTTTAGAGTGGCTACTAGATAGTTATTCTGAAGTGTTGTAGAGTCAGTTTAGAGTGGCAACTAGTTAGATAATCTGAAGGGTTGTAGAGCCAGTTTAGAGTTGCTGCTAGTTAGTTAATCTGAAGGGTTGTACAGTCAGTTTAGAGTGGAAACTAGTTAGTTAATGTGAAGGGTTGTACAGTCAGTTTAGAGTGGCTGCTGGTTTGATAATCTGAAGGGTTGTAGAGTCAGTTTAGAGTGGCTGCTAGTTAGTTAATCTGAAGGGATGTAGAGTCAGTTTAGAGTGGCTGCTAGTTAGTTAATCTGAAGGGTTGTAGAGTCAGTTTAGAGTGGCTGCTAGTTAGTTAATCTGAAGGGTTGAAGAGTACATTTAGAGAGGCTGCTATTTAGTTTATCTGAAGGGTTGTAGAGTCAGTTCAGAGTGGCTGCTAGTTAGTTAATTAGTTAATCTGAAGGGTTGTAGAGTCAGTTTAGAGTGGCTTCTAGTTTGTTAATCTGAAGGGTTGTAGAGTCAGTTTAGAGTGGCTGCTAGTTAGTTAATCTGAAGGGTTGTAGAGTCAGTTTATAGTGGCTGCTAGGTAGTTAATCTGAAGGGTTGTAGAGTCAGTTTAGAGTGGCAACTAGTTAGTTAATTAGTTAATCTGAAGGGTTGTAAAGTCAGTTTAGAGTGGCTGCTAGTTAGTTAATTAGTTAATTTGAGGGGTTGTAGAGTCAGTTTAGAGTGGCTGCTGGTTTGATAATCTGAAGGGTTGTAGAGTCAGTTTAGAGTGGCTGCTAGTTAGTTAATCTGAAGGGTTGTAGAGTCAGTTTAGAGTGGGTGCTAGTTAGTTAATCTGAAGGGTTGAAGAGTACATTTAGAGTGGCTGCTATTTAGTTAATCTGAAGGGTTGTAGAGTCAGTTCAGAGTGGCTGCTAGTTAGTTAATTAGTTAATCTGAAGGGTTTTAGAGTCAGTTTAGAGTGGCTGCTAGGTAGTTAATCTGAAGGTTTGTTGAGTCAGTTTAGAGTGGCTGCTAGTTAGTTAATCTGAAGGGTTGTAGAGTCCGTTTAGAGTGGCAACTAGTTAGTTAATCTGAAGGATTGTAGAGTCAGTTTAGAGTGGCAACTAGTTAGTTAATTTGTTAATCTGAAGGGTTGTAAAGTCAGTTTAGAGTGGCTGCTAGTTAATTAATCTGAAGAGTTGTAGAGTCAGTTTAGAGTGGCTGCTAGTTAGTTAATCTGAAGGGTTGTAGAGTAAGTTTAGAGTGGCTGCTAGTTAGTTAATCTGAAGGGTTGTAGAGTAAATTTAGATTGGCTGCTAGTTAGTTAATCTGAAGGGTTGTAGAGTCAGTTAAGAGTGGCTGCTAGTTAGTTAATCTGAAGGGTTGTAGAGTCAGTTTAGAGTGGCAACTAGTTAGTTAATCTGAAGGGTTGTAGAGCCAGTTTAGAGTTGCTGCTAGTTAGTTAATCTGAAGGGTTGTAGAGTCAGTTTAGAGTGGCTGCTAGTTAGTTAATCTGAAGGGTTGTAGAGTCAGTTTAGAGTGGCTGCTGGTTTGATAATCTGAAGGGTTGTAGAGTCAGTTTAGAGTGGCTGCTAGTTAGTTAATCTGAAGGTATGTAGAATCAGTTTAGAGTGGCTGCTAGTTAGTTAATCTGAAGGGTTGTAGAGTCAGTTTAGAGTGGCTGCTAGTTAGTTAATCTGAAGGGTTGAAGAGTCAGTTTAGAGTGGCTACTAGATAGTTATTCTGAAGTGTTGTAGAGTCAGTTTAGAGAGGCTGCTATTTAGTTTATCTGAAGGGTTGTAGAGTCAGTTCAGAGTGGCTGCTAGTTAGTTAATTAGTTAATCTGAAGGGTTGTAGAGTCAGTTTAGAGTGGCTTCTAGTTTGTTAATCTGAAGGGTTGTAGAGTCAGTTTAGAGTGGCTGCTAGTTAGTTAATCTGAAGGGTTGTAGAGTCAGTTTATAGTGGCTGCTAGGTAGTTAATCTGAAGGGTTGTAGAGTCAGTTTAGAGTGGCAACTAGTTAGTTAATTAGTTAATCTGAAGGGTTGTAAAGTCAGTTTAGAGTGGCTGCTAGTTAGTTAATTAGTTAATTTGAGGGGTTGTAGAGTCAGTTTAGAGTGGCTGCTGGTTTGATAATCTGAAGGGTTGTAGAGTCAGTTTAGAGTGGCTGCTAGTTAGTTAATCTGAAGGGTTGTAGAGTCAGTTTAGAGTGGGTGCTAGTTAGTTAATCTGAAGGGTTGAAGAGTACATTTAGAGTGGCTGCTATTTAGTTAATCTGAAGGGTTGTAGAGTCAGTTCAGAGTGGCAACTAGTTAGTTAATTTGTTAATCTGAAGGGTTGTAAAGTCAGTTTAGAGTGGCTGCTAGTTAATTAATCTGAAGAGTTGTAGAGTCAGTTTAGAGTGGCTGCTAGTTAGTTAATCTGAAGGGTTGTAGAGTAAGTTTAGAGTGGCTGCTAGTTAGTTAATCTGAAGGGTTGTAGAGTAAATTTAGATTGGCTGCTAGTTAGTTAATCTGAAGGGTTGTAGAGTCAGTTAAGAGTGGCTGCTAGTTAGTTAATCTGAAGGGTTGTAGAGTCAGTTTAGAGTGGCAACTAGTTAGTTAATCTGAAGGGTTGTAGAGCCAGTTTAGAGTTGCTGCTAGTTAGTTAATCTGAAGGGTTGTAGAGTCAGTTTAGAGTGGCTGCTAGTTAGTTAATCTGAAGGGTTGTAGAGTCAGTTTAGAGTGGCTGCTGGTTTGATAATCTGAAGGGTTGTAGAGTCAGTTTAGAGTGGCTGCTAGTTAGTTAATCTGAAGGTATGTAGAATCAGTTTAGAGTGGCTGCTAGTTAGTTAATCTGAAGGGTTGTAGAGTCAGTTTAGAGTGGCTGCTAGTTAGTTAATCTGAAGGGTTGAAGAGTCAGTTTAGAGTGGCTACTAGATAGTTATTCTGAAGTGTTGTAGAGTCAGTTTAGAGTGGCAACTAGTTAGATAATCTGAAGGGTTGTAGAGCCAGTTTAGAGTTGCTGCTAGTTAGTTAATCTGAAGGGTTGTACAGTCAGTTTAGAGTGGAAACTAGTTAGTTAATCTGAAGGGTTGTAGAGTCAGTTTAGAGTGGTTGCTAGTTAGTTAATCTGAAGGGTTGTAGAGTCAGTTTAGAGTGGCTGCTAGTTAGTTAATCTGAAGGGTTGTAGAGTCAGTTTAGAGTGGCTGCTAGTTAGTTAATCTGAAGGGTTGTAGAGTCAGTTCAGAGTGGCTGCTAGTTAGTTAATTAGTTCATCTGAAGGGTTGTAGAGTCAGTTTAGAGTGGCTACTAGTTAGTTAGATAATCTGAAGGGTTGTAGAGTCAGTTTAGAGTGGCAACTAGTTAGTTAATTAGTTAATCTGAAGGGTTGTAGAGTCAATTTAGAGTGGCTGCTAGGTAGTTCATCTGAAGGGTTGTAGAGTCAGTTTAGAGTGGCTGCTAGTTAGTTAATCTGAAGGGTTGTAGAGTCAGTTCAGAGAGGCTGCTAGTTAGTTCATCTGAAGGGTTGTAGAGTCAGTTTAGAGTGGCTGCTATTTAGTTAATCTGAAGGGTTGTAGTGTCAGTTTAGAGTGGCTGCTAGTTAGTTAATCTGAAGGGTTGTAGAGTCAGTTTAAAGTGGCTGCTAGTTAGTTAATCTGAAGGGTTGAAGAGTACATTTAGGGTGGCTGCTATTTAGTTAATCTGAAGGGTTGTAGAGTCAGTTCAGAGTGGCTGCTAGTTAGTTAATTAGTTAATCTGAAGGGTTTTAGAGTCAGTTTAGAGTGGCTGCTAGGTAGTTAATCTGAAGGTTTGTTGAGTCAGTTTAGAGTGGCTGCTAGTTAGTTAATCTGAAGGGTTGTAGAGTCCGTTTAGAGTGGCAACTAGTTAGTTAATCTGAAGGATTGTAGAGTCAGTTTAGAGTGGCAACTAGTTAGTTAATTTGTTAATCTGAAGGGTTGTAAAGTCAGTTTAGAGTGGCTGCTAGTTAATTAATCTGAAGAGTTGTAGAGTCAGTTTAGAGTGGCTGCTAGTTAGTTAATCTGAAGGGTTGTAGAGTCAGTTTAGAGTGGCTGCTAGTTAGTTAATCTGAAGGGTTGTAGAGTCCGTTTAGAGTGGCTGCTAGTTAGTTAATTAGTTCATCTGAAGGGTTGTAGAGTCAGTTTAGAGTGGCTACTAGTTAGTTAGATAATCTGAAGGGTTGTAGAGTCAGTTTAGAGTGGCAACTAGTTAGTTAATTAGTTAATCTGAAGGGTTGTAGAGTCAATTTAGAGTGGCTGCTAGGTAGTTCATCTGAAGGGTTGTAGAGTCAGTTTAGAGTGGCTGCTAGTTAGTTAATCTGAAGGGTTGTAGAGTCAGTTCAGAGAGGCTGCTAGTTAGTTCATCTGAAGGGTTGTAGAGTCAGTTTAGAGTGGCTGCTATTTAGTTAATCTGAAGGGTTGTAGTGTCAGTTTAGAGTGGCTGCTAGTTAGTTAATCTGAAGGGTTGTAGAGTCAGTTTAAAGTGGCTGCTAGTTAGTTAATCTGAAGGGTTGAAGAGTACATTTAGGGTGGCTGCTATTTAGTTAATCTGAAGGGTTGTAGAGTCAGTTCAGAGTGGCTGCTAGTTAGTTAATTAGTTAATCTGAAGGGTTTTAGAGTCAGTTTAGAGTGGCTGCTAGGTAGTTAATCTGAAGGTTTGTTGAGTCAGTTTAGAGTGGCTGCTAGTTAGTTAATCTGAAGGGTTGTAGAGTCCGTTTAGAGTGGCAACTAGTTAGTTAATCTGAAGGATTGTAGAGTCAGTTTAGAGTGGCAACTAGTTAGTTAATTTGTTAATCTGAAGGGTTGTAAAGTCAGTTTAGAGTGGCTGCTAGTTAATTAATCTGAAGAGTTGTAGAGTCAGTTTAGAGTGGCTGCTAGTTAGTTAATCTGAAGGGTTGTAGAGTCAGTTTAGAGTGGCTGCTAGTTAGTTAATCTGAAGGGTTGTAGAGTCCGTTTAGAGTGGCAACTAGTTAGTTAATCTGAAGGGTTGTAGAGTCAGTTTAGAGTGGCAACTAGTTAGTTAATTAGTTAATCTGAAGGGTTGTAAAGTCAGTTTAGAGTGGCTGCTAGTTAGTTAATTAGTTCATCTGAAGGGTTGTAGAGTCAGTTTAGAGTGGCTACTAGTTAGTTAATCTGAAGGTTTGTAGAGTCAGTTTAGAGAGGCTGCTAGTTAGTTAATCTGAAGGGTTGTAGAGTCTGTTTAGAGTGGCAACTAGTTAGTTAATCTGAAGGGTTGTAGAGTCAGTTTAGAGTGGCAACTAGTTAGTTAATTAGTTAATCTGAAGGGTTGTAGAGTCAATTTAGAGTGGCTGCTAGTTAGTTAATCTGAAGGGTTGTAGAGTTAGTTTAGAGTGGCTGCTAGGTAGTTCATCTGAAGGGTTGTAGAGTCAGTTTACAGTGGCTGCTAGTTAGTTAATCTGAAGGGTTATAGAGTCAGTTTAGAGTGGCTGCTAGTTAGTTAATCTGAAGGGTTGTAGAGTCAGTTCAGAGTGGCTGCTAGTTAGTTAATTAGTTAATTTGAGGGGTTGTAGAGTCAGTTTAGAGTGGCTGCTGGTTTGATAATCTGAAGGGTTGTAGAGTCAGTTTAGAGTGGCTGCTAGTTAGTTAATCTGAAGGGTTGTAGAGTCAGTTTAGAGTGGGTGCCAGTTAGTTAATCTGAAGGGTTGAAGAGTACATTTAGAGTGGCTGCTATTTAGTTAATCTGAAGGGTTGTAGAGTCAGTTCAGAGTGGCTGCTAGTTAGTTAATTAGTTAATCTGAAGGGTTGTAGAGTCAGTTTAGAGTGGCTGCTAGGTAGTTAATCTGAAGGTTTGTTGAGTCAGTTTAGAGTGGCTGCTAGTTAGTTAATCTGAAGGGTTGTAGAGTCCGTTTAGAGTGGCAACTAGTTAGTTAATCTGAAGGATTGTAGAGTCAGTTTAGAGTGGCAACTAGTTAGTTAATTAGTTAATCTGAAGGGTTGTAAAGTCAGTTTAGAGTGGCTGCTAGTTAATTAATCTGAAGAGTTGTAGAGTCAGTTTAGAGTGGCTGCTAGTTAGTTAATCTGAAGGGTTGTAGAGTCAGTTTAGAGTGGCTGCTAGTTAGTTAATCTGAAGGGTTGTAGAGTAAATTTAGATTGGCTGCTAGTTAGTTAATCTGAAGGGTTGTAGAGTCAGTTAAGAGTGGCTGCTAGTTAGTTAATCTGAAGGGTTGTAGAGTCAGTTTAGAGTGGCTGCTAGTTAGTTAATCTGAAGGGTTGAAGAGTCAGTTTAGAGTGGCTACTAGTCAGTTATTCTGAAGGGTTGTAGTGTCAGTTTAGAGTGGCAACTAGTTAGTTAATCTGAAGGGTTGTAGAGCCAGTTTAGAGTTGCTGCTAGTTAGTTAATCTGAAGGGTTGTACAGTCAGTTTAGAGTGGCTGCTGGTTTGATAATCTGAAGGGTTGTAGAGTCAGTTTAGAGTGGTTGCTAGTTAGTTAATCTGAAGGGATGTAGAGTCAGTTTAGAGTGGCTGCTAGTTAGTTAATCTGAAGGGTTGTAGAGTCAGTTTAGAGTGGCTGCTAGTTAGTTAATCTGAAGGGTTGAAGAGTACATTTAGAGAGGCTGCTATTTAGTTAATCTGAAGGGTTGTAGAGTCAGTTCAGAGTGGCTGCTAGTTAGTTAATTAGTTAATCTGAAGGGTTGTAGAGTCAGTTTAGAGTGGCTTCTAGTTTGTTAATCTGAAGGGTTGTAGAGTCAGTTTAGAGTGGCTGCTAGTTAGTTAATCTGAAGGGTTGTAGAGTCAGTTTATAGTGGCTGCTAGGTAGTTAATCTGAAGGGTTGTAGAGTCAGTTTAGAGTGGCAACTAGTTAGTTAATTAGTTAATCTGAAGGGTTGTAAAGTCAGTTTAGAGTGGCTGCTAGTTAGTTAATTAGTTAATTTGAGGGGTTGTAGAGTCAGTTTAGAGTGGCTGCTGGTTTGATAATCTGAAGGGTTGTAGAGTCAGTTTAGAGTGGCTGCTAGTTAGTTAATCTGAAGGGTTGTAGAGTCAGTTTAGAGTGGGTGCTAGTTAGTTAATCTGAAGGGTTGAAGAGTACATTTAGAGTGGCTGCTATTTAGTTAATCTGAAGGGTTGTAGAGTCAGTTCAGAGTGGCTGCTAGTTAGTTAATTAGTTAATCTGAAGGGTTTTAGAGTCAGTTTAGAGTGGCTGCTAGGTAGTTAATCTGAAGGTTTGTTGAGTCAGTTTAGAGTGGCTGCTAGTTAGTTAATCTGAAGGGTTGTAGAGTCCGTTTAGAGTGGCAACTAGTTAGTTAATCTGAAGGATTGTAGAGTCAGTTTAGAGTGGCAACTAGTTAGTTAATTTGTTAATCTGAAGGGTTGTAAAGTCAGTTTAGATTGGCTGCTAGTTAATTAATCTGAAGAGTTGTAGAGTCAGTTTAGAGTGGCTGCTAGTTAGTTAATCTGAAGGGTTGTAGAGTAAGTTTAGAGTGGCTGCTAGTTAGTTAATCTGAAGGGTTGTAGAGTAAATTTAGATTGGCTGCTAGTTAGTTAATCTGAAGGGTTGTAGAGTCAGTTAAGAGTGGCTGCTAGTTAGTTAATCTGAAGGGTTGTAGAGTCAGTTTAGAGTGGCTGCTAGTTAGTTAATCTGAAGGGTTGAAGAGTCAGTTTAGAGTGGCTACTAGTCAGTTATTCTGAAGGGTTGTAGTGTCAGTTTAGAGTGGCAACTAGTTAGTTAATCTGAAGGGTTGTAGAGCCAGTTTAGAGTTGCTGCTAGTTAGTTAATCTGAAGGGTTGTAGAGTCAGTTTAGAGTGGCTGCTAGTTAGTTAATCTGAAGGGTTGTAGAGTCAGTTTAGAGTGGCTGCTGGTTTGATAATCTGAAGGGTTGTAGAGTCAGTTTAGAGTGGCTGCTAGTTAGTTAATCTGAAGGGATGTAGAGTCAGTTTAGAGTGGCTGCTAGTTAGTTAATCTGAAGGGTTGTAGAGTCAGTTTAGAGTGGCTGCTAGTTAGTTAATCTGAAGGGTTGAAGAGTCAGTTTAGAGTGGCTACTAGATAGTTATTCTGAAGTGTTGTAGAGTCAGTTTAGAGTGGCAACTAGTTAGATAATCTGAAGGGTTGTAGAGCCAGTTTAGAGTTGCTGCTAGTTAGTTAATCTGAAGGGTTGTACAGTCAGTTTAGAGTGGAAACTAGTTAGTTAATCTGAAGGGTTGTAGAGTCAGTTTAGAGTGGTTGCTAGTTAGTTAATCTGAAGGGTTGTAGAGTCAGTTTAGAGTGGCTGCTAGTTAGTTAATCTGAAGGGTTGTAGAGTCAGTTTAGAGTGGCTGCTAGTTAGTTAATCTGAAGGGTTGTAGAGTCAGTTCAGAGTGGCTGCTAGTTAGTTAATTAGTTCATCTGAAGGGTTGTAGAGTCAGTTTAGAGTGGCTACTAGTTAGTTAGATAATCTGAAGGGTTGTAGAGTCAGTTTAGAGTGGCAACTAGTTAGTTAATTAGTTAATCTGAAGGGTTGTAGAGTCAATTTAGAGTGGCTGCTAGGTAGTTCATCTGAAGGGTTGTAGAGTCAGTTTAGAGTGGCTGCTAGTTAGTTAATCTGAAGGGTTGTAGAGTCAGTTCAGAGAGGCTGCTAGTTAGTTCATCTGAAGGGTTGTAGAGTCAGTTTAGAGTGGCTGCTAGTTAGTTAATCTGAAGGGTTGTAGTGTCAGTTTAGAGTGGCTGCTAGTTAGTTAATCTGAAGGGTTGTAGAGTCAGTTTAAAGTGGCTGCTAGTTAGTTAATCTGAAGGGTTGAAGAGTAAATTTAGGGTGGCTGCTATTTAGTTAATCTGAAGGGTTGTAGAGTCAGTTCAGAGTGGCTGCTAGTTAGTTAATTAGTTAATCTGAAGGGTTGTAGAGTCAGTTTAGAGTGGCTGCTAGTTTGTTAATCTGAAGGGTTGTAGAGTCAGTTTAGAGTGGCTGCTAGTTAGTTAATCTGAAGGGTTGTAGAGTCAGTTTATAGTGGCTGCTAGGTAGTTAATCTGAAGGGTTGTAGAGTCAGTTTAGAGTGGCTGCTAGTTAGTTAATTAGTTAATTTGAGGGGTTGTAGAGTCAGTTTAGAGTGGCTGCTGGTTTGATAATCTGAAGGGTTGTAGAGTCAGTTTAGAGTGGCTGCTAGTTAGTTAATCTGAAGGGTTGTAGAGTCAGTTTAGAGTGGGTGCTAGTTAGTTAATCTGAAGGGTTGAAGAGTACATTTAGAGTGGCTGCTATTTAGTTAATCTGAAGGGTTGTAGAGTCAGTTCAGAGTGGCTGCTAGTTAGTTAATTAGTTAATCTGAAGGGTTTTAGAGTCAGTTTAGAGTGGCTGCTAGGTAGTTAATCTGAAGGTTTGTTGAGTCAGTTTAGAGTGGCTGCTAGTTAGTTAATCTGAAGGGTTGTAGAGTCCGTTTAGAGTGGCAACTAGTTAGTTAATCTGAAGGATTGTAGAGTCAGTTTAGAGTGGCAACTAGTTAGTTAATTTGTTAATCTGAAGGGTTGTAAAGTCAGTTTAGAGTGGCTGCTAGTTAATTAATCTGAAGAGTTGTAGAGTCAGTTTAGAGTGGCTGCTAGTTAGTTAATCTGAAGGGTTGTAGAGTAAGTTTAGAGTGGCTGCTAGTTAGTTAATCTGAAGGGTTGTAGAGTAAATTTAGATTGGCTGCTAGTTAGTTAATCTGAAGGGTTGTAGAGTCAGTTAAGAGTGGCTGCTAGTTAGTTAATCTGAAGGGTTGTAGAGTCAGTTTAGAGTGGCTGCTAGTTTGTTAATCTGAAGGGTTGAAGAGTCAGTTTAGAGTGGCTACTAGTCAGTTATTCTGAAGGGTTGTAGTGTCAGTTTAGAGTGGCAACTAGTTAGTTAATCTGAATGGTTGTAGAGCCAGTTTAGAGTTGCTGCTAGTTAGTTAATCTGAAGGGTTGTAGAGTCAGTTTAGAGTGGCTGCTAGTTAGTTAATCTGAAGGGTTGTAGAGTCAGTTTAGAGTGGCTGCTGGTTTGATAATCTGAAGGGTTGTAGAGTCAGTTTAGAGTGGCTGCTAGTTAGTTAATCTGAAGGGATGTAGAGTCAGTTTAGAGTGGCTGCTAGTTAGTTAATCTGAAGGGTTGTAGAGTCAGTTTAGAGTGGCTGCTAGTTAGTTAATCTGAAGGGTTGAAGAGTCAGTTTAGAGTGGCTACTAGATAGTTATTCTGAAGTGTTGTAGAGTCAGTTTAGAGTGGCAACTAGTTAGATAATCTGAAGGGTTGTAGAGCCAGTTTAGAGTTGCTGCTAGTTAGTTAATCTGAAGGGTTGTACAGTCAGTTTAGAGTGGAAACTAGTTAGTTAATCTGAAGGGTTGTAGAGTCAGTTTAGAGTGGTTGCTAGTTAGTTAATCTGAAGGGTTGTAGAGTCAGTTTAGAGTGGCTGCTAGTTAGTTAATCTGAAGGGTTGTAGAGTCAGTTTAGAGTGGCTGCTAGTTAGTTAATCTGAAGGGTTGTAGAGTCAGTTCAGAGTGGCTGCTAGTTAGTTAATTAGTTCATCTGAAGGGTTGTAGAGTCAGTTTAGAGTGGCTACTAGTTAGTTAGATAATCTGAAGGGTTGTAGAGTCAGTTTAGAGTGGCAACTAGTTAGTTAATTAGTTAATCTGAAGGGTTGTAGAGTCAATTTAGAGTGGCTGCTAGGTAGTTCATCTGAAGGGTTGTAGAGTCAGTTTAGAGTGGCTGCTAGTTAGTTAATCTGAAGGGTTGTAGAGTCAGTTCAGAGAGGCTGCTAGTTAGTTCATCTGAAGGGTTGTAGAGTCAGTTTAGAGTGGCTGCTAGTTAGTTAATCTGAAGGGTTGTAGTGTCAGTTTAGAGTGGCTGCTAGTTAGTTAATCTGAAGGGTTGTAGAGTCAGTTTAAAGTGGCTGCTAGTTAGTTAATCTGAAGGGTTGAAGAGTAAATTTAGGGTGGCTGCTATTTAGTTAATCTGAAGGGTTGTAGTGTCAGTTCAGAGTGGCTGCTAGTTAGTTAATTAGTTAATCTGAAGGGTTGTAGAGTCAGTTTAGAGTGGCTGCTAGTTTGTTAATCTGAAGGGTTGTAGAGTCAGTTTAGAGTGGCTGCTAGGTAGTTATTCTGAAGGGTTGTAGAGTCAGTTTAGAGTGGCAACTAGTTAGTTAATTAGTTAATCTGAAGGGTTGTAAAGTCAGTTTAGAGTGGCTGCTAGTTAGTTAATTAGTTCATCTGAAGGGTTGTAGAGTCAGTTTAGAGTGGCAACTAGTTAGATAATCTGAAGGGTTGAAGAGTACATTTAGAGTGGCTGCTATTTAGTTAATCTGAAGGGTTGTAGAGTCAGTTCAGAGTGGCTGCTAGTTAGTTAATTAGTTAATCTGAAGGGTTTTAGAGTCAGTTTAGAGTGGCTGCTAGGTAGTTAATCTGAAGGTTTGTCGAGTCTGTTTAGAGTGGCTGCTAGTTAGTTAATCTGAAGGGTTGTAGAGTCCGTTTAGAGTGGCAACTAGTTAGTTAATCTGAAGGATTGTAGAGTCAGTTTAGAGTGGCAACTAGTTAGTTAATTTGTTAATCTGAAGGGTTGTAAAGTCAGTTTAGAGTGGCTGCTAGTTAATTAATCTGAAGAGTTGTAAAGTCAGTTTAGAGTGGCTACTAGTTAGTTAATCTGAAGGTTTGTAGAGTCAGTTTAGAGAGGCTGCTAATTAGTTATTCTGAAGTGTTGTAGAGTCAGTTTAGAGTGGCAACTAGTTAGATAATCTGAAGGGTTATAGAGCCAGTTTAGAGTTGCTGCTAGTTAGTTAATCTGAAGGGTTTTACAGTCAGTTTAGAGTGGAAACTAGTTAGTTAATTAGTTAATCTGAAGGGTTGTAGAGTCAGTTAGAGTGGCTGCTAGTTAGTTAATCTGAAGGGTTGTAGAGTCAGTTTAGAGTGGATGCTAGTTAGTTAATCTGAAGGGTTGTAGAGTCAGTTCAGAGTGGCTGCTAGTTAGTTAATTAGTTCATCTGAAGGGTTGTAGAGTCAGTTTAGAGTGGCTACTAGTTAGTTAATCTGAAGGTTTGCAGAGTCAGTTTATAGTGGCTGCTAGGTAGTTAATCTGAAGGGTTGTAGAGTCAGTTTAGAGTGGCAACTAGTTAGTTAATTAGTTAATCTGAAGGGTTGTAAAGTCAGTTTAGAGTGGCTGCTAGTTAATTAATCTGAAGAGTTGTAGAGTCAGTTTAGAGTGGCTGCTAGTTAGTTAATCTGAAGGGTTGTAGAGTCAGTTTAGAGTGGCTGCTAGTTAGTTAATCTGAAGGGTTGTAGAGTAAATTTAGATTGGCTGCTAGTTAGTTAATCTGAAGGGTTGTAGAGTCAGTTAAGAGTGGCTGCTAGTTAGTTAATCTGAAGGGTTGTAGAGTCAGTTTAGAGTGGCTGCTAGTTAGTTAATCTGAAGGGTTGAAGAGTCAGTTTAGAGTGGCTACTAGTCAGTTATTCTGAAGGGTTGTAGTGTCAGTTTAGAGTGGCAACTAGTTAGTTAATCTGAAGGGTTGTAGAGCCAGTTTAGAGTTGCTGCTAGTTAGTTAATCTGAAGGGTTGTACAGTCAGTTTAGAGTGGCTGCTGGTTTGATAATCTGAAGGGTTGTAGAGTCAGTTTAGAGTGGCTGCTAGTTAGTTAATCTGAAGGGATGTAGAGTCAGTTTAGAGTGGCTGCTAGTTAGTTAATCTGAAGGGTTGTAGAGTCAGTTTAGAGTGGCTGCTAGTTAGTTAATCTGAAGGGTTGAAGAGTACATTTAGAGAGGCTGCTATTTAGTTAATCTGAAGGGTTGTAGAGTCAGTTCAGAGTGGCTGCTAGTTAGTTAATTAGTTAATCTGAAGGGTTGTAGAGTCAGTTTAGAGTGGCTTCTAGTTTGTTAATCTGAAGGGTTGTAGAGTCAGTTTAGAGTGGCTGCTAGTTAGTTAATCTGAAGGGTTGTAGAGTCAGTTTATAGTGGCTGCTAGGTAGTTAATCTGAAGGGTTGTAGAGTCAGTTTAGAGTGGCAACTAGTTAGTTAATTAGTTAATCTGAAGGGTTGTAAAGTCAGTTTAGAGTGGCTGCTAGTTAGTTAATTAGTTCATTTGAGGGGTTGTAGAGTCAGTTTAGAGTGGCTGCTGGTTTGATAATCTGAAGGGTTGTAGAGTCAGTTTAGAGTGGCTGCTAGTTAGTTAATCTGAAGGGTTGTAGAGTCAGTTTAGAGTGGCTGCTAGTTAGTTAATCTGAAGGGTTGTACAGTCAGTTTAGAGTGGCTGCTGGTTTGATAATCTGAAGGGTTGTAGAGTCAGTTTAGAGTGGCTGCTAGTTAGTTAATCTGAAGGGATGTAGAGTCAGTTTAGAGTGGCTGCTAGTTAGTTAATCTGAAGGGTTGTAGAGTCAGTTTAGAGTGGCTGCTAGTTAGTTAATCTGAAGGGTTGAAGAGTACATTTAGAGAGGCTGCTATTTAGTTAATCTGAAGGGTTGTAGAGTCAGTTCAGAGTGGCTGCTAGTTAGTTAATTAGTTAATCTGAAGGGTTGTAGAGTCAGTTTAGAGTGGCTTCTAGTTTGTTAATCTGAAGGGTTGTAGAGTCAGTTTAGAGTGACTGCTAGTTAGTTAATCTGAAGGGTTGTAGAGTCAGTTTATAGTGGCTGCTAGGTAGTTAATCTGAAGGGTTGTAGAGTCAGTTTAGAGTGGCAACTAGTTAGTTAATTAGTTAATCTGAAGGGTTGTAAAGTCAGTTTAGAGTGGCTGCTAGTTAGTTAATTAGTTCATTTGAGGGGTTGTAGAGTCAGTTTAGAGTGGCTGCTGGTTTGATAATCTGAAGGGTTGTAGAGTCAGTTTAGAGTGGCTGCTAGTTAGTTAATCTGAAGGGTTGTAGAGTCAGTTTAGAGTGGGTGCTAGTTAGTTAATCTGAAGGGTTGAAGAGTACATTTAGAGTGGCTGCTATTTAGTTAATCTGAAGGGTTGTAGAGTCAGTTCAGAGTGGCTGCTAGTTAGTTAATTAGTTAATCTGAAGGGTTTTAGAGTCAGTTTAGAGTGGCTGCTAGGTAGTTAATCTGAAGGTTTGTTGAGTCAGTTTAGAGTGGCTGCTAGTTAGTTAATCTGAAGGGTTGTAGAGTCCGTTTAGAGTGGCAACTAGTTAGTTAATCTGAAGGATTGTAGAGTCAGTTTAGAGTGGCAACTAGTTAGTTAATTTGTTAATCTGAAGGGTTGTAAAGTCCGTTTAGAGTGGCTGCTAGTTAATTAATCTGAAGAGTTGTAGAGTCAGTTTAGAGTGGCTGCTAGTTAGTTAATCTGAAGGGTTGTAGAGTAAGTTTAGAGTGGCTGCTAGTTAGTTAATCTGAAGGGTTGTAGAGTAAATTTAGATTGGCTGCTAGTTAGTTAATCTGAAGGGTTGTAGAGTCAGTTAAGAGTGGCTGCTAGTTAGTTAATCTGAAGGGTTGTAGAGTCAGTTTAGAGTGGCTGCTAGTTAGTTAATCTGAAGGGTTGAAGAGTCAGTTTAGAGTTGCTACTAGTCAGTTATTCTGAAGGGTTGTAGTGTCAGTTTAGAGTGGCAACTAGTTAGTTAATCTGAAGGGTTGTAGAGCCAGTTTAGAGTTGCTGCTAGTTAGTTAATCTGAAGGGTTGTAGAGTCAGTTTAGAGTGGCTGCTAGTTAGTTAATCTGAAGGGTTGTAGAGTCAGTTTAGAGTGGCTGCTGGTTTGATAATCTGAAGGGTTGTAGAGTCAGTTTAGAGTGGCTGCTAGTTAGTTAATCTGAAGGGATGTAGAGTCAGTTTAGAGTGGCTGCTAGTTAGTTAATCTGAAGGGTTGTAGAGTCAGTTTAGAGTGGCTGCTAGTTAGTTAATCTGAAGGGTTGAAGAGTACATTTAGAGAGGCTGCGATTTAGTTAATCTGAAGGGTTGTAGAGTCAGTTCAGAGTGGCTGCTAGTTAGTTAATTAGTTAATCTGAAGGGTTGTAGAGTCAGTTTAGAGTGGCTTCTAGTTTGTTAATCTGAAGGGTTGTAGAGTCAGTTTAGAGTGGCTGCTAGTTAGTTAATCTGAAGGGTTGTAGAGTCAGTTTATAGTGGCTGCTAGGTAGTTAATCTGAAGGGTTGTAGAGTCAGTTTAGAGTGGCTGCTAGTTAGTTAATCTGAAGGGTTGAAGAGTCAGTTTAGAGTGGCTACTAGATAGTTATTCTGAAGTGTTGTAGAGTCAGTTTAGAGTGGCAACTAGTTAGATAATCTGAAGGGTTGTAGAGCCAGTTTAGAGGTGCTGCTAGTTAGTTAATCTGAAGGGTTGTACAGTCAGTTTAGAGTGGAAACTAGTTAGTTAATCTGAAGGGTTGTAGAGTCAGTTTAGAGTGGTTGCTAGTTAGTTAATCTGAAGGGTTGTAGAGTCAGTTTAGAGTGGCTGCTAGTTAGTTAATCTGAAGGGTTGTAGAGTCAGTTTAGAGTGGCTGCTAGTTAGTTAATCTGAAGGGTTGTAGAGTCAGTTCAGAGTGGCTGCTAGTTAGTTAATTAGTTCATCTGAAGGGTTGTAGAGTCAGTTTAGAGTGGCTACTAGTTAGTTAGATAATCTGAAGGGTTGTAGAGTCAGTTTAGAGTGGCAACTAGTTAGTTAATTAGTTAATCTGAAGGGTTGTAGAGTCAATTTAGAGTGGCTGCTAGGTAGTTCATCTGAAGGGTTGTAGAGTCAGTTTAGAGTGGCTGCTAGTTAGTTAATCTGAAGGGTTGTAGAGTCAGTTCAGAGAGGCTGCTAGTTAGTTCACTCTGAAGGGTTGTAGAGTCAGTTTAGAGTGGCTGCTAGTTAGTTAATCTGAAGGGTTGTAGTGTCAGTTTAGAGTGGCTGCTAGTTAGTTAATCTGAAGGGTTGAAGAGTAAATTTAGGGTGGCTGCTATTTAGTTAATCTGAAGGGTTGTAGAGTCAGTTCAGAGTGGCTGCTAGTTAGTTAATTAGTTAATCTGAAGGGTTGTAGAGTCAGTTTAGAGTGGCTGCTAGTTTGTTAATCTGAAGGGTTGTAGAGTCAGTTTAGAGTGGCTGCTAGGTAGTTATTCTGAAGGGTTGTAGAGTCAGTTTAGAGTGGCAACTAGTTAGTTAATTAGTTAATCTGAAGGGTTGTAAAGTCAGTTTAGAGTGGCTGCTAGTTAGTTAATTAGTTCATCTGAAGGGTTGTAGAGTCAGTTTAGAGTGGCTACTAGTTAGTTAATCTGAAGGTTTGTAGAGTCAGTTTAGAGAGGCTGCTAATTAGTTATTCTGAAGTGTTGTAGAGTCAGTTTAGAGTGGCAACTAGTTAGTTAATTTGTTAATCTGAAGGGTTGTAAAGTCAGTTTAGAGTGGCTGCTAGTTAATTAATCTGAAGAGTTGTAAAGTCAGTTTAGAGTGGCTACTAGTTAGTTAATCTGAAGGTTTGTAGAGTCAGTTTAGAGAGGCTGCTAATTAGTTATTCTGAAGTGTTGTAGAGTCAGTTTAGAGTGGCAACTAGTTAGATAATCTGAAGGGTTATAGAGCCAGTTTAGAGTTGCTGCTAGTTAGTTAATCTGAAGGGTTTTACAGTCAGTTTAGAGTGGAAACTAGTTAGTTATTTAGTTAATCTGAAGGGTTGTAGAGTCAGTTAGAGTGGCTGCTAGTTAGTTAATCTGAAGGGTTGTAGAGTCAGTTTAGAGTGGGTGCTAGTTAGTTAATCTGAAGGGTTGAAGAGTACATTTAGAGTGGCTGCTATTTAGTTAATCTGAAGGGTTGTAGAGTCAGTTCAGAGTGGCTGCTAGTTAGTTAATCTGAAGGGTTTTAGAGTCCGTTTAGAGTGGCAACTAGTTAGTTAATCTGAAGGATTGTAGAGTCAGTTTAGAGTGGCAACTAGTTAGTTAATTTTTTCATCTGAAGGGTTGTAAAGTCAGTTTAGAGTGGCTGCTAGTTAGTTAATCTGAAGGGTTGTAGAGTCAGTTTAGAGTGGCTGCTAGTTAGTTAATCTGAAGGGTTGTAGAGTAAATTTAGATTGGCTGCTAGTTAGTTAATCTGAAGCGTTGTAGAGTCAGTTAAGAGTGGCTGCTAGTTAGTTAATCTGAAGGGTTGTAGAGTCAGTTTAGAGTGGCTGCTAGTTAGTTAATCTGAAGGGTTGAAGAGTCAGTTTAGAGTGGCTACTAGTCAGTTATTCTGAAGGGTTGTAGTGTCAGTTTAGAGTGGCAACTAGTTAGTTAATCTGAAGGGTTGTAGAGCCAGTTTAGAGTTGCTGCTAGTTAGTTAATCTGAAGGGTTGTAGAGTCAGTTTAGAGTGGCTGCTAGTTAGTTAATCTGAAGGGTTGTAGAGTCAGTTTAGAGTGGCTGCTGGTTTGATAATCTGAAGGGTTGTAGAGTCAGTTTAGAGTGGCTGCTAGTTAGTTAATCTGAAGGGATGTAGAGTCAGTTTAGAGTGGCTGCTAGTTAGTTAATCTGAAGGGTTGTAGAGTCAGTTCAGAGTGGCTGCTAGTTAGTTAATCTGAAGGGTTGAAGAGTACATTTAGAGAGGCTGCGATTTAGTTAATCTGAAGGGTTGTAGAGTCAGTTCAGAGTGGCTGCTAGTTAGTTAATTAGTTAATCTGAAGGGTTGTAGAGTCAGTTTAGAGTGGCTTCTAGTTTGTTAATCTGAAGGGTTGTAGAGTCAGTTTAGAGTGGCTGCTAGTTAGTTAATCTGAAGGGTTGTAGAGTCAGTTTATAGTGGCTGCTAGGTAGTTAATCTGAAGGGTTGTAGAGTCAGTTTAGAGTGGCTGCTAGTAAGTTAATCTGAAGGGTTGAAGAGTCAGTTTAGAGTGGCTACTAGATAGTTATTCTGAAGTGTTGTAGAGTCAGTTTAGAGTGGCAACTAGTTAGATAATCTGAAGGGTTGTAGAGCCAGTTTAGAGTTGCTGCTAGTTAGTTAATCTGAAGGGTTGTACAGTCAGTTTAGAGTGGAAACTAGTTAGTTAATCTGAAGGGTTGTAGAGTCAGTTTAGAGTGGTTGCTAGTTAGTTAATCTGAAGGGTTGTAGAGTCAGTTTAGAGTGGCTGCTAGTTAGTTAATCTGAAGGGTTGTAGAGTCAGTTTAGAGTGGCTGCTAGTTAGTTAATCTGAAGGGTTGTAGAGTCAGTTTAGAGTGGCTGCTAGTTAGTTAATTAGTTCATCTGATGGGTTGTAGAGTCAGTTTAGAGTGGCTACTAGTTAGTTAGATAATCTGAAGGGTTGTAGAGTCAGTTTAGAGTGGCAACTAGTTAGTTAATTAGTTAATCTGAAGGGTTGTAGAGTCAATTTAGAGTGGCTGCTAGGTAGTTCATCTGAAGGGTTGTAGAGTCAGTTTAGAGTGGCTGCTAGTTAGTTAATCTGAAGGGTTGTAGAGTCAGTTCAGAGAGGCTGCTAGTTAGTTCATCTGAAGGGTTGTAGAGTCAGTTTAGAGTGGCTGCTAGTTAGTTAATCTGAAGGGTTGTAGTGTCAGTTTAGAGTGGCTGCTAGTTAGTTAATCTGAAGGGTTGTAGAGTCAGTTTAAAGTGGCTGCTAGTTAGTTAATCTGAAGGGTTGAAGAGTAAATTTAGGGTGGCTGCTATTTAGTTAATCTGAAGGGTTGTAGAGTCAGTTCAGAGTGGCTGCTAGTTAGTTAATTAGTTAATCTGAAGGGTTGTAGAGTCAGTTTAGAGTGGCAACTAGTTAGATAATCTGAAGGGTTATAGAGCCAGTTTAGAGTTGCTGCTAGTTAGTTAATCTGAAGGGTTTTACAGTCAGTTTAGAGTGGAAACTAGTTAGTTAATTAGTTAATCTGAAGGGTTGTAGAGTCAGTTAGAGTGGCTGCTAGTTAGTTAATCTGAAGGGTTGTAGAGTCAGTTTAGAGTGGCTGCTAGTTAGTTAATCTGAAGGGTTGTAGAGTCAGTTCAGAGTGTCTGCTAGTTAGTTAATCTGAAGGGTTGTAGAGTCAGTTCAGAGTGGCTGCTAGTTAGTTAATCTGAAGGGTTGAAGAGTACATTTAGAGAGGCTGCGATTTAGTTAATCTGAAGGGTTGTAGAGTCAGTTCAGAGTGGCTGCTAGTTAGTTAATTAGTTAATCTGAAGGGTTGTAGAGTCAGTTTAGAGTGGCTTCTAGTTTGTTAATCTGAAGGGTTGTAGAGTCAGTTTAGAGTGGCTGCTAGTTAGTTAATCTGAAGGGTTGTAGAGTCAGTTTATAGTGGCTGCTAGGTAGTTAATCTGAAGGGTTGTAGAGTCAGTTTAGAGTGGCTGCTAGTTAGTTAATCTGAAGGGTTGAAGAGTCAGTTTAGAGTGGCTACTAGATAGTTATTCTGAAGTGTTGTAGAGTCAGTTTAGAGTGGCAACTAGTTAGATAATCTGAAGGGTTGTAGAGCCAGTTTAGAGTTGCTGCTAGTTAGTTAATCTGAAGGGTTGTACAGTCAGTTTAGAGTGGAAACTAGTTAGTTAATCTGAAGGGTTGTAGAGTCAGTTTAGAGTGGCTTCTAGTTTGTTAATCTGAAGGGTTGTAGAGTCAGTTTAGAGTGGCTGCTAGTTAGTTAATCTGAAGGGTTGTAGAGTCAGTTTATAGTGGCTGCTAGGTAGTTAATCTGAAGGGTTGTAGAGTCAGTTTAGAGTGGCTGCTAGTTAGTTAATCTGAAGGGTTGAAGAGTCAGTTTAGAGTGGCTACTAGATAGTTATTCTGAAGTGTTGTAGAGTCAGTTTAGAGTGGCAACTAGTTAGATAATCTGAAGGGTTGTAGAGCCAGTTTAGAGTTGCTGCTAGTTAGTTAATCTGAAGGGTTGTACAGTCAGTTTAGAGTGGAAACTAGTTAGTTAATCTGAAGGGTTGTAGAGTCAGTTTAGAGTGGTTGCTAGTTAGTTAATCTGAAGGGTTGTAGAGTCAGTTTAGAGTGGCTGCTAGTTAGTTAATCTGAAGGGTTGTAGAGTCAGTTTAGAGTGGCTGCTAGTTAGTTAATCTGAAGGGTTGTAGAGTCAGTTCAGAGTGGCTGCTAGTTAGTTAATTAGTTCATCTGAAGGGTTGTAGAGTCAGTTTAGAGTGGCTACTAGTTAGTTAGATAATCTGAAGGGTTGTAGAGTCAGTTTAGAGTGGCAACTAGTTAGTTAATTAGTTAATCTGAAGGGTTGTAGAGTCAATTTAGAGTGGCTGCTAGGTAGTTCATCTGAAGGGTTGTAGAGTCAGTTTAGAGTGGCTGCTAGTTAGTCAATCTGAAGGGTTGTAGAGTCAGTTCAGAGAGGCTGCTAGTTAGTTCATCTGAAGGGTTGTAGAGTCAGTTTAGAGTGGCTGCTAGTTAGTTAATCTGAAGGGTTGTAGTGTCAGTTTAGAGTGGCTGCTAGTTAGTTAATCTGAAGGGTTGTAGAGTCAGTTTAAAGTGGCTGCTAGTTAGTTAATCTGAAGGGTTGAAGAGTAAATTTAGGGTGGCTGCTATTTAGTTAATCTGAAGGGTTGTAGAGTCAGTTCAGAGTGGCTGCTAGTTAGTTAATTAGTTAATCTGAAGGGTTGTAGAGTCAGTTTAGAGTGGCAACTAGTTAGATAATCTGAAGGGTTATAGAGCCAGTTTAGAGTTGCTGCTAGTTAGTTAATCTGAAGGGTTTTACAGTCAGTTTAGAGTGGAAACTAGTTAGTTAATTAGTTAATCTGAAGGGTTGTAGAGTCAGTTAGAGTGGCTGCTAGTTAGTTAATCTGAAGGGTTGTAGAGTCAGTTTAGAGTGGCTGCTAGTTAGTTAATCTGAAGGGTTGTAGAGTCAGTTTAGAGTGGCTACTAGTTAGTTAATCTGAAGGTTTGCAGAGTCAGTTTATAGTGGCTGCTAGGTAGTTAATCTGAAGGGTTGTAGAGTCAGTTTAGAGTGGCAACTAGTTAGTTAATTAGTTAATCTGAAGGGTTGTAAAGTCAGTTTAGAGTGGCTGCTAGTTAGTTAATTAGTTAATTTGAGGGGTTGTAGAGTCAGTTTAGAGTGGCTGCTGGTTTGATAATCTGAAGGGTTGTAGAGTCAGTTTAGAGTGGGTGCTAGTTAGTTAATCTGAAGGGTTGAAGAGTACATTTAGAGTGGCTGCTATTTAGTTAATCTGAAGGGTTGTAGAGTCAGTTCAGAGTGGCTGCTAGTTAGTTAATTAGTTAATCTGAAGGGTTTTAGAGTCAGTTTAGAGTGGCTGCTAGGTAGTTAATCTGAAGGTTTGTTGAGTCAGTTTAGAGTGGCTGCTAGTTAGTTAATCTGAAGGGTTGTAGAGTCCGTTTAGAGTGGCAACTAGTTAGTTAATCTGAAGGATTGTAGAGTCAGTTTAGAGTGGCAACTAGTTAGTTAATTTGTTAATCTGAAGGGTTGTAAAGTCAGTTTAGAGTGGCTGCTAGTTAATTAATCTGAAGAGATGTATAGTCAGTTTAGAGTGGCTGCTAGTTAGTTAATCTGAAGGGTTGTAGAGTCAGTTTAGAGTGGCTGCTAGTTAGTTAATCTGAAGGGTTGTAGAGTAAATTTAGATTGGCTGCTAGTTAGTTAATCTGAAGCGTTGTAGAGTCAGTTAAGAGTGGCTGCTAGTTAGTTAATCTGAAGGGTTGTAGAGTCAGTTTAGAGTGGCTGCTAGTTAGTTAATCTGAAGGGTTGAAGAGTCAGTTTAGAGTGGCTACTAGTCAGTTATTCTGAAGGGTTGTAGTGTCAGTTTAGAGTGGCAACTAGTTAGTTAATCTGAAGGGTTGTAGAGCCAGTTTAGAGTTGCTGCTAGTTAGTTAATCTGAAGGGTTGTAGAGTCAGTTTAGAGTGGCTGCTAGTTAGTTAATCTGAAGGGTTGTAGAGTCAGTTTAGAGTGGCTGCTGGTTTGATAATCTGAAGGGTTGTAGAGTCAGTTTAGAGTGGCTGCTAGTTAGTTAATCTGAAGGGATGTAGAGTCAGTTTAGAGTGGCTGCTAGTTAGTTAATCTGAAGGGTTGTAGAGTCAGTTCAGAGTGGCTGCTAGTTAGTTAATCTGAAGGGTTGAAGAGTACATTTAGAGAGGCTGCGATTTAGTTAATCTGAAGGGTTGTAGAGTCAGTTCAGAGTGGCTGCTAGTTAGTTAATTAGTTAATCTGAAGGGTTGTAGAGTCAGTTTAGAGTGGCTTCTAGTTTGTTAATCTGAAGGGTTGTAGAGTCAGTTTAGAGTGGCTGCTAGGTAGTTAATCTGAAGGGTTGTAGAGTCAGTTTAGAGTGGCTGCTAGTTAGTTAATCTGAAGGGTTGAAGAGTCAGTTTAGAGTGGCTACTAGATAGTTATTCTGAAGTGTTGTAGAGTCAGTTTAGAGTGGCAACTAGTTAGATAATCTGAAGGGTTGTAGAGCCAGTTTAGAGTTGCTGCTAGTTAGTTAATCTGAAGGGTTGTACAGTCAGTTTAGAGTGGAAACTAGTTAGTTAATCTGAAGGGTTGTAGAGTCAGTTTAGAGTGGTTGCTAGTTAGTTAATCTGAAGGGTTGTAGAGTCAGTTTAGAGTGGCTGCTAGTTAGTTAATCTGAAGGGTTGTAGAGTCAGTTTAGAGTGGCTGCTAGTTAGTTAATCTGAAGGGTTGTAGAGTCAGTTCAGAGTGGCTGCTAGTTAGTTAATTAGTTCATCTGAAGGGTTGTAGAGTCAGTTTAGAGTGGCTACTAGTTAGTTAGATAATCTGAAGGGTTGTAGAGTCAGTTTAGAGTGGCAACTAGTTAGTTAATTAGTTAATCTGAAGGGTTGTAGAGTCAATTTAGAGTGGCTGCTAGGTAGTTCATCTGAAGGGTTGTAGAGTCAGTTTAGAGTGGCTGCTAGTTAGTTAATCTGAAGGGTTGTAGAGTCAGTTCAGAGAGGCTGCTAGTTAGTTCATCTGAAGGGTTGTAGAGTCAGTTTAGAGTGGCTGCTAGTTAGTTAATCTGAAGGGTTGTAGTGTCAGTTTAGAGTGGCTGCTAGTTAGTTAATCTGAAGGGTTGTAGAGTCAGTTTAAAGTGGCTGCTAGTTAGTTAATCTGAAGGGTTGAAGAGTAAATTTAGGGTGGCTGCTATTTAGTTAATCTGAAGGGTTGTAGAGTCAGTTCAGAGTGGCTGCTAGTTAGTTAATTAGTTAATCTGAAGGGTTGTAGAGTCAGTTTAGAGTGGCTGCTAGTTTGTTAATCTGAACGGTTGTAGAGTCAGTTTAGAGTGGCTGCTAGGTAGTTATTCTGAAGGGTTGTAGAGTCAGTTTAGAGTGGCAACTAGTTAGTTAATTAGTTAATCTGAAGGGTTGTAAAGTCAGTTTAGAGTGGCTGCTAGTTAGTTAATTAGTTCATCTGAAGGGTTGTAGAGTCAGTTTAGAGTGGCTACTAGTTAGTTAATCTGAAGGTTTGTAGAGTCAGTTTAGAGAGGCTGCTAATTAGTTATTCTGAAGTGTTGTAGAGTCAGTTTAGAGTGGCAACTAGTTAGATAATCTGAAGGGTTATAGAGCCAGTTTAGAGTTGCTGCTAGTTAGTTAATCTGAAGGGTTTTACAGTCAGTTTAGAGTGGAAACTAGTTAGTTAATTAGTTAATCTGAAGGGTTGTAGAGTCAGTTAGAGTGGCTGCTAGTTAGTTAATCTGAAGGGTTGTAGAGTCAGTTTAGAGTGGCTGCTAGTTAGTTAATCTGAAGGGTTGTAGAGTCAGTTCAGAGTGGCTGCTAGTTAGTTAATTAGTTAATTTGAGGGGGTTGTAGAGTCAGTTTAGAGTGGCTACTAGTTAGTTAATCTGAAGGTTTGCAGAGTCAGTTTAGAGTGGCTGCTAGTTAGTTAATCTGAAGGGTTGTAGAGTCCGTTTAGAGTGGCAACAAGTTAGTTAATCTGAAGGGTTGTAGAGTCAGTTTACAGTGGCTGTTAGTTAGTTAATCTGAAGGGTTGAAGAGTAAATTTAGAGTGGCTGCTATTTAGTTAATCTGAAGGGTTGTAGAGTCAGTTCAGAGTGGCTGCTAGTTAGTTAATTAGTTAATCTGAAGGTTTGTAGAGTCAGTTTAGAGTAGCTGCTTGTTTGTTTATCTGAAGGGTTGTAGAGTCAGTTTAGAGTGGCAGCTAGTTAGTTAATCTGAAGGGTTGTAGAGTCAGATTAGAGTGGCTACTAGTTAGTTAATTTGAAGGGTTGTAGAGTCCGTTTAGAGTGGCAACTAGATAGTTAATCTGAAGGGTTGTAGAGTCAGTTTAGAGTGGCAACTAGTTTGTTAATTAGTTAATCTGAAGGGTTGTAAAATCAGTTTAGATTGGCTGCTAGTTAGTTAATTAGTTCATCTGAAGGGTTGTAGAGTCAGTTTAGAGTGGCTACTAGTTAGTTAATCTGAAGGTTTGTAGAGTCAGTTTAGAGAGGCTGCTAGTTAGTTAATCTGAAGGGTTGTAGAGTCTGTTTAGAGTGGCAACTAGTTAGTTAATCTGAAGGGTTGTAGAGTCAGTTTAGAGTGGCAACTAGTTAGTTAATTAGTTAATCTGAAGGGTTGTAGAGTCAATTTAGAGTGGCTGCTAGTTAGTTAATCTGAAGGGTTGTAGAGTTAGTTTAGAGTGGCTGCTAGGCAGTTAATCTGAAGGGTTGTAGAGTCAGTTTACAGTGGCTGCTAGTTAGTTAATCTGAAGGGTTGTAGAGTCAGTTTACAGTGGCTGCTAGTTAGTTAATCTGAAGGGTTGTAGAGTCAGTTCAGAGTGGCTGCTAGTTAGTTAATTAGTTAATTTGAGGGGGTTGTAGAGTCAGTTTAGAATGGCTGCTGGTTTGATAATCTGAAGGGTTGTAGAGTCAGTTTAGAGTGGCTGCTAGTTAGTTAATCTGAAGGGTTGTAGAGTCAGTTCAGAGTGGCTGCTAGTTAATTAATCTGAAGGGTTGAAGAGTAAATTTAGAGTGGCTGCTATTTAGTTAATCTGAAGGGTTGTAGAGTCAGTTCAGAGTGGCTGCTAGTTAGTTAATTAGTTAATCTGAAGGGTTGTAGAGTCAGTTTAGAGTGGCTGCTAGTTTGTTAATCTGAAGGGTTGAAGAGTCAGTTTAGCGTGGCTGCTAGGTAGTTAATCTGAAGGGTTGTAGAGTCCGTTTAGAGTGGCTGCTAGTTAGTTAATCTGAAGGGTTGTAGAGTCAGTTCAGAGTGGCTGCTAGTTAGTTAATTAGTTCATCTGAAGGGTTGTAGAGTCAGTTTAGAGTGGCTACTAGTTAGTTAGTTAATCTGAAGGGTTGTAGAGTCAGTTTAGAGTGGCAACTAGTTAGTTAATTAGTTAATCTGAAGGGTTGTAGAGTCAATTTAGAGTGGCTGCTAGGTAGTTCATCTGAAGGGTTGTAGAGTCAGTTTAGAGTGGCTGCTAGTTAGTTAATCTGAAGGGTTGTAGAGTCAGTTCAGAGAGGCTGCTAGTTAGTTCATCTGAAGGGTTGTAGAGTCAGTTTAGAGTGGCTGCTAGTTAGTTAATCTGAAGGGTTGTAGTGTCAGTTTAGAGTGGCTGCTAGTTAGTTAATCTGAAGGGTTGTAGAGTCAGTTTAGAGTGGCAACTAGTTAGATAATCTGAAGGGTTGTAGAGTCAGTTTAGAGTGGCTACTAGTTAGTTAATTTGAAGGGTTGTAGAGTCCGTTTAGAGTGGCAACTAGATAGTTAATCTGAAGGGTTGTAGAGTCAGTTTAGAGTGGCAACTAGTTTGTTAATTAGTTAATCTGAAGGGTTGTAAAATCAGTTTAGATTGGCTGCTAGTTAGTTAATTAGTTCATCTGAAGGGTTGTAGAGTCAGTTTAGAGTGGCTACTAGTTAGTTAATCTGAAGGTTTGTAGAGTCAGTTTAGAGAGGCTGCTAGTTAGTTAATCTGAAGGGTTGTAGAGTCTGTTTAGAGTGGCAACTAGTTAGTTAATCTGAAGGGTTGTAGAGTCAGTTTAGAGTGGCAACTAGTTAGTTAATTAGTTAATCTGAAGGGTTGTAGAGTCAATTTAGAGTGGCTGCTAGTTAGTTAATCTGAAGGGTTGTAGAGTTAGTTTAGAGTGGCTGCTAGGCAGTTAATCTGAAGGGTTGTAGAGTCAGTTTACAGTGGCTGCTAGTTAGTTAATCTGAAGGGTTGTAGAGTCAGTTTACAGTGGCTGCTAGTTAGTTAATCTGAAGGGTTGTAGAGTCAGTTCAGAGTGGCTGCTAGTTAGTTAATTAGTTAATTTGAGGGGGTTGTAGAGTCAGTTTAGAATGGCTGCTGGTTTGATAATCTGAAGGGTTGTAGAGTCAGTTTAGAGTGGCTGCTAGTTAGTTAATCTGAAGGGTTGTAGAGTCAGTTCAGAGTGGCTGCTAGTTAATTAATCTGAAGGGTTGAAGAGTAAATTTAGAGTGGCTGCTATTTAGTTAATCTGAAGGGTTGTAGAGTCAGTTCAGAGTGGCTGCTAGTTAGTTAATTAGTTAATCTGAAGGGTTGTAGAGTCAGTTTAGAGTGGCTGCTAGTTTGTTAATCTGAAGGGTTGAAGAGTCAGTTTAGCGTGGCTGCTAGGTAGTTAATCTGAAGGGTTGTAGAGTCCGTTTAGAGTGGCTGCTAGTTAGTTAATCTGAAGGGTTGTAGAGTCAGTTCAGAGTGGCTGCTAGTTAGTTAATTAGTTCATCTGAAGGGTTGTAGAGTCAGTTTAGAGTGGCTACTAGTTAGTTAGTTAATCTGAAGGGTTGTAGAGTCAGTTTAGAGTGGCAACTAGTTAGTTAATTAGTTAATCTGAAGGGTTGTAGAGTCAATTTAGAGTGGCTGCTAGGTAGTTCATCTGAAGGGTTGTAGAGTCAGTTTAGAGTGGCTGCTAGTTAGTTAATCTGAAGGGTTGTAGAGTCAGTTCAGAGAGGCTGCTAGTTAGTTCATCTGAAGGGTTGTAGAGTCAGTTTAGAGTGGCTGCTAGTTAGTTAATCTGAAGGGTTGTAGTGTCAGTTTAGAGTGGCTGCTAGTTAGTTAATCTGAAGGGTTGTAGAGTCAGTTTAGAGTGGCAACTAGTTAGATAATCTGAAGGGTTATAGAGCCAGTTTAGAGTTGCTGCTAGTTAGTTAATCTGAAGGGTTTTACAGTCAGTTTAGAGTGGAAACTAGTTAGTTAATTAGTTAATCTGAAGGGTTGTAGAGTCAGTTAGAGTGGCTGCTAGTTAGTTAATCTGAAGGGTTGTAGAGTCAGTTTAGAGTGGCTGCTAGTTAGTTAATCTGAAGGGTTGTAGAGTCAGTTCAGAGTGGCTGCTAGTTAGTTAATTAGTTCATCTGAAGGGTTGTAGAGTCAGTTTAGAGTGGCTACTAGTTAGTTAATCTGAAGGTTTGCAGAGTCAGTTTAGAGTGGCTGCTAGTTCGTTAATCTGAAGGGTTGTAGAGTCAGTTCAGAGTGGCTGCTAGTTAGTTAATTAGTTAATCTGAAGGTTTGTAGAGTCAGTTTAGAGTAGCTGCTTGTTTGTTTATCTGAAGGGTTGTAGAGTCAGTTTAGAGTGGCAGCTAGTTAGTTAATCTGAAGGGTTGTAGAGTCAGATTAGAGTGGCTACTAGTTAGTTAATTTGAAGGGTTGTAGAGTCCGTTTAGAGTGGCAACTAGTTAGTTAATCTGAAGGGTTGTAGAGTCAGTTTAGAGTGGCAACTAGTTTGTTAATTAGTTAATCTGAAGGGTTGTAAAATCAGTTTAGATTGGCTGCTAGTTAGTTAATTAGTTCATCTGAAGGGTTGTAGAGTCAGTTTAGAGTGGCTACTAGTTAGTTAATCTGAAGGTTTGTAGAGTCAGTTTAGAGAGGCTGCTAGTTAGTTAATCTGAAGGGTTGTAGAGTCTGTTTAGAGTGGCAACTAGTTAGTTAATCTGAAGGGTTGTAGAGTCAGTTTAGAGTGGCAACTAGTTAGTTAATTAGTTAATCTGAAGGGTTGTAGAGTCAATTTAGAGTGGCTGCTAGTTAGTTAATCTGAAGGGTTGTAGAGTCAGTTTAGAGTGGCTGCTAGTTAGTTAATCTGAAGGGTTGTAGTGTCAGTTTAGAGTGGCTGCTAGTTAGTTAATCTGAAGGGTTGTAGAGTCAGTTTAGAGTGGCAACTAGTTAGATAATCTGAAGGGATATAGAGCCAGTTTAGAGTTGCTGCTAGTTAGTTAATCTGTAGGGTTTTACAGTCAGTTTAGAGTGGAAACTAGTTAGTTAATTAGTTAATCTGAAGGGTTGTAGAGTCAGTTAGAGTGGCTGCTAGTTAGTTAATCTGAAGGGTTGTAGAGTCAGTTTAGAGTGGCTGCTAGTTAGTTAATCTGAAGGGTTGTAGAGTCAGTTCAGAGTGGCTGCTAGTTAGTTAATTAGTTCATCTGAAGGGTTGTAGAGTCAGTTTAGAGTGGCTACTAGTTAGTTAATCTGAAGGTTTGCAGAGTCAGTTTAGAGTGGCTGCTAGTTAGTTAATCTGAAGGGTTGTAGAGTCAGTTCAGAGTGGCTGCTAGTTAGTTAATTAGTTAATCTGAAGGTTTGTAGAGTCAGTTTAGAGTAGCTGCTTGTTTGTTTATCTGAAGGGTTGTAGAGTCAGTTTAGAGTGGCAGCTAGTTAGTTAATCTGAAGGGTTGTAGAGTCAGATTAGAGTGGCTACTAGTTAGTTAATTTGAAGGGTTGTAGAGTCCGTTTAGAGTGGCAACTAGTTAGTTAATCTGAAGGGTTGTAGAGTCAGTTTAGAGTGGCAACTAGTTTGTTAATTAGTTAATCTGAAGGGTTGTAAAATCAGTTTAGATTGGCTGCTAGTTAGTTAATTAGTTCATCTGAAGGGTTGTAGAGTCAGTTTAGAGTGGCTACTAGTTAGTTAATCTGAAGGTTTGTAGAGTCAGTTTAGAGAGGCTGCTAGTTAGTTAATCTGAAGGGTTGTAGAGTCAGTTTAGAGTGGCAACTAGTTAGTTAATTAGTTAATCTGAAGGGTTGTAGAGTCAATTTAGAGTGGCTGCTAGTTAGTTAATCTGAAGGGTTGTAGAGTTAGTTTAGAGTGGCTGCTAGGCAGTTAATCTGAAGGGTTGTAGAGTCAGTTTACAGTGGCTGCTAGTTAGTTAATCTGAAGGGTTGTAGAGTCAGTTTACAGTGGCTGCTAGTTAGTTAATCTGAAGGGTTGTAGAGTCAGTTCAGAGTGGCTGCTAGTTAGTTAATTAGTTCATTTGAGGGGGTTGTAGAGTCAGTTTAGAGTGGCTGCTGGTTTGATAATCTGAAGGGTTGTAGAGTCAGTTTAGAGTGGCTGCTAGTTAGTTAATCTGAAGGGTTGTAGAGTCAGTTCAGAGTGGCTGCTAGTTAGTTAATCTGAAGGGTTGAAGAGTAAATTTAGAGTGGCTGCTATTTAGTTAATCTGAAGGGTTGTAGAGTCAGTTCAGAGTGGCTGCTAGTTAGTTAATTAGTTAATCTGAAGGGTTGTAGAGTCAGTTTAGAGTGGCTGCTAGTTTGTTAATCTGAAGGGTTGAAGAGTCAGTTTAGCGTGGCTGCTAGGTAGTTAATCTGAAGGGTTGTTGAGTCAGTTTAGAGTGGCTGCTAGTTAGTTAATCTGAAGGGTTGTAGAGTCAGTTCAGAGTGGCTGCTAGTTAGTTAATTAGTTCATCTGAAGGGTTGTAGAGTCAGTTTAGAGTGGCTACTAGTTAGTTAGTTAATCTGAAGGGTTGTAGAGTCAGTTTAGAGTGGCAACTAGTTAGTTAATCTGAAGGGTTGTAGTGTCAGTTTAGAGTGGCTGCTAGTTAGTTAATCTGAAGGGTTGTAGAGTCAGTTTAAAGTGGCTGCTAGTTAGTTAATCTGAAGGGTTGAAGAGTAAATTTAGAGTGGCTGCTATTTAGTTAATCTGAAGGGTTGTAGAGTCAATTTAGAGTGGCTGCTAGGTAGTTCATCTGAAGGGTTGTAGAGTCAGTTTAGAGTGGCTGCTAGTTAGTTAATCTGAAGGGTTGTAGAGTCAGTTCAGAGAGGCTGCTAGTTAGTTCATCTGAAGGGTTGTAGAGTCAGTTTAGAGTGGCTGCTAGTTAGTTAATCTGAAGGGTTGTAGTGTCAGTTTAGAGTGGCTGCTAGTTAGTTAATCTGAAGGGTTGTAGAGTCAGTTTAAAGTGGCTGCTAGTTAGTTAATCTGAAGGGTTGAAGAGTAAATTTAGATTGGCTGCTATTTAGTTAATCTGAAGGGTTGTAGAGTCAGTTCAGAGTGGAAACTAGTTAGTTAATTAGTTAATCTGAAGGGTTGTAGAGTCAGTTAGAGTGGCTGCTAGTTAGTTAATCTGAAGGGTTGTAGAGTCAGTTTAGAGTGGCTGCTAGTTAGTTAATCTGAAGGGTTGTAGAGTCAGTTCAGAGTGGCTGCTAGTTAGTTAATTAGTTCATCTGAAGGGTTGTAGAGTCAGTTTAGAGTGGCTACTAGTTAGTTAAGCTGAAGGTTTGCATAGTCAGTTTAGAGTGGCTGCTAGTTAGTTAATCTGAAGGGTTGTAGAGTCCGTTTAGAGTGGCAACAAGTTAGTTAATCTGAAGGGTTGTAGAGTCAGTTTAGAGTGGCTGCTAGTTAGTTAATCTGAAGGGTTGAAGAGTAAATTTAGAGTGGCTGCTATTTAGTTAATCTGAAGGGTTGTAGAGTCAGTTCAGAGTGGCTGCTAGTTAGTTAATTAGTTAATCTGAAGGGTTGTAGAGTCAGTTTAGAGTAGCTGCTTGTTTGTTTATCTGAAGGGTTGTAGAGTCAGTTCAGAGTGGCTGCTAGTTAGTTAATCTGAAGGGTTGAAGAGTAAATTTAGAGTGGCTGCTATTTAGTTAATCTGAAGGGTTGTAGAGTCAGTTCAGAGTGGCTGCTAGTTAGTTAATTAGTTAATCTGAAGGGTTGTAGAGTCAGTTTAGAGTGGCTGCTAGTTTGTTAATCTGAAGGGTTGAAGAGTCAGTTTAGCGTGGCTGCTAGGTAGTTAATCTGAAGGGTTGTTGAGTCAGTTTAGAGTGGCTGCTAGTTAGTTAATCTGAAGGGTTGTAGAGTCAGTTCAGAGTGGCTGCTAGTTAGTTAATTAGTTCATCTGAAGGGTTGTAGAGTCAGTTTAGAGTGGCTACTAGTTAGTTAGTTAATCTGAAGGGTTGTAGAGTCAGTTTAGAGTGGCAACTAGTTAGTTAATCTGAAGGGTTGTAGTGTCAGTTTAGAGTGGCTGCTAGTTAGTTAATCTGAAGGGTTGTAGAGTCAGTTTAAAGTGGCTGCTAGTTAGTTAATCTGAAGGGTTGAAGAGTAAATTTAGAGTGGCTGCTATTTAGTTAATCTGAAGGGTTGTAGAGTCAATTTAGAGTGGCTGCTAGGTAGTTCATCTGAAGGGTTGTAGAGTCAGTTTAGAGTGGCTGCTAGTTAGTTAATCTGAAGGGTTGTAGAGTCAGTTCAGAGAGGCTGCTAGTTAGTTCATCTGACGGGTTGTAGAGTCAGTTTAGAGTGGCTGCTAGTTAGTTAATCTGAAGGGTTGTAGTGTCAGTTTAGAGTGGCTGCTAGTTAGTTAATCTGAAGGGTTGTAGAGTCAGTTTAAAGTGGCTGCTAGTTAGTTAATCTGAAGGGTTGAAGAGTAAATTTAGAGTGGCTGCTATTTAGTTAATCTGAAGGGTTGTAGAGTCAGTTCAGAGTGGAAACTAGTTAGTTAATTAGTTAATCTGAAGGGTTGTAGAGTCAGTTAGAGTGGCTGCTAGTTAGTTAATCTGAAGGGTTGTAGAGTCAGTTTAGAGTGGCTGCTAGTTAGTTAATCTGAAGGGTTGTAGAGTCAGTTCAGAGTGGCTGCTAGTTAGTTAATTAGTTCATCTGAAGGGTTGTAGAGTCAGTTTAGAGTGGCTACTAGTTAGTTAAGCTGAAGGTTTGCATAGTCAGTTTAGAGTGGCTGCTAGTTAGTTAATCTGAAGGGTTGTAGAGTCCGTTTAGAGTGGCAACAAGTTAGTTAATCTGAAGGGTTGTAGAGTCAGTTTAGAGTGGCTGCTAGTTAGTTAATCTGAAGGGTTGAAGAGTAAATGTAGAGTGGCTGCTATTTAGTTAATCTGAAGGGTTGTAGAGTCAGTTCAGAGTGGCTGCTAGTTAGTTAATTAGTTAATCTGAAGGGTTGTAGAGTCAGTTTAGAGTAGCTGCTTGTTTGTTTATCTGAAGGGTTGTAGAGTCAGTTTAGAGTGGCTGCTAGTTAGTTAATCTGAAGGGTTGTAGTGTCAGTTTAGAGTGGCTGCTAGTTAGTTAATCTGAAGGGTTGTAGAGTCAGTTTAAAGTGGCTGCTAGTTAGTTAATCTGAAGGGTTGAAGAGTAAATTTAGAGTGGCTGCTATTTAGTTAATCTGAAGGGTTGTAGAGTCAGTTCAGAGTGGAAACTAGTTAGTTAATTAGTTAATCTGAAGGGTTGTAGAGTCAGTTAGAGTGGCTGCTAGTTAGTTAATCTGAAGGGTTGTAGAGTCAGTTTAGAGTGGCTGCTAGTTAGTTAATCTGAAGGGTTGTAGAGTCAGTTCAGAGTGGCTGCTAGTTAGTTAATTAGTTCATCTGAAGGGTTGTAGAGTCAGTTTAGAGTGGCTACTAGTTAGTTAAGCTGAAGGTTTGCATAGTCAGTTTAGAGTGGCTGCTAGTTAGTTAATCTGAAGGGTTGTAGAGTCCGTTTAGAGTGGCAACAAGTTAGTTAATCTGAAGGGTTGTAGAGTCAGTTTAGAGTGGCTGCTAGTTAGTTAATCTGAAGGGTTGAAGAGTAAATGTAGAGTGGCTGCTATTTAGTTAATCTGAAGGGTTGTAGAGTCAGTTCAGAGTGGCTGCTAGTTAGTTAATTAGTTAATCTGAAGGGTTGTAGAGTCAGTTTAGAGTAGCTGCTTGTTTGTTTATCTGAAGGGTTGTAGAGTCAGTTTAGAGTGGCAGCTAGTTAGTTAATCTGAAGGGTTGTAGAGTCAGTTTAGAGTGGCTGCTAGTTAGTTAATTTGAAGGGTTGTAGAGTCCGTTTAGAGTGGCAACTAGTTAGTTAATCTGAAGGGTTGTAGAGTCAGTTTAGAGTGGCAACTAGTTAGTTAATGACTTAATCTGAAGGGTTGTAAAGTCAGTTTAGAGTGGCTGCTAGTTAGTTAATTAGTTCATCTGAAGGGTTGTAGAGTCAGTTTAGAGTGGCACTAGTTAGTTAATCTGAAGGGTTGTTGAGTCAGTTTAGAGTGGCAACTAGTTAGTTAATTAGTTAATCTGAAGGGTTGTAAAGTCAGTTTAGAGTGGCTGCTAGTTAATTAATCTGAAGAGTTGTAGAGTCAGTTTAGAGTGGCTGCTAGGTAGTTCATCTGAAGGGTTGTAGAGTCAGTTTACAGTGGCTGCTAGTTAGTTAATCTGAAGGGTTGTAGAGTCAGTTTAGAGTGGCTGCTAGTTAGTTAATCTGAAGGGTTGTAGAGTCAGTTTAGAGTGGCTGCTAGTTAGTTAATCTGAAGGGTTGTAGAGTCAGTTTAGAGTGGCTGCTAGTTAGTTAATCTGAAGGGTTGTAGAGTCAGTTCAGAGTGGCTGCTAGTTAGTTAATTAGTTAATTTGAGGGGTTGTAGAGTCAGTTTAGAGTGGCTGCTTGTTTGATAATCTGAAGGGTTGTAGAGTCCGTTTAGAGTGGCTGCAAGTTAGTTAATCTGAAGGGTTGTAGAGTCAGTTCAGAGTGGCTGCTAGTTAGTTAATCTGAAGGGTTGTAGAGTCAGTTTAGAGTGGTTGCTAGTTAGTTATTCTGAAGGGTTGAAGAGTAAATTTAGAGTGCCTGCTATTTAGTTAATCTGAAGGGTTGTAGAGTCAGTTCAGAGTGGCTGCTAGTTAGTTAATTAGTTAATCTGAAGGGTTGTAGAGTCAGTTTAGAGTGGCTGCTAGGTAGTTAATCTGAAGGGTTGTTGAGTCAGTTTAGAGTGGCTGCTAGGTAGTTAATCTGAAGGGTTGTAGAGTCCGTTTAGAGTGGCAACTAGTTAGTTAATCTGAAGGGTTGTAGAGTCAGTTTAGAGTGGCAACTAGTTAGTTAATTAGTTAATCTGAAGGGTTGTTGAGTCAGTTTAGAGTGGCTGCTAGTTAGTTAATCTGAAGGGTTGTAGAGTCCGTTTAGAGTGGCAACTAGTTAGTTAATCTGAAGGGTTGTAGAGTCAGTTTAGAGTGGCAACTAGTTAGTTAATTAGTTAATCTGAAGGGTTGTAAAGTCAGTTTAGAGTGGCTGCAAGTTAATTAATCTGAAGAGTTGTAGAGTCAGTTTAGAGTGGCTGCTAGGTAGTTCATCTGAAGGGTTGTAGAGTCAGTTTACAGTGGCTGCTAGTTAGTTAATCTGAAGGGTTGTAGAGTCAGTTCAGAGTGGCTGCTAGTTAGTTAATCTGAAGGGGTGTAGAGTCAGTTTAGAGTGGGTGCTAGTTAGTTAATCTGAAGGGTTGTAGTGTCAGTTTAGAGTGGCTGCTAGTTAGTTAATCTGAAGGGTTGTAGAGTCAGTTTAGAGTGGCTGCTAGTTAGTTAATCTGAAGGGTTGTAGAGTCAGTTTAGAGTGGCTGCTAGTTAGTTAATCTGAAGGGTTGTAGAGTCCGTTTAGAGTGGCAACTAGTTAGTTAATCTGAAGGGTTGTAGAGTCAGTTTAGAGTGGCAACTAATTAGTTAATTAGTTAATCTGAAGGGTTGTAAAGTCAGTTTAGAGTGGCTGCTAGTTAATTAATCTGAAGAGTTCTAGAGTCAGTTTAGAGTGGCTGCTAGTTAGTTAATCTGAAGTGTTGTAGAGTCAGTTTAGAGAGGCTGCTAGTTAGTTAATCTGAAGGGTTGTAGAGTCAATTTAGAGTGGCTGCTAGTTAGTTAATCTGAAGGGTTTTAGAGTCAGTTCAGAGTGGCTGCTAGTTAGTTAATCTGAAGTGTTGTAGAGTCAGTTCAGAGTGGCTGCTAGTTAGTTAATTAGTTAATCTGAAGGGTTGCAGAGTCAGTTTAGAGTGGCTGCTAGTTTGATAATCTGAAGGGTTGCAGAGTCAGTTTAGAGTGGCTGCTAGTTAGTTAATCTGAAGGGTTGTAGAGTCAATTTAGAGTGGCTGCTAGTTAGTTAATCTTAAGGGTTGTAGAGTCAGTTAAGAGTGGCTGCTAGTTAGTTAATCTGAAGTGTTGTAGAGTCCGTTCAGAGTGGCTGCTAGTTAGTTAATGAGTTAATCTGAAGGGTTGTTGAGTCAGTTTAGAGTGGCTGCTAGTTAGTTAATCTGAAGGGTTGTAGAGTCAGTTTAGAGTGGCTGCTAGTTAGTTAATCTGAAGGGTTGAAGAGTAAATTTAGAGTGGCTGCTATTTAGTTAATCTGAAGGGTTGTAGAGTCAGTTCAGAGTGGCTGCTAGTTAGTTAATTAGTTAATCTGAAGGGTTGTAGAGTCAGTTCGAGTGGCTGCTAGTTAGTTAATTAGTTAATATGAAGGGTTGTAGAGTCAGTTTAGAGTGGCTGCTAGTTTGTTAATCTGAAGGGTTGTAGAGTCAGTTTAGAGTGGCTGCTGGGTAGTTAATCTGAAGGGTTGTTGAGTCAGTTTAGAGTGGCAACTAGTTAGTTAATTAGTTAATCTAAAGGGTTGTAAAGTCAGTTTCGAGTGGCTGCTAGTTAATTAATCTGAAGAGTTCTAGAGTCAGTTTAGAGTGGCTGCTAGTTAGTTCATCTGAAGGGTTGTAGAGTCAGTTTACAGTGGCTGCTAGGTAGTTAATCTGAAGGGTTGTTGAGTAAGTTTAGAGTGGCTGCTAGTTTGTTAATCTGAAGGGTTGTAGAGACCGTTTAGAGTGCTAACTAGTTAGTTAATCTAAAGGGTTGTAGAGTCAGTTTAGAGTGCCAACTAGTTAGTTAATTAGTTAATCTGAAGGGTTGTAAAGTCAGTTTAGAGTGGCTGCTAGTTAATTAATCTGAAGAGTTGTAGAGTCAGTTTAGAGTGGCTGCTAGGTCGTTCATCTGAAGGGTTGTAGAGTCAGTTTACAGTGGCTGCTAGTTAGTTAATCTGAAGGGTTGTTGAGTCAGTTTAGAGTGGCTGCTAGTTAGTTAATCTGAAGGGTTGTAGAGTCAGTTCAGAGTGGCTGCTAGTTAGTTAATCTGAAGGGTTGTAGAGTCAGTTTAGAGTGGGTGCTAGTTAGTTAATCTGAAGGGTTGTAGTGTCAGTTTAGAGTGGCTGCTAGTTAGTTAATCTGAAGGGTTGTAGAGTCAGTTCAGAGTGGCTGCTAGTTAGTTAATCTGAAGGGTTGTAGAGTCAGTTTAGAGTGGGTGCTAGTTAGTTAATCTGAAGGGTTGTAGTGTCAGTTTAGAGTGGCTGCTAGTTAGTTAATCTGAAGGGTTGAAGAGTAAATTTAGAGTGGCTGCTATTTAGTTAATCTGAAGGGTTGTAGAGTCAGTTCAGAGTGGCTTCTAGTTAGTTAATTAGTTAATCTGAAGGGTTGTAGAGTCAGTTGAGAGTGGCTGCTAGTTTGTTAATCTGAAGGGTTGTAGAGTCAGTTTAGAGTGGCTGCTAGGTAGTTAATCTGAAGGGTTGTAGAGTCCGTTTAGAGTGGCAACTAGTTAGTTAATCTGAAGGGTTGTAGAGTCAGTTTAGAGTAGCAACTAGTTAGTTAATTAGTTAATCTAAAGGGTTGTAAAGTCAGTTTAGATTGGCTGCTAGTTAATTAATCTGAAGAGTTCTAGAGTCAGTTCAGAGTGGCTGCTAGGTAGTTCATCTGAAGGGTTGTAGAGTCAGTTTACAGTGGCTGCTAGTTAGTTATTCTGAAGGGTTGAAGAGTAAATTTAGAGTGCCTGCTATTTAGTTAATCTAAAGGGTTGTAGAGTCAGTTCAGAGTGGCTGCTAGTTAGTTAATTAGTTAATCTGAAGGGTTGTAGAGTCAGTTTAGAGTGGCTGCTAGGTAGTTAATCTGAAGGGTTGTTGAGTCAGTTTAGAGTGGCTGCTAGTTAGTTAATCTGAAGGGTTGTAGAGTCCGTTTAGAGTGGCAACTAGTTAGTTAATCTGAAGGGTTGTAGAGTCAGTTTAGAGTGGCAACTAGTTAGTTAATTAGTTAATCTGATGGGTTGTTGAGTCAGTTTAGAGTGGCTGCTAGTTAGTTAATCTGAAGGGTTGTAGAGTCCGTTTAGAGTGGCAACTAGTTAGTTAATCTGAAGGGTTGTAGAGTCAGTTTAGAGTGGCAACTAGTTAGTTAATTAGTTAATCTGAAGGGTTGTAAAGTCAGTTTAGAGTGGCTGCAAGTTAATTAATCTGAAGAGTTGTAGAGTCAGTTTAGAGTGCCTGCTAGGTAGTTCATCTGAAGGGTTGTAGAGTCAGTTTACAGTGGCTGCTAGTTAGTTAATCTGAAGGGTTGAAGAGTCAGTTCAGAGTGGCTGCTAGTTAGTTAATTAGTTAATCTGAAGGGTTGTAGAGTCAGTTAGAGTGGATGCTAGTTAGTTAATCTGAAGGGTTGTAGAGTCAGTTTAGAGTGGCTGCTAGTTAGTTAATCTGAAGGGTTGTAGAGTCAGTTCAGAGTGGCTGCTAGTTAGTTAATTAGTTCATCTGAAGGGTTGTAGAGTCAGTTTAGAGTGGCTACTAGTTAGTTAAGCTGAAGGTTTGCATAGTCAGTTTAGAGTGGCTGCTAGTTAGTTAATCTGAAGGGTTGTAGAGTCCGTTTAGAGTGGCAACAAGTTAGTTAATCTGAAGGGTTGTAGAGTCAGTTTAGAGTGGCTGCTAGTTAGTTAATCTGAAGGGTTGAAGAGTAAATTTAGAGTGGCTGCTATTTAGTTAATCTGAAGGGTTGTAGAGTCAGTTCATAGTGGCTGCTAGTTAGTTAATTAGTTAATCTGAAGGGTTGTAGAGTCAGTTTAGAGTAGCTGCTTGTTTGTTTATCTGAAGGGTTGTAGAGTCAGTTCAGAGTGGCTGCTAGTTAGTTAATCTGAAGGGTTGAAGAGTAAATTTAGAGTGGCTGCTATTTAGTTAATCTGAAGGGTTGTAGAGTCAGTTCAGAGTGGCTGCTAGTTAGTTAATTAGTTAATCTGAAGGGTTGTAGAGTCAGTTTAGAGTGGCTGCTAGTTTGTTAATCTGAAGGGTTGAAGAGTCAGTTTAGCGTGGCTGCTAGGTAGTTAATCTGAAGGGTTGTTGAGTCAGTTTAGAGTGGCTGCTAGTTAGTTAATCTGAAGGGTTGTAGAGTCAGTTCGGAGTGGCTGCTAGTTAGTTAATTAGTTCATCTGAAGGGTTGTAGAGTCAGTTTAGAGTGGCTACTAGTTAGTTAGTTAATCTGAAGGGTTGTAGAGTCAGTTTAGAGTGGCAACTAGTTAGTTAATCTGAAGGGTTGTAGTGTCAGTTTAGAGTGGCTGCTAGTTAGTTAATCTGAAGGGTTGTAAAGTCAGTTTAAAGTGGCTGCTAGTTAGTTAATCTGAAGGGTTGAAGAGTAAATTTAGAGTGGCTGCTATTTAGTTAATCTGAAGGGTTGTAGAGTCAATTTAGAGTGGCTGCTAGGTAGTTCATCTGAAGGGTTGTAGAGTCAGTTTAGAGTGGCTGCTAGTTAGTTAATCTGAAGGGTTGTAGAGTCAGTTCAGAGAGGCTGCTAGTTAGTTCATCTGAAGGGTTGTAGAGTCAGTTTAGAGTGGCTGCTAGTTAGTTAATCTGAAGGGTTGTAGTGTCAGTTTAGAGTGGCTGCTAGTTAGTTAATCTGAAGGGTTGTAGAGTCAGTTTAAAGTGGCTGCTAGTTAGTTAATCTGAAGGGTTGAAGAGTAAATTTAGAGTGGCTGCTATTTAGTTAATCTGAAGGGTTGTAGAGTCAGTTCAGAGTGGAAACTAGTTAGTTAATTAGTTAATCTGAAGGGTTGTAGAGTCAGTTAGAGTGGCTGCTAGTTAGTTAATCTGAAGGGTTGTAGAGTCAGTTCAGAGTGGCTGCTAGTTAGTTAATTAGTTCATCTGAAGGGTTGTAGAGTCAGTTTAGAGTGGCTACTAGTTAGTTAAGCTGAAGGTTTGCATAGTCAGTTTAGAGTGGCTGCTAGTTAGTTAATCTGAAGGGTTGTAGAGTCCGTTTAGAGTGGCAACAAGTTAGTTAATCTGAAGGGTTGTAGAGTCAGTTTAGAGTGGCTGCTAGTTAGTTAATCTGAAGGGTTGAAGAGTAAATTTAGAGTGGCTGCTATTTAGTTAATCTGAAGGGTTGTAGAGTCAGTTCAGAGTGGCTGCTAGTTAGTTAATTAGTTAATCTGAAGGGTTGTAGAGTCAGTTTAGAGTAGCTGCTTGTTTGTTTATCTGAAGGGTTGTAGAGTCAGTTTAGAGTGGCAGCTAGTTAGTTAATCTGAAGGGTTGTAGAGTCAGTTTAGAGTGGCTGCTAGTTAGTTAATTTGAAGGGTTGTAGAGTCCGTTTAGAGTGGCAACTAGTTAGTTAATCTGAAGGGTTGTAGAGTCAGTTTAGAGTGGCAACTAGTTAGTTAATGACTTAATCTGAAGGGTTGTAAAGTCAGTTTAGAGTGGCTGCTAGTTAGTTAATTAGTTCATCTGAAGGGTTGTAGAGTCAGTTTAGAGTGGCACTAGTTAGTTAATCTGAAGGGTTGTTGAGTCAGTTTAGAGTGGCAACTAGTTAGTTAATTAGTTAATCTGAAGGGTTGTAAAGTCAGTTTAGAGTGGCTGCTAGTTAATTAATCTGAAGAGTTGTAGAGTCAGTTTAGAGTGGCTGCTAGGTAGTTCATCTGAAGGGTTGTAGAGTCAGTTTACAGTGGCTGCTAGTTAGTTAATCTGAAGGGTTGTAGAGTCAGTTTAGAGTGGCTGCTAGTTAGTTAATCTGAAGGGTTGTAGAGTCAGTTTAGAGTGGCTGCTAGTTAGTTAATCTGAAGGGTTGTAGAGTCAGTTTAGAGTGGCTGCTAGTTAGTTAATCTGAAGGGTTGTAGAGTCAGTTCAGAGTGGCTGCTAGTTAGTTAATTAGTTAATTTGAGGGGTTGTAGAGTCAGTTTAGAGTGGCTGCTTGTTTGATAATCTGAAGGGTTGTAGAGTCCGTTTAGAGTGGCTGCAAGTTAGTTAATCTGAAGGGTTGTAGAGTCAGTTCAGAGTGGCTGCTAGTTAGTTAATCTGAAGGGTTGTAGAGTCAGTTTAGAGTGGTTGCTAGTTAGTTATTCTGAAGGGTTGAAGAGTAAATTTAGAGTGCCTGCTATTTAGTTAATCTGAAGGGTTGTAGAGTCAGTTCAGAGTGGCTGCTAGTTAGTTAATTAGTTAATCTGAAGGGTTGTAGAGTCAGTTTAGAGTGGCTGCTAGGTAGTTAATCTGAAGGGTTGTTGAGTCAGTTTAGAGTGGCTGCTAGGTAGTTAATCTGAAGGGTTGTAGAGTCCGTTTAGATTGGCAACTAGTTAGTTAATCTGAAGGGTTGTAGAGTCAGTTTAGAGTGGCAACTAGTTAGTTAATTAGTTAATCTGAAGGGTTGTTGAGTCAGTTTAGAGTGGCTGCTAGTTAGTTAATCTGAAGGGTTGTAGAGTCCGTTTAGAGTGGCAACTAGTTAGTTAATCTGAAGGGTTGTAGAGTCAGTTTAGAGTGGCAACTAGTTAGTTAATTAGTTAATCTGAAGGGTTGTAAAGTCAGTTTACAGTGGCTGCTAGTTAGTTAATCTGAAGGGTTGTAGAGTCAGTTCAGAGTGGCTGCTAGTTAGTTAATTAGTTAATTTGAGGGGTTGTAGAGTCAGTTTAGAGTGGCTGCTGGTTTGATAATCTGAAGGGTTGTAGAGTCAGTTTAGAGTGGCTGCTAGTTAGTTAATCTGAAGGGTTGTAGAGTCAGTTCAGAGTGGCTGCTAGTTAGTTAATCTGAAGGGGTGTAGAGTCAGTTTAGAGTGGGTGCTAGTTAGTTAATCTGAAGGGTTGTAGTGTCAGTTTAGAGTGGCTGCTAGTTAGTTAATCTGAAGGGTTGTAGAGTCAGTTTAGAGTGGCTGCTAGTTAGTTAATCTGAAGGGTTGTAGAGTCAGTTTAGAGTGGCTGCTAGTTAGTTAATCTGAAGGGTTGTAGAGTCCGTTTAGAGTGGCAACTAGTTAGTTAATCTGAAGGGTTGTAGAGTCAGTTTAGAGTGGCAACTAATTAGTTAATTAGTTAATCTGAAGGGTTGTAAAGTCAGTTTAGAGTTGGCTGCTAGTTAATTAATCTGAAGAGTTCTAGAGTCAGTTTAGAGTGGCTGCTAGTTAGTTAATCTGAAGTGTTGTAGAGTCAGTTTAGAGAGGCTGCTAGTTAGTTAATCTGAAGGGTTGTAGAGTCAATTTAGAGTGGCTGCTAGTTAGTTAATCTGAAGGGTTTTAGAGTCAGTTCAGAGTGGCTGCTAGTTAGTTAATCTGAAGTGTTGTAGAGTCAGTTCAGAGTGGCTGCTAGTTAGTTAATTAGTTAATCTGAAGGGTTGCAGAGTCAGTTTAGAGTGGCTGCTAGTTTGATAATCTGAAGGGTTGCAGAGTCAGTTTAGAGTGGCTGCTAGTTAGTTAATCTGAAGGGTTGTAGAGTCAATTTAGAGTGGCTGCTAGTTAGTTAATCTTAAGGGTTGTAGAGTCAGTTAAGAGTGGCTGCTAGTTAGTTAATCTGAAGTGTTGTAGAGTCCGTTCAGAGTGGCTGCTAGTTAGTTAATGAGTTAATCTGAAGGGTTGTTGAGTCAGTTTAGAGTGGCTGCTAGTTAGTTAATCTGAAGGGTTGTAGAGTCAGTTTAGAGTGGCTGCTAGTTAGTTAATCTGAAGGGTTGAAGAGTAAATTTAGAGTGGCTGCTATTTAGTTAATCTGAAGGGTTGTAGAGTCAGTTCAGAGTGGCTGCTAGTTAGTTAATTAGTTAATCTGAAGGGTTGTAGAGTCAGTTCGAGTGGCTGCTAGTTAGTTAATTAGTTAATATGAAGGGTTGTAGAGTCAGTTTAGAGTGGCTGCTAGTTTGTTAATCTGAAGGGTTGTAGAGTCAGTTTAGAGTGGCTGCTGGGTAGTTAATCTGAAGGGTTGTTGAGTCAGTTTAGAGTGGCAACTAGTTAGTTAATTAGTTAATCTAAAGGGTTGTAAAGTCAGTTTCGAGTGGCTGCTAGTTAATTAATCTGAAGAGTTCTAGAGTCAGTTTAGAGTGGCTGCTAGTTAGTTCATCTGAAGGGTTGTAGAGTCAGTTTACAGTGGCTGCTAGGTAGTTAATCTGAAGGGTTGTTGAGTAAGTTTAGAGTGGCTGCTAGTTTGTTAATCTGAAGGGTTGTAGAGACCGTTTAGAGTGCTAACTAGTTAGTTAATCTAAAGGGTTGTAGAGTCAGTTTAGAGTGCCAACTAGTTAGTTAATTAGTTAATCTGAAGGGTTGTAAAGTCAGTTTAGAGTGGCTGCTAGTTAATTAATCTGAAGAGTTGTAGAGTCAGTTTAGAGTGGCTGCTAGGTCGTTCATCTGAAGGGTTGTAGAGTCAGTTTACAGTGGCTGCTAGTTAGTTAATCTGAAGGGTTGTAGAGTCAGTTCGGAGTGGCTGCTAGTTAGTTAATTAGTTCATCTGAAGGGTTGTAGAGTCAGTTTAGAGTGGCTACTAGTTAGTTAGTTAATCTGAAGGGTTGTAGAGTCAGTTTAGAGTGGCAACTAGTTAGTTAATCTGAAGGGTTGAAGTGTCAGTTTAGAGTGGCTGCTAGTTAGTTAATCTGAAGGGTTGTAAAGTCAGTTTAAAGTGGCTGCTAGTTAGTTAATCTGAAGGGTTGAAGAGTAAATTTAGAGTGGCTGCTATTTAGTTAATCTGAAGGGTTGTAGAGTCAATTTAGAGTGGCTGCTAGGTAGTTCATCTGAAGGGTTGTAGAGTCAGTTTAGAGTGGCTGCTAGTTAGTTAATCTGAAGGGTTGTAGAGTCAGTTCAGAGAGGCTGCTAGTTAGTTCATCTGAAGGGTTGTAGAGTCAGTTTAGAGTGGCTGCTAGTTAGTTAATCTGAAGGGTTGTAGTGTCAGTTTAGAGTGGCTGCTAGTTAGTTAATCTGAAGGGTTGTAGAGTCAGTTTAAAGTGGCTGCTAGTTAGTTAATCTGAAGGGTTGAAGAGTAAATTTAGAGTGGCTGCTATTTAGTTAATCTGAAGGGTTGTAGAGTCAGTTCAGAGTGGAAACTAGTTAGTTAATTAGTTAATCTGAAGGGTTGTAGAGTCAGTTAGAGTGGCTGCTAGTTAGTTAATCTGAAGGGTTGTAGAGTCAGTTTAGAGTGGCTGCTAGTTAGTTAATCTGAAGGGTTGTAGAGTCAGTTCAGAGTGGCTGCTAGTTAGTTAATTAGTTCATCTGAAGGGTTGTAGAGTCAGTTTAGAGTGGCTACTAGTTAGTTAAGCTGAAGGTTTGCATAGTCAGTTTAGAGTGGCTGCTAGTTAGTTAATCTGAAGGGTTGTAGAGTCCGTTTAGAGTGGCAACAAGTTAGTTAATCTGAAGGGTTGTAGAGTCAGTTTAGAGTGGCTGCTAGTTAGTTAATCTGAAGGGTTGAAGAGTAAATTTAGAGTGGCTGCTATTTAGTTAATCTGAAGGGTTGTAGAGTCAGTTCAGAGTGGCTGCTAGTTAGTTAATTAGTTAATCTGAAGGGTTGTAGAGTCAGTTTAGAGTAGCTGCTTGTTTGTTTATCTGAAGGGTTGTAGAGTCAGTTTAGAGTGGCAGCTAGTTAGTTAATCTGAAGGGTTGTAGAGTCAGTTTAGAGTGGCTGCTAGTTAGTTAATTTGAAGGGTTGTAGAGTCCGTTTAGAGTGGCAACTAGTTAGTTAATCTGAAGGGTTGTAGAGTCAGTTTAGAGTGGCAACTAGTTAGTTAATGACTTAATCTGAAGGGTTGTAAAGTCAGTTTAGAGTGGCTGCTAGTTAGTTAATTAGTTCATCTGAAGGGTTGTAGAGTCAGTTTAGAGTGGCACTAGTTAGTTAATCTGAAGGGTTGTTGAGTCAGTTTAGAGTGGCAACTAGTTAGTTAATTAGTTAATCTGAAGGGTTGTAAAGTCAGTTTAGAGTGGCTGCTAGTTAATTAATCTGAAGAGTTGTAGAGTCAGTTTAGAGTGGCTGCTAGGTAGTTCATCTGAAGGGTTGTAGAGTCAGTTTACAGTGGCTGCTAGTTAGTTAATCTGAAGGGTTGTAGAGTCAGTTTAGAGTGGCTGCTAGTTAGTTAATCTGAAGGGTTGTAGAGTCAGTTTAGAGTGGCTGCTAGTTAGTTAATCTGAAGGGTTGTAGAGTCAGTTTAGAGTGGCTGCTAGTTAGTTAATCTGAAGGGTTGTAGAGTCAGTTCAGAGTGGCTGCTAGTTAGTTAATTAGTTAATTTGAGGGGTTGTAGAGTCAGTTTAGAGTGGCTGCTTGTTTGATAATCTGAAGGGTTGTAGAGTCCGTTTAGAGTGGCTGCAAGTTAGTTAATATGAAGGGTTGTAGAGTCAGTTCAGAGTGGCTGCTAGTTAGTTAATCTGAAGGGTTGTAGAGTCAGTTTAGAGTGGTTGCTAGTTAGTTATTCTGAAGGGTTGAAGAGTAAATTTAGAGTGCCTGCTATTTAGTTAATCTGAAGGGTTGTAGAGTCAGTTCAGAGTGGCTGCTAGTTAGTTAATTAGTTAATCTGAAGGGTTGTAGAGTCAGTTTAGAGTGGCTGCTAGGTAGTTAATCTGAAGGGTTGTTGAGTCAGTTTAGAGTGGCTGCTAGGTAGTTAATCTGAAGGGTTGTAGAGTCCGTTTAGAGTGGCAACTAGTTAGTTAATCTGAAGGGTTGTAGAGTCAGTTTAGAGTGGCAACTAGTTAGTTAATTAGTTAATCTGAAGGGTTGTTGAGTCAGTTTAGAGTGGCTGCTAGTTAGTTAATCTGAAGGGTTGTAGAGTCCGTTTAGAGTGGCAACTAGTTAGTTAATCTGAAGGGTTGTAGAGTCAGTTTAGAGTGGCAACTAGTTAGTTAATTAGTTAATCTGAAGGGTTGTAAAGTCAGTTTAGAGTGGCTGCAAGTTAATTAATCTGAAGAGTTGTAGAGTCAGTTTAGAGTGGCTGCTAGGTAGTTCATCTGAAGGGTTGTAGAGTCAGTTTACAGTGGCTGCTAGTTAGTTAATCTGAAGGGTTGTAGAGTCAGTTCAGAGTGGCTGCTAGTTAGTTAATTAGTTAATTTGAGGGGTTGTAGAGTCAGTCTAGAGTGGCTGCTGGTTTGATAATCTGAAGGGTTGTAGAGTCAGTTTAGAGTGGCTGCTAGTTAGTTAATCTGAAGGGTTGTAGAGTCAGTTCAGAGTGGCTGCTAGTTAGTTAATCTGAAGGGGTGTAGAGTCAGTTTAGAGTGGGTGCTAGTTAGTTAATCTGAAGGGTTGTAGTGTCAGTTTAGAGTGGCTGCTAGTTAGTTAATCTGAAGGGTTGTAGAGTCAGTTTAGAGTGGCTGCTAGTTAGTTAATCTGAAGGGTTGTAGAGTCAGTTTAGAGTGGCTGCTAGTTAGTTAATCTGAAGGGTTGTAGAGTCCGTTTAGAGTGGCAACTAGTTAGTTAATCTGAAGGGTTGTAGAGTCAGTTTAGAGTGGCAACTAATTAGTTAATTAGTTAATCTGAAGGGTTGTAAAGTCAGTTTAGAGTGGCTGCTAGTTAATTAATCTGAAGAGTTCTAGAGTCAGTTTAGAGTGGCTGCTAGTTAGTTAATCTGAAGTGTTGTAGAGTCAGTTTAGAGAGGCTGCTAGTTAGTTAATCTGAAGGGTTGTAGAGTCAATTTAGAGTGGCTGCTAGTTAGTTAATCTGAAGGGTTTTAGAGTCAGTTCAGAGTGGCTGCTAGTTAGTTAATCTGAAGTGTTGTAGAGTCAGTTCAGAGTGGCTGCTAGTTAGTTAATTAGTTAATCTGAAGGGTTGCAGAGTCAGTTTAGAGTGGCTGCTAGTTTGATAATCTGAAGGGTTGCAGAGTCAGTTTAGAGTGGCTGCTAGTTAGTTAATCTGAAGGGTTGTAGAGTCAATTTAGAGTGGCTGCTAGTTAGTTAATCTTAAGGGTTGTAGAGTCAGTTAAGAGTGGCTGCTAGTTAGTTAATCTGAAGTGTTGTAGAGTCCGTTCAGAGTGGCTGCTAGTTAGTTAATGAGTTAATCTGAAGGGTTGTTGAGTCAGTTTAGAGTGGCTGCTAGTTAGTTAATCTGAAGGGTTGTAGAGTCAGTTTAGAGTGGCTGCTAGTTAGTTAATCTGAAGGGTTGAAGAGTAAATTTAGAGTGGCTGCTATTTAGTTAATCTGAAGGGTTGTAGAGTCAGTTCAGAGTGGCTGCTAGTTAGTTAATTAGTTAATCTGAAGGGTTGTAGAGTCAGTTCGAGTGGCTGCTAGTTAGTTAATTAGTTAATATGAAGGGTTGTAGAGTCAGTTTAGAGTGGCTGCTAGTTTGTTAATCTGAAGGGTTGTAGAGTCAGTTTAGAGTGGCTGCTGGGTAGTTAATCTGAAGGGTTGTTGAGTCAGTTTAGAGTGGCAACTAGTTAGTTAATTAGTTAATCTGAAGGGTTGTAAAGTCAGTTTAGAGTGGCTGCTCGTTAATTAATCTGAAGAGTTGTAGAGTCAGTTTAGAGTGGCTGCTAGGTCGTTCATCTGAAGGGTTGTAGAGTCAGTTTACAGTGGCTGCTAGTTAGTTAATCTGAAGGGTTGTTGAGTCAGTTTAGAGTGGCTGCTAGTTAGTTAATCTGAAGGGTTGTAGAGTCAGTTCAGAGTGGCTGCTAGTTAGTTAATCTGAAGGGTTGTAGAGTCAGTTTAGAGTGGGTGCTAGTTAGTTAATCTGAAGGGTTGTAGTGTCAGTTTAGAGTGGCTGCTAGTTAGTTAATCTGAAGGGTTGTAGAGTCAGTTTAGAGTGGCTGCTAGTTAGTTAATCTGAAGGGTTGAAGAGTAAATTTAGAGTGGCTGCTATTTAGTTAATCTGAAGGGTTGTAGAGTCAGTTCAGAGTGGCTTCTAGTTAGTTAATTAGTTAATCTGAAGGGTTGTAGAGTCAGTTGAGAGTGGCTGCTAGTTTGTTAATCTGAAGGGTTGTAGAGTCAGTTTAGAGTGGCTGCTAGGTAGTTAATCTGAAGGGTTGTAGAGTCCGTTTAGAGTGGCAACTAGTTAGTTAATCTGAAGGGTTGTAGAGTCAGTTTAGAGTAGCAACTAGTTAGTTAATTAGTTAATCTAAAGGGTTGTAAAGTCAGTTTAGATTGGCTGCTAGTTAATTAATCTGAAGAGTTCTAGAGTCAGTTCAGAGTGGCTGCTAGGTAGATCATCTGAAGGGTTGTAGAGTCAGTTTACAGTGGCTGCTAGTTAGTTATTCTGAAGGGTTGAAGAGTAAATTTAGAGTGCCTGCTATTTAGTTAATCTGAAGGGTTGTAGAGTCAGTTCAGAGTGGCTGCTAGTTAGTTAATTAGTTAATCTGAAGGGTTGTAGAGTCAGTTTAGAGTGGCTGCTAGGTAGTTAATCTGAAGGGTTGTTGAGTCAGTTTAGAGTGGCTGCTAGTTAGTTAATCTGAAGGGTTGTAGAGTCCGTTTAGAGTGGCAACTAGTTAGTTAATCTGAAGGGTTGTAGAGTCAGTTTAGAGTGGCAACTAGTTAGTTAATTAGTTAATCTGAAGGGGTGGTCGTAGAGGGCGCTGAGTCGGGGGAGTCCGTTAGAGTGGCCGTGCGAAGGGTGTGAGTCAGTTAGAGTGGCCGGTGAACGAGGGTGTCGTGAGGGCGCAGTCGGAGTTGTGAGCAGTGGGCCTGCTAGGTAGTTCATCTGAAGGGTTGTAGAGTCAGTTTACAGTGGCTGCTAGTTAGTTAATCTGAAGGGTTGAAGAGTCAGTTCAGAGTGGCTGCTAGTTAGTTAATTAGTTAATTTGAGGGGTTGTAGAGTCAGTTTAGAGTGGCTGCTGGTTTGATAATCTGAAGGGTTGTAGAGTCAGTTTAGAGTGGCTGCTAGTTAATTAATCTGAAGGGTTGTAGAGTCAGTTCAGAGTGGCTGCTAGTTAGTTAATCTGAAGGGGTGTAGAGTCAGTTTAGAGTGGGTGCTAGTTAGTTAATCTGAAGGGTTGTAGTGTCAGTTTAGAGTGGCTGCTAGTTAGTTAATCTGAAGGGTTGTAGAGTCAGTTTAGAGTGGCTGCTAGTTAGTTAATCTGAAAGGTTGTAGAGTCAGTTTAGAGTGGCTGCTAGTTAGTTAATCTGAAGGGTTGAAGAGTAAATTTAGAGTGGCTGCTATTTAGTTAATCAGAAGGGTTGTAGAGTCAGTTCAGAGTGGCTGCTAGTTAGTTAAATAGTTAATCTGAAGGGTTGTAGAGTCAGTTTAGAGTGGCTGCTAGTTTGTTAATCTGAAGGGTTGTAGAGTCAGTTTAGAGTGGCTGCTAGGTAGTTAATCTGAAGGGTTGTTGAGTCAGTTTAGAGTTGCTGCTAGTTAGTTAATCTGAAGGGTTGTAGAGTCCGTTTAGAGTGGCAACTAGTTATTTAATCTGAAGGGTTGTAGAGTCAGTTTAGAGTGGCAACTAATTAGTTAATTAGTTAATCTTAAGGGTTGTAAAGTCAGTTTAGAGTGGCTGCTAGTTAATTAATCTGAAGAGTTGTAGAGTCAGTTTAGAGTGGCTGCTAGGTAGTTCATCTGAAGGGTTGTAGAGTCAGTTTACAGTGGCTGCTAGTTAGTTAATCTGAAGGGTTGAAGAGTCAGTTCAGAGTGGCTGCTAGTTAGTTAATTAGTTAATTTGAGGGGTTGTAGAGTCAGTTTAGAGTGGCTGCTGGTTTGATAATCTGAAGGGTTGTAGAGTCAGTTTAGAGTGGCTGCTAGTTAATTAATTTGAAGGGTTGTAGAGTCAGTTCAGAGTGGCTGCTAGTTAGTTAATCTGAAGGGGTGTAGAGTCAGTTTAGAGTGGGTGCTAGTTAGTTAATCTGAAGGGTTGTAGTGTCAGTTTAGAGTGGCTGCTAGTTAGTTAATCTGAAGGGTTGTAGAGTCAGTTTAGAGTGGCTGCTAGTTAGTTAATCTGAAAGGTTGTAGAGTCAGTTTAGAGTGGCTGCTAGTTAGTTAATCTGAAGGGTTGAAGAGTAAATTTAGAGTGGCTGCTATTTAGTTAATCAGAAGGGTTGTAGAGTCAGTTCAGAGTGGCTGCTAGTTAGTTAAATAGTTAATCTGAAGGGTTGTAGAGTCAGTTTAGAGTGGCTGCTAGTTTGTTAATCTGAAGGGTTGTAGAGTCAGTTTAGAGTGGCTGCTAGGTAGTTAATCTGAAGGGTTGTTGAGTCAGTTTAGAGTTGCTGCTAGTTAGTTAATCTGAAGGGTTGTAGAGTCCGTTTAGAGTGGCAACTAGTTATTTAATCTGAAGGGTTGTAGAGTCAGTTTAGAGTGGCAACTAATTAGTTAATTAGTTAATCTTAAGGGTTGTAAAGTCAGTTTAGAGTGGCTGCTAGTTAATTAATCTGAAGAGTTGTAGAGTCAGTTTAGAGTGGCTGCTAGGTAGTTCATCTGAAGGGTTGTAGAGTCAGTTTACAGTGGCTGCTAGTTAGTTAATCTGAAGGGTTGTTGAGTCAGTTTAGAGTGGCTGCTAGTTAGTTAATCTGAAGGGTTGTAGAGTCAGTTCAGAGTGGCTGCTAGTTAGTTAATCTGAAGGGTTGTAGAGTCAGTTTAGAGTGGGTGCTAGTTAGTTAATCTGAAGGGTTGTAGTGTCAGTTTAGAGTGGCTGCTAGTTAGTTAATCTGAAGGGTTGTAGAGTCAGTTTAGAGTGGCTGCTAGTTAGTTAATCTGAAGTGTTGAAGAGTAAATTTAGAGTGGCTGCTATTTAGTTAATCTGAAGGGTTGTAGAGTCAGTTCAGAGTGGCTACTAGTTAGTTAATTAGTTAATCTGAAGGGTTGTAGAGTCAGTTGAGAGTGGCTGCTAGTTTGTTAATCTGAAGGGTTGTAGAGTCTGTTTAGAGTGGCTGCTAGGTAGTTAATCTGAAGGGTTGTAGAGTCCGTTTAGAGTGGCAACTAGTTAGTTAATCTGAAGGGTTGTAGAGTCAGTTTAGAGTAGCAACTAGTTAGTTAATTAGTTAATCTAAAGGGTTGTAAAGTCAGTTTAGAGTGGCTTCTAGTTAATTAATCTGAAGAGTTCTAGAGTCAGTTCAGAATGGCTGCTAGGTAGTTCATCTGAAGGGTTGTAGAGTCAGTTTACAGTGGCTGCTAGTTAGTTATTCTGAAGGGTTGAAGAGTAAATTTAGAGTGCCTGCTATTTAGTTAATCTGAAGGGTTGTAGAGTCAGTTCAGAGTGGCTGCTAGTTAGTTAATTAGTTAATTTGAGGGGTTGTAGAGTCAGTTTAGAGTGGCTGCTGGTTTGATAATCTGAAGGGTTGTAGAGTCAGTTTAGAGTGGCTGCTAGTTAGTTAATCTGAAGGGTTGTAGAGTCAGTTCAGAGTGGCTGCTAGTTAGTTAATCTGAAGGGGTGTAGAGTCAGTTTAGAGTGGGTGCTAGTTAGTTAATCTGAAGGGTTGTAGTGTCAGTTTAGAGTGGCTGCTAGTTAGTTAATCTGAAGGGTTGTAGAATCAGTTTAGAGTGGCTGCTAGTTAGTTAATCTGAAGGGTTGTAGAGTCAGTTTAGAGTGGCTGCTAGTTAGTTAATCTGAAGGGTTGAAGAGTAAATTTAGAGTGGCTGCTATTTAGTTAATCAGAAGGGTTGTAGAGTCAGTTCAGAGTGGCTGCTAGTTAGTTAAATAGTTAATCTGAAGGGTTGTAGAGTCAGTTTAGAGTGGCTGCTAGTTTGTTAATCTGAAGGGTTGTAGAGTCAGTTTAGAGTGGCTGCTAGGTAGTTAATCTGAAGGGTTGTTGAGTCAGTTTAGAGTGGCTGCTAGTTAGTTAATCTGAAGGGTTGTAGAGTCCGTTCAGAGTGGCAACTAGTTAGTTAATCTGAAGGGTTGTAGAGTCAGTTTAGAGTGGCAACTAATTAGTTAATTAGTTAATCTGAAGGGTTGTAAAGTCAGTTTAGAGTGGCTGCTAGTTAATTAATCTGAAGAGTTCTAGAGTCAGTTTAGAGTGGCTGCTAGTTAGTTAATCTGAAGTGTTGTAGAGTCAGTTTAGAGAGGCTGCTAGTTAGTTAATCAGAAGGGTTGTAGAGTCAATTTAGAGTGGCTGCTAGTTAGTTAATCTGAAGGGTTTTAGAGTCAGTTAAGAGTGGCTGCTAGTTAGTTAATCTGAAGTGTTGTAGAGTCAGTTCAGAGTGGCTGCTAGTTAGTTAATTATTTAATCTGAAGGGTTGCAGAGTCAGTTTAGAGTGGCTGCTAGTTTGATAATCTGAAGGGTTGTAGAGTCAGTTTAGAGTGGCTGCTAGTTAGTTAATCTGAAGGGTTGAAGAGTAAATTTAGAGTGGCTGCTTTTTAGTTAATCTGAAGGGTTGTAGAGTCAGTTCAGAGTGGCTGCTAGTTAGTTAATTAGTTAATCTGAAGGGTTGTAGAGTCAGTTTAGAGTGGCTGCTAGTTTGTTAATCTGAAGAGGTGTAGAGTCAGTTTTGTGTGGCTGCTCGTTAGTTAATCTGAAGGGTTGTAGAGTCAATTTAGAGTGGCTGCTAGTTAGTTAATCTGAAGGGTTGTAGAGTCAGTTAAGAGTGGCTGCTAGTTAGTTAATCTGAAGTGTTGTAGAGTCCGTTCAGAGTGGCTGCTAGTTAGTTAATGAGTTAATCTGAAGGGTTGTTGAGTCAGTTTAGAGTGGCTGCTAGTTAGTTAATCTGAAGGGTTGTAGAGTCAGTTTAGAGTGGCTGCTAGTTAGTTAATCTGAAGGGTTGAAGAGTAAATTTAGAGTGGCTGCTATTTAGTTAATCTGAAGGGTTGTAGAGTCAGTTCAGAGTGGCTGCTAGTTAGTTAATTAGTTAATCTGAAGGGTTGTAGAGTCAGTTCGGAGTGGCTGCTAGTTAGTTAATTAGTTAATATGAAGGGTTGTAGAGTCAGTTTAGAGTGGCTGCTAGTTTGTTAATCTGAAGGGTTGTAGAGTCAGTTTAGAGTGGCTGCTGGGTAGTTAATCTGAAGGGTTGTTGAGTCAGTTTAGAGTGGCAACTAATTAGTTAATTAGTTAATCTTAAGGGTTGTAAAGTCAGTTTAGAGTGGCTGCTTTTTAGTTAATCTGAAGGGTTGTAGAGTCAGTTCAGAGTGGCTGCTAGTTAGTTAATTAGTTAATCTGAAGGGTTGTAGAGTCAGTTTAGAGTGGCTGCTAGTTTGTTAATCTGAAGAGGTGTAGAGTCAGTTTTGTGTGGCTGCTCGTTAGTTAATCTGAAGGGTTGTAGAGTCAATTTAGAGTGGCTGCTAGTTAGTTAATCTGAAGGGTTGTAGAGTCAGTTTAGAGTGGCTGCTAGGTAGTTCATCTGAAGGGTTGTAGAGTCAGTTTACAGTGGCTGCTAGTTAGTTAATCTGAAGGGTTGTTGAGTCAGTTTAGAGTGGCTGCTAGTTAGTTAATCTGAAGGGTTGTAGAGTCAGTTCAGAGTGGCTGCTAGTTAGTTAATCTGAAGGGTTGTAGAGTCAGTTTAGAGTGGGTGCTAGTTAGTTAATCTGAAGGGTTGTAGTGTCAGTTTAGAGTGGCTGCTAGTTAGTTAATCTGAAGGGTTGTAGAGTCAGTTTAGAGTGGCTGCTAGTTAGTTAATCTGAAGTGTTGAAGAGTAAATTTAGAGTGGCTGCTATTTAGTTAATCTGAAGGGTTGTAGAGTCAGTTCAGAGTGGCTGCTAGTTAGTTAATTAGTTAATCTGAAAGGTTGTAGAGTCAGTTGAGAGTGGCTGCTAGTTAGTTAATCTGAAGGGTTGAAGAGTAAATTTAGAGTGGCTGCTATTTAGTTAATCTGAAGGGTTGTAGAGTCAGTTCAGAGTGGCTACTAGTTAGTTAATTAGTTAATCTGAAGGGTTGTAGAGTCAGTTGAGAGTGGCTGCTAGTTTGTTAATCTGAAGGGCTGTAGAGTCTGTTTAGAGTGGCTGCTAGGTAGTTAATCTGAAGGGTTGTAGAGTCCGTTTAGAGTGGCAACTAGTTAGTTAATCTGAAGGGTTGTAGAGTCAGTTCAGAGTGGCTGCTAGTTAGTTAATCTGAAGGGGTGTAGAGTCAGTTTAGAGTGGGTGCTAGTTAGTTAATCTGAAGGGTTGAAGAGTAAATTTAGAGTGGCTGCTATTTAGTTAATCAGAAGGGTTGTAGAGTCAGTTCAGAGTGGCTGCTAGTTAGTTAAATAGTTAATCTGAAGGGTTGTAGAGTCAGTTTAGAGTGGCTGCTAGTTTGTTAATCTGAAGGGTTGTAGAGTCAGTTTAGAGTGGCTGCTAGGTAGTTAATCTGAAGGGTTGTTGAGTCAGTTTAGAGTGGCTGCTAGTTAGTTAATCTGAAGGGTTGTAGAGTCCGTTCAGAGTGGCAACTAGTTAGTTAATCTGAAGGGTTGTAGAGTCAGTTTAGAGTGGCAACTAATTAGTTAATTAGTTAATCTGAAGGGTTGTAAAGTCAGTTTAGAGTGGCTGCTAGTTAATTAATCTGAAGAGTTCTAGAGTCAGTTTAGAGTGGCTGCTAGTTAGTTAATCTGAAGTGTTGTAGAGTCAGTTTAGAGAGGCTGCTAGTTAGTTAATCAGAAGGGTTGTAGAGTCAATTTAGAGTGGCTGCTAGTTAGTTAATCTGAAGTGTTGTAGAGTCAGTTCAGAGTGGCTGCTAGTTAGTTAATTATTTAATCTGAAGGGTTGCAGAGTCAGTTTAGAGTGGCTGCTAGTTTGATAATCTGAAGGGTTGTAGAGTCAGTTTAGAGTGGCTGCTAGTTAGTTAATCTGAAGGGTTGAAGAGTAAATTTAGAGTGGCTGCTTTTTAGTTAATCTGAAGGGTTGTAGAGTCAGTTCAGAGTGGCTGCTAGTTAGTTAATTAGTTAATCTGAAGGGTTGTAGAGTCAGTTTAGAGTGGCTGCTAGTTTGTTAATCTGAAGGGTTGTAGAGTCAGTTTAGAGTGGCTGCTGGGTAGTTAATCTGAAGGGTTGTTGAGTCAGTTTAGAGTGGCAACTAATTAGTTAATTAGTTAATCTTAAGGGTTGTAAAGTCAGTTTAGAGTGGCTGCTAGTTAATTAATCTGAAGAGTTGTAGAGTCAGTTTAGAGTGGCTGCTAGGTAGTTCATCTGAAGGGTTGTAGAGTCAGTTTACAGTGGCTGCTAGTTAGTTAATCTGAAGGGTTGTTGAGTCAGTTTAGAGTGGCTGCTAGTTAGTTAATCTGAAGGGTTGTTGAGTAAGTTCAGAGTGGCTGCTAGTTAGTTAATTAGTTAATCTGAAGGGTTGTAGAGTCAGTTTAGAGTGGCTGCTAGTTTGTTAATCTGAAGAGGTGTAGAGTCAGTTTTGTGTGGCTGCTCGTTAGTTAATCTGAAGGGTTGTAGAGTCAATTTAGAGTGGCTGCTAGTTAGTTAATCTGAAGTGTTGTAGAGTCCGTTCAGAGTGGCTGCTAGTTAGTTAATGAGTTAATCTGAAGGGTTGTTGAGTCAGTTTAGAGTGGCTGCTAGTTAGTTAATCTGAAGGGTTGTAGAGTCAGTTTAGAGTGGCTGCTAGTTAGTTAATCTGAAGGGTTGAAGAGTAAATTTAGAGTGGCTGCTATTTAGTTAATCTGAAGGGTTGTAGAGTCAGTTCAGAGTGGCTGCTAGTTAGTTAATTAGTTAATCTGAAGGGTTGTAGAGTCAGTTCGGAGTGGCTGCTAGTTAGTTAATTAGTTAATATGAAGGGTTGTAGAGTCAGTTTAGAGTGGCTGCTAGTTTGTTAATCTGAAGGGTTGTAGAGTCAGTTTAGAGTGGCTGCTGGGTAGTTAATCTGAAGGGTTGTTGAGTCAGTTTAGAGTGGCAACTAGTTAGTTAATTAGTTAATCTAAAGGGTTGTAAAGTCAGTTTCGAGTGGCTGCTAGTTAATTAATCTGAAGAGTTCTAGAGTCAGTTTAGAGTGGCTGCTAGTTAGTTCATCTGAAGGGTTGTAGAGTCAGTTTACAGTGGCTGCTAGTTAGTTAATCTGAAGGGTTGTAGAGTCAGTTTAGAGTGGCTGCTAGGTAGTTAATCTGAAGGGTTGTTGAGTAAGTTTAGAGTGGCTGCTAGTTTGTTAATCTGAAGGGTTGTAGAGACCGTTTACAGTGCTAACTAGTTAGTTAATCTAAAGGCTTGTAGAGTCAGTTTAGAGTGGCAACTAGTTAGTTAATGAGTTAATCTGAAGGGTTGTAAAGTCAGTTTAGAGTGGCTGCTAGTTAATTAATCTGAAGAGTTGTAGAGTCAGTTTAGAGTGGCTGCTAGGTAGTTCATCTGAAGGGTTGTAGAGTCAGTTTACAGTGGCTGCTAGTTAGTTAATCTGAAGGGTTGTTGAGTCTGTTTAGAGTGGCTGCTAGTTAGTTAATCTGAAGGGTTGTAGAGTCAGTTCAGAGTGGCTGCTAGTTAGTTAATCTGAAGGGTTGTAGAGTCAGTTTAGAGTGGGTGCTAGTTAGTTAATCTGAAGGGTTGTAGTGTCAGTTTAGAGTGGCTGCTAGTTAGTTAATCTGAAGGGTTGTAGAGTCAGTTTAGAGTGGCTGCTAGTTAGTTAATCTGAAGTGTTGTAGAGTCCGTTCAGAGTGGCTGCTAGTTAGTTAATGAGTTAATCTGAAGGGTTGTTGAGTCAGTTTAGAGTGGCTGCTAGTTAGTTAATCTGAAGGGTTGTAGAGTCAGTTTAGAGTGGCTGCTGGGTAGTTAATCTGAAGGGTTGTTGAGTCAGTTTAGAGTGGCAACTAATTAGTTAATTAGTTAATCTTAAGGGTTGTAAAGTCAGTTTAGAGTGGCTGCTAGTTAATTAATCTGAAGAGTTGTAGAGTCAGTTTAGAGTGGCTGCTAGGTAGTTCATCTGAAGGGTTGTAGAGTCAGTTTACAGTGGCTGCTAGTTAGTTAATCTGAAGGGTTGTTGAGTCAGTTTAGAGTGGCTGCTAGTTAGTTAATCTGAAGGGTTGTTGAGTAAGTTCAGAGTGGCTGCTAGTTAGTTAATTAGTTAATCTGAAGGGTTGTAGAGTCAGTTTAGAGTGGCTGCTAGTTTGTTAATCTGAAGAGGTGTAGAGTCAGTTTTGTGTGGCTGCTCGTTAGTTAATCTGAAGGGTTGTAGAGTCAATTTAGAGTGGCTGCTAGTTAGTTAATCTGAAGGGTTGTAGAGTCAGTTAAGAGTGGCTGCTAGTTAGTTAATCTGAAGTGTTGTAGAGTCCGTTCAGAGTGGCTGCTAGTTAGTTAATGAGTTAATCTGAAGGGTTGTTGAGTCAGTTTAGAGTGGCTCCTTGTTAGTTAATCTGAAGGGTTGTAGAGTCAGTTTAGAGTGGCTGCTAGTTAGTTAATCTGAAGGGTTGAAGAGTAAATTTAGAGTGGCTGCTATTTAGTTAATCTGAAGGGTTGTAGAGTCAGTTCAGAGTGGCTGCTAGTTAGTTAATTAGTTAATCTGAAGGGTTGTAGAGTCAGTTCGGAGTGGCTGCTAGTTAGTTAATTAGTTAATATGAAGGGTTGTAGAGTCAGTTTAGAGTGGCTGCTAGTTTGTTAATCTGAAGGGTTGTAGAGTCAGTTTAGAGTGGCTGCTGGGTAGTTAATCTGAAGGGTTGTTGAGTCAGTTTAGAGTGGCAACTAGTTAGTTAATTAGTTAATCTAAAGGGTTGTAAATTCAGTTTCGAGTGGCTGCTAGTTAATTAATCTGAAGAGTTCTAGAGTCAGTTTAGAGTGGCTGCTAGTTAGTTCATCTGAAGGGTTGTAGAGTCAGTTTACAGTGGCTGCTAGTTAGTTAATCTGAAGGGTTGTAGAGTCAGTTTAGAGTGGCTGCTAGGTAGTTAATCTGAAGGGTTGTTGAGTAAGTTTAGAGTGGCTGCTAGTTTGTTAATCTGAAGGGTTGTAGAGACCGTTTACAGTGCTAACTAGTTAGTTAATCTAAAGGCTTGTAGAGTCAGTTTAGAGTGGCAACTAGTTAGTTAATGAGTTAATCTGAAGGGTTGTAAAGTCAGTTTAGAGTGGCTGCTAGTTAATTAATCTGAAGAGTTGTAGAGTCAGTTTAGAGTGGATGCTAGGTAGTTCATCTGAAGGGTTGTAGAGTCAGTTTACAGTGGCTGCTAGTTAGTTAATCTGAAGGGTTGTTGAGTCTGTTTAGAGTGGCTGCTAGTTAGTTAATCTGAAGGGTTGTAGAGTCAGTTCAGAGTGGCTGCTAGTTAGTTAATCTGAAGGGTTGTAGAGTCAGTTTAGAGTGGGTGCTAGTTAGTTAATCTGAAGGGTTGTAGTGTCAGTTTAGAGTGGCTGCTAGTTAGTTAATCTGAAGGGTTGTAGAGTCAGTTTAGAGTGGCTGCTAGTTAGTTAATCTGAAGTGTTGTAGAGTCCGTTCAGAGTGGCTGCTAGTTAGTTAATGAGTTAATCTGAAGGGTTGTTGAGTCAGTTTAGAGTGGCTGCTAGTTAGTTAATCTGAAGGGTTGTAGAGTCAGTTTAGAGTGGCTGCTAGTTAGTTAATCTGAAGGGTTGAAGAGTAAATTTAGAGTGGCTGCTATTTAGTTAATCTGAAGGGTTGTAGAGTCAGTTCAGAGTGGCTGCTAGTTAGTTAATTAGTTAATCTGAAGGGTTGTAGAGTCAGTTCGGAGTGGCTGCTAGTTAGTTAATTAGTTAATATGAAGGGTTGTAGAGTCAGTTTAGAGTGGCTGCTAGTTTGTTAATCTGAAGGGTTGTAGAGTCAGTTTAGAGTGGCTGCTGGGTAGTTAATCTGAAGGGTTGTTGAGTCAGTTTAGAGTGGCAACTAGTTAGTTAATTAGTTAATCTAAAGGGTTGTAAAGTCAGTTTCGAGTGGCTGCTAGTTAATTAATCTGAAGAGTTCTAGAGTCAGTTTAGAGTGGCTGCTAGTTAGTTCATCTGAAGGGTTGTAGAGTCAGTTTACAGTGGCTGCTAGTTAGTTAATCTGAAGGGTTGTAGAGTCAGTTTAGAGTGGGTGCTAGTTAGTTAATCTGAAGGGTTGTAGTGTCAGTTTAGAGTGGCTGCTAGTTAGTTAATCTGAAGGGTTGTAGAGTCAGTTTAGAGTGGCTGCTAGTTAGTTAATCTGAAGGGTTGAAGAGTAAATTTAGAGTGGCTGCTATTTAGTTAATCTGAAGGGTTGTAGAGTCAGTTCAGAGTGGCTGCTTGTTAGTTAATTAGTTAATCTGAAGGGTTGTAGAGTCAGTTGAGAGTGGCTGTTAGTTTGTTAATCTGAAGGGTTGTAGAGTCAGTTTAGAGTGGCTGCTAGGTAGTTAATCTGAAGGGTTGTAGAGTCCGTTTAGAGTGGCAACTAGTTAGTTAATCTGAAGGGTTGTAGAGTCAGTTTAGAGTAGCAACTAGTTAGTTAATTAGTTAATCTGAAGGGTTGTAGAGTCAGTTTAGAGTGGCTACTAGTTAGATAATCTGAAGGTTTACAGAGTCAGTTTAGAGTGGCTGCTAGTTAGTTAATCTGAAGGGTTGTAGAGTCCGTTTAGAGTGGCAACTAGTTAGTTAATCTGAAGGTTCGTAGAGTCAGTTTAGAGTGGCTGCTAGTTAGTTAATCTGAAGGGTTGAAGAGTAAATTTAGAGCGGCTGCTATTTAGTTAATCTGAAGGGTTGTAGAGTCAGTTCAGAGTGGCTGCTAGTTAGTTAATTAGTTAATCTGAAGGGTTGTAGAGTCAGTTTAGAGTGGCTGCTTGTTTGTTTATCTGAAGGGTTGTAGAGTCAGTTTAGAGTGGCAGCTAGTTAGTTAATCTGAAGGGTTGTTGAGTCAGTTTAGAGTGGCTGCTAGTTAGTTAATCTGAAGGGTTGTAGAGTCCGTTTAGAGTGGCAACTAGTTAGTTAATCTGAAGGGTTGTAGAGTCAGTTTAGAGTGGCAACTAGTTAGTTAATTAGTTAATCTGAAGGGATGTAAAGTCATTTTAGAGTGGCTGCTAGTTAGTTAATTAGTTCATCTGAAGGGTTGTAGAGTCAGTTTAGAGTGGCTACTAGTTAGTTAATCTGAAGGGTTGTAGAGTCAGTTTAGAGTGGCTGCTAGTTAGTTAATCTGAAGGGTTGTAGAGTCAGTTAAGAGTGGCTGCTAGTTAGTTAATCTGAAGTGTTGTAGAGTCAGTTCAGAGTGGCTGCTAGTTAGTTAATTAGTCAATCTGAAGGGTTGTAGAGTCACTTTAGAGTGGCTGCTAGTTTGATAATCTGAAGGGTTGTAGAGTCAGTTTAGAGTGGCTGCTAGTTAGTTAATCTGAAGGGTTGTAGAGTCAGTTTATAGTGGCTGCTAGGTAGTTAATCTGAAGGGTTGTAGAGTCAGTTTAGAGTGGCTGCTAGTTAGTTAATCTGAAGGTTGAAGAGTCAGTTTAGAGTGGCTACTAGTTAGTTATTCTGAAGTGTTGTAGAGTCAGTTTAGAGTGGCAGCTAGTTAGATAATCTGAAGGGTTGTAGAGCCAGTTTAGAGTTGCTGCTAGTTAGTTAATCTGAAGGGTTGTACAGTCAGTTTAGAGTGGAAACTAGTTAGTTAATTAGTTAATCTGAAGGGTTGTAGAGTCAGTTAGAGTGGCTGCTAGTTAGTTAATCTGAAGGGTTGTAGAGTCAGTTTAGAGTGGCTGCTAGTTAGTTAATCTGAAGGGTTGTTGAGTCAGTTTAGAGTGGCTACTAGTTAGATAATCTGAAGGTTTGCAGAGTCAGTTCAGAATGGCTGCTAGTTAGTTAATTAGTTAATCTGAAGGGTTGTAGAGTCAGTTTAGAGTGGCTGCTAGTTTGTTAATCTGAAGGGTTGTAGAGTCAGTTTACAGTGGCGGCTAGGTAGTTAATCTGAAGGGTTGTTGAGTCAGTTTAGAGTGGCTGCTAGTTAGTTAATCTGAAGGGTTGTAGAGTCAGTTTAGAGTGGCAACTAGTTAGTTAATCTGAAGGGTTGTAGAGTCAGTTTAGAGTGGCAACTAGTTAGTTAATTAGTTAATCTGAAGGGTTGTACAGTTAGTTTAGAGTGGCTGCTAGGTAGTTCATCTGAAGGGTTGTAGAGTCAGTTAGAGTGGCGGCTAGTTAGTTAATCTGAAGGGTTGTAGATTCAGTTTAGAGTGGCTGCTAGTTTGTTAATCTGAAGGGTTGTAGAGTCAGTTTAGAGTGGCTGCTAGTTAGTTAATTAGTTAATCTGAAGGGTTGTAGAGTCAGTTTACAGTGGCTGCTAGTTAGTTAATCTGAAGGGTTGTAGAGTCAGTTCAGAGTGGCTGCTAGTTAGTTAATTAGTTAATTTGAGGGGTTGTAGAGTCAGTTTAGAGTGGCTGCTGGTTTGATAATCTGAAGGGTTGTAGAGTCAGTTTAGAGTGGCTGCTAGGTAGTTAATCTGAAGGGTTGTTGAGTCAGTTTAGAGTGGCTGCTAGTTAGTTAATCTGAAGGGTTGTAGAGTCCGTTCAGAGTGGCAACTAGTTAGTTAATCTGAAGGGTTGTAGAGTCAGTTTAGAGTGGCAACTAATTAGTTAATTAGTTAATCTGAAGGGTTGTAAAGTCAGTTTAGAGTGGCTGCTAGTTAATTAATCTGAAGAGTTCTAGAGTCAGTTTAGAGTGGCTGCTAGTTAGTTAATCTGAAGTGTTGTAGAGTCAGTTTAGAGAGGCTGCTAGTTAGTTAATCTGAAGGGTTGTAGAGTCAATTTAGAGTGGCTGCTAGTTAGTTAATCTGAAGGGTTTTAGAGTCAGTTAAGAGTGGCTGCTAGTTAGTTAATCTGAAGTGTTGTAGAGTCAGTTCAGAGTGGCTGCTAGTTAGTTAATTAGTTAATCTGAAGGGTTGTAGAGTCAGTTTAGAGTGGCTGCTAGTTTGTTAATATGAAGAGGTGTAGAGTCAGTTTTGTGTGGCTGCTCGTTAGTTAATCTGAAGGGTTGTAGAGTCAATTTAGAGTGGCTGCTAGTTAGTTAATCTGAAGGGTTGTAGAGTCAGTTAAGAGTGGCTGCTAGTTAGTTAATCTGAAGTGTTGTAGAGTCCGTTCAGAGTGGCTGCTAGTTAGTTAATGAGTTAATCTGAAGGGTTGTTGAGTCAGTTTAGAGTGGCTGCTAGTTAGTTAATCTGAAGGGTTGTAGAGTCAGTTTAGAGTGGCTGCTAGTTAGTTAATCTGAAGGGTTGAAGAGTAAATTTAGAGTGGCTGCTATTTAGTTAATCTGAAGGGTTGTAGAGTCAGTTCAGAGTGGCTGCTAGTTAGTTAATTAGTTAATCTGAAGGGTTGTAGAGTCAGTTTAGAGTGGCTGCTAGTTTGTTAATCTGAAGGGTTGTAGAGTCAGTTTAGAGTGGCTGCTGGGTAGTTAATCTGAAGGGTTGTTGAGTCAGTTTAGAGTGGCAACTAGTTAGTTAATTAGTTAATCTAAAGGGTTGTAAAGTCAGTTTCGAGTGGCTGCTAGTTACTTAATCTGAAGAGTTCTAGAGTCAGTTTAGAGTGGCTGCTAGTTAGTTCATCTGAAGGGTTGTAGAGTCAGTTTACAGTGGCTGCTAGTTAGTTAATCTGAAGGGTTGTAGAGTCAGTTTAGAGTGGCTGCTAGGTAGTTAATCTGAAGGGTTGTAGAGTCAGTTTAGAGTGGCAACTAGTTAGTTAATTAGTTAATCTGAAGGGTTGTACAGTTAGTTTAGAGTGGCTGCTAGGTAGTTCATCTGAAGGGTTGTAGAGTCAGTTAGAGTGGCGGCTAGTTAGTTAATCTGAAGGGTTGTAGATTCAGTTTAGAGTGGCTGCTAGTTTGTTAATCTGAAGGGTTGTAGAGTCAGTTTAGAGTGGCTGCTAGTTAGTTAATTAGTTAATCTGAAGGGTTGTAGAGTCAGTTTACAGTGGCTGCTAGTTAGTTAATCTGAAGGGTTGTAGAGTCAGTTCAGAGTGGCTGCTAGTTAGTTAATTAGTTAATTTGAGGGGTTGTAGAATCAGTTTAGAGTGGCTGCTGGTTTGATAATCTGAAGGGTTGTAGAGTCAGTTTAGAGTGGCTGCTAGGTAGTTAATCTGAAGGGTTGTTGAGTCAGTTTAGAGTGGCTGCTAGTTAGTTAATCTGAAGGGTTGTAGAGTCCGTTCAGAGTGGCAACTAGTTAGTTAATCTGAAGGGTTGTAGAGTCAGTTTAGAGTGGCAACTAATTAGTTAATTAGTTAATCTGAAGGGTTGTAAAGTCAGTTTAGAGTGGCTGCTAGTTAATTAATCTGAAGAGTTCTAGAGTCAGTTTAGAGTGGCTGCTAGTTAGTTAATCTGAAGTGTTGTAGAGTCAGTTTAGAGAGGCTGCTAGTTAGTTAATCTGAAGGGTTGTAGAGTCAATTTAGAGTGGCTGCTAGTTAGTTAATCTGAAGGGTTTTAGAGTCAGTTAAGAGTGGCTGCTAGTTAGTTAATCTGAAGTGTTGTAGAGTCAGTTCAGAGTGGCTGCTAGTTAGTTAATTATTTAATCTGAAGGGTTGCAGAGTCAGTTTAGAGTGGCTGCTAGTTTGATAATCTGAAGGGTTGTAGAGTCAGTTTAGAGTGGCTGCTAGTTAGTTAATCTGAAGGGTTGAAGAGTAAATTTAGAGTGGCTGCTTTTTAGTTAATCTGAAGGGTTGTAGAGTCAGTTCAGAGTGGCTGCTAGTTAGTTAATTAGTTAATCTGAAGGGTTGTAGAGTCAGTTTAGAGTGGCTGCTAGTTTGTTAATATGAAGAGGTGTAGAGTCAGTTTTGTGTGGCTGCTCGTTAGTTAATCTGAAGGGTTGTAGAGTCAATTTAGAGTGGCTGCTAGTTAGTTAATCTGAAGGGTTGTAGAGTCAGTTAAGAGTGGCTGCTAGTTAGTTAATCTGAAGTGTTGTAGAGTCCGTTCAGAGTGGCTGCTAGTTAGTTAATGAGTTAATCTGAAGGGTTGTTGAGTCAGTTTAGAGTGGCTGCTAGTTAGTTAATCTGAAGGGTTGTAGAGTCAGTTTAGAGTGGCTGCTAGTTAGTTAATCTGAAGGGTTGAAGAGTAAATTTAGAGTGGCTGCTATTTAGTTAATCTGAAGGGTTGTAGAGTCAGTTCAGAGTGGCTGCTAGTTAGTTAATTAGTTAATCTGAAGGGTTGTAGAGTCAGTTCGGAGTGGCTGCTAGTTAGTTAATTAGTTAATATGAAGGGTTGTAGAGTCAGTTTAGAGTGGCTGCTAGTTTGTTAATCTGAAGGGTTGTAGAGTCAGTTTAGAGTGGCTGCTGGGTAGTTAATCTGAAGGGTTGTTGAGTCAGTTTAGAGTGGCAACTAGTTAGTTAATTAGTTAATCTAAAGGGTTGTAAAGTCAGTTTCGAGTGGCTGCTAGTTACTTAATCTGAAGAGTTCTAGAGTCAGTTTAGAGTGGCTGCTAGTTAGTTCATCTGAAGGGTTGTAGAGTCAGTTTACAGTGGCTGCTAGTTAGTTAATCTGAAGGGTTGTAGAGTCAGTTTAGAGTGGCTGCTAGGTAGTTAATCTGAAGGGTTGTTGAGTAAGTTTTGTGTGGCTGCTAGTTTGTTAATCTGAAGGGTTGTAGAGACCGTTTACAGTGCTAACTAGTTAGTTAATCTAAAGGCTTGTAGAGTCAGTTTAGAGTGGCAACTAGTTAGTTAATGAGTTAATCTGAAGGGTTGTAAAGTCAGTTTAGAGTGGCTGCTAGTTAATTAATCTGAAGAGTTGTAGAGTCAGTTTAGAGTGTCTGCTAGGTAGTTAATCTGAAGGGTTGTAGAGTCAGTTTACAGTGGATGCTAGTTAGTTAATCTGAAGGGTTGTTGAGTCAGTTTAGAGTGGCTGCTAGTTAGTTAATCTGAAGGGTTGTAGAGTCAGTTCAGAGTGGCTGCTAGTTAGTTAATCTGAAGGGTTGTAGAGTCAGTTTAGAGTGGGTGCTAGTTAGTTAATCTGAAGGGTTGTAGTGTCAGTTTAGAGTGGCTGCTAGTTAGTTAATCTGAAGGGTTGTAGAGTCAGTTTAGAGTGGCTGCTAGTTAGTTAATCTGAAGGGTTGAAGAGTAAATTTAGAGCGGCTGCTATTTAGTTAATCTGAAGGGTTGTAGAGTCAGTTCAGAGTGGCTGCTAGTTAGTTAATTAGTTAATCTGAAGGGTTGTAGAGTCAGTTGAGAGTGGCAGCTAGTTAGTTAATCTGAAGGGTTGTTGAGTCAGTTTAGAGTGGCTGCTAGTTAGTTAATCTGAAGGGTTGTAGAGTCCATTTTGAGTGGCAACTAGTTAGTTAATCTGAAGGGTTGTAGAGTCAGTTTAGAGTGGCAACTAGTTAGTTAATTAGTTAATCTGAAGGGTTGTAAAGTCATTTTAGAGTGGCTGCTAGTTAGTTAATTAGTTCATCTGAAGGGTTGTAGAGTCAGTTTAGAGTGGCTACTAGTTAGTTAATCTGAAGGGTTGTAGAGTCAGTTTAGAGTGGCTGCTAGTTAGTTAATCTGAAGGGTTGTAGAGTCAGTTAAGAGTGGCTGCTAGTTAGTTAATCTGAAGTGTTGTAGAGTCAGTTCAGAGTGGCTGCTATTTAGTTAATTAGTCAATCTGAAGGGTTGTAGAGTCACTTTAGAGTGGCTGCTAGTTTGATAATCTGAAGGGTTGTAGAGTCAGTTTAGAGTGGCTGCTAATTAGTTAATCTGAATGGTTGTAGAGTCAGTTTATAGTGGCTGCTAGGTAGTTAATCTGAAGGGTTGTAGAGTCAGTTTAGAGTGGCTGCTAGTTAGTTAATCTGAAGGTTGAAGAGTCAGTTTAGAGTGGCTACTAGTTAGTTATTCTGAAGTGTTGTAGAGTCAGTTTAGAGTGGCAACTAGTTAGATAATCTGAAGGGTTGTAGAGCCAGTTTAGAGTTGCTGCTAGTTAGTTAATCTGAAGGGTTGTACAGTCAGTTTAGAGTGGAAACTAGTTAGTTAATTAGTTAATCTGAAGGGTTGTAGAGTCAGTTAGAGTGGCTGCTAGTTAGTTAATCTGAAGGGTTGTAGAGTCAGTTTAGAGTGGCTGCTAGTTAGTTAATCTGAAGGGTTGTTGAGTCAGTTTAGAGTGGCTACTAGTTAGATAATCTGAAGGTTTGCAGAGTCAGTTCAGAATGGCTGCTAGTTAGTTAATTAGTTAATCTGAAGGGTTGTAGAGTCAGTTTAGAGTGGCTGCTAGTTTGTTAATCTGAAGGGTTGTAGAGTCAGTTTACAGTTGCGGCTAGGTAGTTAATCTGAAGGGTTGTTGAGTCAGTTTAGAGTGGCTGCTAGTTAGTAAATCTGAAGGGTTGTAGAGTCCGTTTAGAGTGGCAACTAGTTAGTTAATCTGAAGGGTTGTAGAGTCAGTTTAGAGTGGCAACTAGTTAGTTAATTAGTTAATCTGAAGGGTTGTAGAGTTAGTTTAGAGTGGCTGCTAGGTAGTTCATCTGAAGGGTTGTAGAGTCAGTTAGAGTGGCGGCTAGTTAGTTAATCTGAAGGGTTGTAGATTCAGTTTAGAGTGGCTGCTAGTTTGTTAATCTGAAGGGTTGTAGAGTCAGTTTAGAGTGGCTGCTAGTTAGTTAATTAGTTAATCTGAAGGGTTGTAGAGTCAGTTTAGAGTGGCTGCTAGTTTGTTAATCTGAAGGGTTGTAGAGTCAGTTTACAGTGGCGGCTAGGTAGTTAATCTGAAGGGTTGTTGAGTCAGTTTAGAGTGGCTGCTAGTTAGTTAATCTGAAGGGTTGTAGAGTCAGTTTAGAGTGGCAACTAGTTAGTTAATTAGTTAATCTGAAGGGTTGTAGAGTTAGTTTAGAGTGGCTGCTAGGTAGTTCATCTGAAGGGTTGTAGAGTCAGTTTAGAGTGGCTGCTAGTTAGTTAATCTGAAGGGTTGTAGATTCAGTTTAGAGTGGCTGCTAGTTAGTTAATCTGAAGGGCTGTAGAGTCAGATTAGAGTGGCTGCTAGTTAGTTAATCTGAAGGGTTGTAGAGTCCGTTTAGAGTGGCAACTAGTTAGTTAATCTGAAGGGTTGTAGAGTCAGTTTAGAGTGCCAACTAGTTAGTTAATCTGAAGGGTTGTAGAGTCAGTTTAGAGTGGCTGCTAGTTAGTTAATCTGAAGGGTTGTAGAGTCCGTTTAGAGTGGCAACTAGTTAGTTAATCTGAAGGGTTGTAGAGTCAGTTTAGAGTGGCAACTAATTAGTTAATTAGTTAATCTGAAGGGTTGTAAAGTCAGTTTAGAGTGGCTGCTAGTTAATTAATCTGAAGAGTTCTAGAGTCAGTTTAGAGTGGCTGCTAGTTAGTTAATCTGAAGTGTTGTAGAGTCAGTTTAGAGAGGCTGCTAGTTAGTTAATCTGAAGGGTTGTAGAGTCAATTTAGAGTGGCTGCTAGTTAGTTAATCTGAAGGGTGTTAGAGTCAGTTCAGAGTGGCTGCTAGTTAGTTAATCTGAAGTGTTGTAGAGTCAGTTCAGAGTGGCTGCTAGTTAGTTAATTAGTTAATCTGAAGGGTTGCAGAGTCAGTTTAGAGTGGCTGCTAGTTTGATAATCTGAAGGGTTGTAGAGTCAGTTTAGAGTGGCTGCTAGTTAGTTAATCTGAAGGGTTGTAGAGTCCGTTCAGAGTGGCTGCTAGTTAGTTAATGAGTTAATCTGAAGGGTTGTTGAGTCAGTTTAGAGTGGCTGCTAGTTAGTTAATCTGAAGGGTTGAAGAGTAAATTTAGAGTGGCTGCTATTTAGTTAATCTGAAGGGTTGTTGAGTCAGTTCGAGTGGCTGCTAGTTAGTTAATTAGTTAATATGAAGGGTTGTAGAGTCAGTTTAGAGTGTCTGCTAGTTAGTTAATCTGAAGGGTTGTAGAGTCAGTTCAGAGTGGCTGCTAGTTAGTTAATCTGAAGGGTTGTAGAGTCAGTTTAGAGTGGGTGCTAGTTAGTTAATCTGAAGGGTTGTAGTGTCAGTTTAGAGTGGCTGCTAGTTAGTTAATCTGAAGGGTTGTAGAGTCAGTTTAGAGTGGCTGCTAGTTAGTTAATCTGAAGGGTTGAAGAGTAAATTTAGAGTGGCTGCTATTTAGTTAATCTGAAGGGTTGTAGAGTCAGTTCAGAGTGGCTGCTAGTTAGTTAATTAGTTAATCTGAAGGGTTGTAGAGTCAGTTCGAGTGGCTGCTAGTTAGTTAATTAGTTAATATGAAGGGTTGTAGAGTCAGTTTAGAGTGGCTGCTAGTTTGTTAATCTGAAGGGTTGTAGAGTCAGTTTAGAGTGGCTGCTGGGTAGTTAATCTGAAGGGTTGTTGAGTCAGTTTAGAGTGGCAACTAGTTAGTTAATTAGTTAATCTAAAGGGTTGTAAAGTCAGTTTCGAGTGGCTGCTAGTTAATTAATCTGAAGAGTTCTAGAGTCAGTTTAGAGTGGCTGCTAGTTAGTTCATCTGAAGGGTTGTAGAGTCAGTTTACAGTGGCTGCTAGGTAGTTAATCTGAAGGGTTGTTGAGTAAGTTTAGAGTGGCTGCTAGTTTGTTAATCTGAAGGGTTGTAGAGACCGTTTAGAGTGCTAACTAGTTAGTTAATCTAAAGGGTTGTAGAGTCAGTTTAGAGTGCCAACTAGTTAGTTAATTAGTTAATCTGAAGGGTTGTAAAGTCAGTTTAGAGTGGCTGCTAGTTAATTAATCTGAAGAGTTGTAGAGTCAGTTTAGAGTGGCTGCTAGGTCGTTCATCTGAAGGGTTGTAGAGTCAGTTTACAGTGGCTGCTAGTTAGTTAATCTGAAGGGTTGTTGAGTCAGTTTAGAGTGGCTGCTAGTTAGTTAATCTGAAGGGTTGTAGAGTCAGTTCAGAGTGGCTGCTAGTTAGTTAATCTGAAGGGTTGTAGAGTCAGTTTAGAGTGGGTGCTAGTTAGTTAATCTGAAGGGTTGTAGTGTCAGTTTAGAGTGGCTGCTAGTTAGTTAATCTGAAGGGTTGTAGAGTCAGTTTAGAGTGGCTGCTAGTTAGTTAATCTGAAGGGTTGAAGAGTAAATTTAGAGTGGCTGCTATTTAGTTAATCTGAAGGGTTGTAGAGTCAGTTCAGAGTGGCTGCTAGTTAGTTAATTAGTTAATCTGAAGGGTTGTAGAGTCAGTTGAGAGTGGCTGCTAGTTTGTTAATCTGAAGGGTTGTAGAGTCAGTTTAGAGTGGCTGCTAGGTAGTTAATCTGAAGGGTTGTAGAGTCCGTTTAGAGTGGCAACTAGTTAGTTAATCTGAAGGGTTGTAGAGTCAGTTTAGAGTAGCAACTAGTTAGTTAATTAGTTAATCTAAAGGGTTGTAAAGTCAGTTTAGAGTGGCTGCTAGTTAATTAATCTGAAGAGTTCTAGAGTCAGTTCAGAGTGGCTGCTAGCTAGTTCATCTGAAGGGTTGTAGAGTCAGTTTACAGTGGCTGCTAGTTAGTTATTCTGAAGGGTTGAAGAGTAAATTTAGAGTGCCTGCTATTTAGTTAATCTGAAGGGTTGTAGAGTCAGTTCAGAGTGGCTGCTAGTTAGTTAATTAGTTAATCTGAAGGGTTGTAGAGTCAGTTTAGAGTGGCTGCTGGGTAGTTAATCTGAAGGGTTGTTGAGTCAGTTTAGAGTGGCAACTAGTTAGTTAATTAGTTAATCTAAAGGGTTGTAAAGTCAGTTTCGAGTGGCTGCTAGTTAATTAATCTGAAGAGTTCTAGAGTCAGTTTAGAGTGGCTGCTAGTTAGTTCATCTGAAGGGTTGTAGAGTCAGTTTACAGTGGCTGCTAGGTAGTTAATCTGAAGGGTTGTTGAGTAAGTTTAGAGTGGCTGCTAGTTTGTTAATCTGAAGGGTTGTAGAGACCGTTTAGAGTGCTAACTAGTTAGTTAATCTAAAGGGTTGTAGAGTCAGTTTAGAGTGCCAACTAGTTAGTTAATTAGTTAATCTGAAGGGTTGTAAAGTCAGTTTAGAGTGGCTGCTAGTTAATTAATCTGAAGAGTTGTAGAGTCAGTTTAGAGTGGCTGCTAGGTCGTTCATCTGAAGGGTTGTAGAGTCAGTTTACAGTGGCTGCTAGTTAGTTAATCTGAAGGGTTGTTGAGTCAGTTTAGAGTGGCTGCTAGTTAGTTAATCTGAAGGGTTGTAGAGTCAGTTCAGAGTGGCTGCTAGTTAGTTAATCTGAAGGGTTGTAGAGTCAGTTTAGAGTGGGTGCTAGTTAGTTAATCTGAAGGGTTGTAGTGTCAGTTTAGAGTGGCTGCTAGTTAGTTAATCTGAAGGGTTGTAGAGTCAGTTTAGAGTGGCTGCTAGTTAGTTAATCTGAAGGGTTGAAGAGTAAATTTAGAGTGGCTGCTATTTAGTTAATCTGAAGGGTTGTAGAGTCAGTTCAGAGTGGCTGCTAGTTAGTTAATTAGTTAATCTGAAGGGTTGTAGAGTCAGTTGAGAGTGGCTGCTAGTTTGTTAATCTGAAGGGTTGTAGAGTCAGTTTAGAGTGGCTGCTAGGTAGTTAATCTGAAGGGTTGTAGAGTCCGTTTAGAGTGGCAACTAGTTAGTTAATCTGAAGGGTTGTAGAGTCAGTTTAGAGTAGCAACTAGTTAGTTAATTAGTTAATCTAAAGGGTTGTAAAGTCAGTTTAGAGTGGCTGCTAGTTAATTAATCTGAAGAGTTCTAGAGTCAGTTCAGAGTGGCTGCTAGCTAGTTCATCTGAAGGGTTGTAGAGTCAGTTTACAGTGGCTGCTAGTTAGTTATTCTGAAGGGTTGAAGAGTAAATTTAGAGTGCCTGCTATTTAGTTAATCTGAAGGGTTGTAGAGTCAGTTCAGAGTGGCTGCTAGTTAGTTAATTAGTTAATCTGAAGGGTTGTAGAGTCAGTTTAGAGTGGCTGCTAGGTAGTTAATCTGAAGGGTTGTAGAGTCAGTTTAGAGTGGCTGCTAGTTAGTTAATCTGAAGGGTTGTAGAGTCCGTTTAGAGTGGCAACTAGTTAGTTAATCTGAAGGGTTGTAGAGTCAATTTAGAGTGGCAACTAGTTAGTTAATTAGTTAATCTGAAGGGTTGTAAAGTCAGTTTAGAGTGGCTGCAAGTTAATTAATCTGAAGAGTTGTAGAGTCAGTTTAGAGTGGCTGCTAGGTAGTTCATCTGAAGGGTTGTAGAGTCAGTTTACAGTGGCTGCTAGTTAGTTAATCTGAAGGGTTGAAGAGTCAGTTCAGAGTGGCTGCTAGTTAGTTAATTAGTTAATTTGAGGGGTTGTAGAGTCAGTTTAGAGTGGCTGCTGGTTTGATAATCTGAAGGGTTGTAGAGTCAGTTTAGAGTGGCTGCTAGTTAATTAATCTGAAGGGTTGTAGAGTCAGTTCAGAGTGGCTGCTAGTTAGTTAATCTGAAGGGGTGTAGAGTCAGTTTAGAGTGGGTGCTAGTTAGTTAATCTGAAGGGTTGTAGTGTCAGTTTAGAGTGGCTGCTAGTTAGTTAATCTGAAGGGTTGTAGAGTCAGTTTAGAGTGGCTGCTAGTTAGTTAATCTGAAAGGTTGTAGAGTCAGTTTAGAGTGGCTGCTAGTTAGTTAATCTGAAGGGTTGAAGAGTAAATTTAGAGTGGCTGCTATTTAGTTAATCAGAAGGGTTGTAGAGTCAGTTCAGAGTGGCTGCTAGTTAGTTAAATAGTTAATCTGAAGGGTTGTAGAGTCAGTTTAGAGTGGCTGCTAGTTTGTTAATCTGAAGGGTTGTAGAGTCAGTTTAGAGTGGCTGCTAGGTAGTTAATCTGAAGGGTTGTTGAGTCAGTTTAGAGTTGCTGCTAGTTAGTTAATCTGAAGGGTTGTAGAGTCCGTTTAGAGTGGCAACTAGTTAGTTAATCTGAAGGGTTGTAGAGTCAGTTTAGAGTGGCAACTAATTAGTTAATTAGTTAATCTTAAGGGTTGTAAAGTCAGTTTAGAGTGGCTGCTAGTTAATTAATCTGAAGAGTTGTAGAGTCAGTTTAGAGTGGCTGCTAGGTAGTTCATCTGAAGGGTTGTAGAGTCAGTTTACAGTGGCTGCTAGTTAGTTAATCTGAAGGGTTGTAGAGTCAGTTCAGAGTGGCTGCTAGTTAGTTAATCTGAAGGGTTGTAGAGTCAGTTTAGAGTGGGTGCTAGTTACTTAATCTGAAGGGTTGTAGTGTCAGTTTAGAGTGGCTGCTAGTTAGTTAATCTGAAGGGTTGTAGAGTCAGTTTAGAGTGGCTGCTAGTTAGTTAATCTGAAGGGTTGAAGAGTAAATTTAGAGTGGCTGCTATTTAGTTAATCTGAAGGGTTGTAGAGTCAGTTCAGAGTGGCTGCTAGTTAGTTAATTAGTTAATCTGAAAGGTTGTAGAGTCAGTTGAGAGTGGCTGCTAGTTAGTTAATCTGAAGGGTTGAAGAGTAAATTTAGAGTGGCTGCTATTTTGTTAATCTGAAGGGTTGTAGAGTCAGTTCAGAGTGGCTACTAGTTAGTTAATTAGTTAATCTGAAGGGTTGTAGAGTCAGTTGAGAGTGGCTGCTAGTTTGTTAATCTGAAGGGTTGTAGAGTCTGTTTAGAGTGGCTGCTAGGTAGTTAATCTGAAGGGTTGTAGAGTCCGTTTAGAGTGGCAACTAGTTAGTTAATCTGAAGGGTTGTAGAGTCAGTTTAGAGTAGCAACTAGTTAGTTAATTAGTTAATCTAAAGGGCTGTAAAGTCAGTTTAGAGTGGCTTCTAGTTAATTAATCTGAAGAGTTCTAGAGTCAGTTCAGAGTGGCTGCTAGGTAGTACATCTGAAGGGTTGTAGAGTCAGTTTACAGTGGCTGCTAGTTAGTTATTCTGAAGGGTTGAAGAGTAAATTTAGAGTGCCTGCTATTTAGTTAATCTGAAGGGTTGTAGAGTCAGTTCAGAGTGGCTGCTAGTTAGTTAATCAGTTAATCTGAAGGGTTGTAGAGTCGGTTTAGAGTGGCTGCTAGGTAGTTAATCTGAAGGGTTGTTGAGTCAGTTTAGAGTGGCTGCTAGTTAGTTAATTAGTTAATCTGAAGGGTTGTTGAGTCAGTTTAGAGTGGCTGCTAGTTAGTTAATCTGAAGGGTTGTAGAGTCAGTTTAGAGTGGCAACTAGTTAGTTAATCTGAAGGGTTGTAGAGTCAGTTTAGAGTGGCAACTAGTTAGTTAATTAGTTAATCTGAAGGGTTGTAAAGTCAGTTTAGAGTGGCTGCAAGTTAATTAATCTGAAGAGTTGTAGAGTCAGTTTAGAGTGGCTGCTAGGTAGTTCATCTGAAGGGTTGTAGAGTCAGTTTACAGTGGCTGCTAGTTAGTTAATCTGAAGGGTTGTAGAGTCAGTTCAGAGTGGCTGCTAGTTAGTTAATTAGTTAATTTGAGGGGTTGTAGAGTCAGTTTAGAGTGGCTGCTAGTTAATTAATCTGAAGAGTTCTAGAGTCAGTTTAGATTGGCTGCTAGTTAGTTAATCTGAAGTGTTGTAGAGTCAGTTTAGAGAGGCTGCTAGTTAGTTAATCTGAAGGTTCGTAGAGTCAGTTTAGAGTGGCTGCTAGTTAGTTAATCTGAAGGGTTGAAGAGTAAATTTAGAGCGGCTGCTATTTAGTTAATCTGAAGGGTTGTAGAGTCAGTTCAGAGTGGCTACTAGTTAGTTAATTAGTTAATCTGAAGGGTTGTAGAGTCAGTTGAGAGTGGCTGCTAGTTTGTTAATCTGAAGGGTTGTAGAGTCTGTTTAGAGTGGCTGCTAGGTAGTTAATCTGAAGGGTTGTAGAGTCCGTTTAGAGTGGCAACTAGTTAGTTAATCTGAAGGGTTGTAGAGTCAGTTTAGAGTAGCAACTAGTTAGTTAATTAGTTAATCTAAAGGGCTGTAAAGTCAGTTTAGAGTGGCTTCTAGTTAATTAATCTGAAGAGTTCTAGAGTCAGTTCAGAGTGGCTGCTAGGTAGTACATCTGAAGGGTTGTAGAGTCAGTTTACAGTGGCTGCTAGTTAGTTATTCTGAAGGGTTGAAGAGTAAATTTAGAGTGCCTGCTATTTAGTTAATCTGAAGGGTTGTAGAGTCAGTTCAGAGTGGCTGCTAGTTAGTTAATCAGTTAATCTGAAGGGTTGTAGAGTCGGTTTAGAGTGGCTGCTAGGTAGTTAATCTGAAGGGTTGTTGAGTCAGTTTAGAGTGGCTGCTAGTTAGTTAATTAGTTAATCTGAAGGGTTGTTGAGTCAGTTTAGAGTGGCTGCTAGTTAGTTAATCTGAAGGGTTGTAGAGTCAGTTTAGAGTGGCAACTAGTTAGTTAATCTGAAGGGTTGTAGAGTCAGTTTAGAGTGGCAACTAGTTAGTTAATTAGTTAATCTGAAGGGTTGTAAAGTCAGTTTAGAGTGGCTGCAAGTTAATTAATCTGAAGAGTTGTAGAGTCAGTTTAGAGTGGCTGCTAGGTAGTTCATCTGAAGGGTTGTAGAGTCAGTTTACAGTGGCTGCTAGTTAGTTAATCTGAAGGGTTGTAGAGTCAGTTCAGAGTGGCTGCTAGTTAGTTAATTAGTTAATTTGAGGGGTTGTAGAGTCAGTTTAGAGTGGCTGCTAGTTAATTAATCTGAAGAGTTCTAGAGTCAGTTTAGATTGGCTGCTAGTTAGTTAATCTGAAGTGTTGTAGAGTCAGTTTAGAGAGGCTGCTAGTTAGTTAATCTGAAGGTTCGTAGAGTCAGTTTAGAGTGGCTGCTAGTTAGTTAATCTGAAGGGTTGAAGAGTAAATTTAGAGCGGCTGCTATTTAGTTAATCTGAAGGGTTGTAGAGTCAGTTCAGAGTGGCTGCTAGTTAGTTAATTAGTTAATCTGAAGGGTTGTAGAGTCAGTTTAGAGTGGCTGCTTGTTTGTTTATCTGAAGGGTTGTAGAGTCAGTTTAGAGTGGCAGCTAGTTAGTTAATCTGAAGGGTTGTTGAGTCAGTTTAGAGTGGCTGCTAGTTAGTTAATCTGAAGGGTTGTAGAGTCCGTTTAGAGTGGCAACTAGTTAGTTAATCTGAAGGGTTGTAGAGTCAGTTTAGAGTGGCAACTAGTTAGTTAATTAGTTAATCTGAAGGGTTGTAAAGTCATTTTAGAGTGGCTGCTAGTTAGTTAATTAGTTCATCTGAAGGGTTGTAGAGTCAGTTTAGAGTGGCTACTAGTTAGTTAATCTGAAGGGTTGTAGAGTCAGTTTAGAGTGGCTGCTAGTTAGTTAATCTGAAGGGTTGTAGAGTCAGTTAAGAGTGGCTGCTAGTTAGTTAATCTGAAGTGTTGTAGAGTCAGTTCAGAGTGGCTGCTAGTTAGTTAATTAGTCAATCTGAAGGGTTGTAGAGTCACTTTAGAGTGGCTGCTAGTTTGATAATCTGAAGGGTTGTAGAGTCAGTTTAGAGTGGCTGCTAGTTAGTTAATCTGAAGGGTTGTAGAGTCAGTTTATAGTGGCTGCTAGGTAGTTAATCTGAAGGGTTGTAGAGTCAGTTTAGAGTGGCTGCTAGTTAGTTAATCTGAAGGTTGAAGAGTCAGTTTAGAGTGGCTACTAGTTAGTTAATTAGTTAATCTGAAGGGTTGTAGAGTCAGTTAGAGTGGCTGCTAGTTAGTTAATCTGAAGTGTTGTAGAGTCAGTTTAGAGTGGCTGCTAGTTAGTTAATCTGAAGGGTTGTTGAGTCAGTTTAGAGTGGCTACTAGTTAGATAATCTGAAGGTTTGCAGAGTCAGTTCAGAATGGCTGCTAGTTAGTTAATTAGTTAATCTGAAGGGTTGTAGAGTCAGTTTAGAGTGGCTGCTAGTTTGTTAATCTGAAGGGTTGTAGAGTCAGTTTACAGTGGCGGCTAGGTAGTTAATCTGAAGGGTTGTTGAGTCAGTTTAGAGTGGCTGCTAGTTAGTTAATCTGAAGGGTTGTAGAGTCCGTTTAGAGTGGCAACTAGTTAGTTAATCTGAAGGGTTGTAGAGTCAGTTTAGAGTGGCAACTAGTTAGTTAATTAGTTAATCTGAAGGGTTGTAGAGTTAGTTTAGAGTGGCTGCTAGGTAGTTCATCTGAAGGGTTGTAGAGTCAGTTAGAGTGGCGGCTAGTTAGTTAATCTGAAGGGTTGTAGATTCAGTTTAGAGTGGCTGCTAGTTTGTTAATCTGAAGGGTTGTAGAGTCAGTTTAGAGTGGCTGCTAGTTAGTTAATTAGTTAATCTGAAGGGTTGTAGAGTCAGTTTAGAGTGGCTGCTAGTTTGTTAATCTGAAGGGTTGTAGAGTCAGTTTACAGTGGCGGCTAGGTAGTTAATCTGAAGGGTTGTTGAGTCAGTTTAGAGTGGCTGCTAGTTAGTTAATCTGAAGGGTTGTAGAGTCAGTTAGAGTGGCGGCTAGTTAGTTAATCTGAAGGGTTGTAGATTCAGTTTAGAGTGGCTGCTAGTTAGTTAATCTGAAGGGCTGTAGAGTCAGTTTAGAGTGGCTGCTAGTTAGTTAATCTGAAGGGTTGTAGAGTCCGTTTAGAGTGGCAACTAGTTAGTTAATCTGAAGGTTTGTAGAGTCAGTTTACAGTGGCTGCTAGTTAGTTAATCTGAAGGGTTGAAGAGTCAGTTCAGAGTGGCTGCTAGTTAGTTAATTAGTTAATTTGAGGGGTTGTAGAGTCAGTTTAGAGTGGCTGCTGGTTTGATAATCTGAAGGGTTGTAGAGTCAGTTTAGAGTGGCTGCTAGTTAATTAATCTGAAGGGTTGTAGAGTCAGTTCAGAGTGGCTGCTAGTTAGTTAATCTGAAGGGGTGTAGAGTCAGTTTAGAGTGGGTGCTAGTTAGTTAATCTGAAGGGTTGTAGTGTCAGTTTAGAGTGGCTGCTAGTTAGTTAATCTGAAGGGTTGTAGAGTCAGTTTAGAGTGGCTGCTAGTTAGTTAATCTGAAAGGTTGTAGAGTCAGTTTAGAGTGGCTGCTAGTTAGTTAATCTGAAGGGTTGAAGAGTAAATTTAGAGTGGCTGCTATTTAGTTAATCAGAAGGGTTGTAGAGTCAGTTCAGAGTGGCTGCTAGTTAGTTAAATAGTTAATCTGAAGGGTTGTAGAGTCAGTTTAGAGTGGCTGCTAGTTTGTTAATCTGAAGGGTTGTAGAGTCAGTTTAGAGTGGCTGCTAGGTAGTTAATCTGAAGGGTTGTTGAGTCAGTTTAGAGTTGCTGCTAGTTAGTTAATCTGAAGGGTTGTAGAGTCCGTTTAGAGTGGCAACTAGTTAGTTAATCTTTAGGGTTGTAGAGTCAGTTTAGAGTGGCAACTAATTAGTTAATTAGTTAATCTTAAGGGTTGTAAAGTCAGTTTAGAGTGGCTGCTAGTTAATTAATCTGAAGAGTTGTAGAGTCAGTTTAGAGTGGCTGCTAGGTAGTTCATCTGAAGGGTTGTAGAGTCAGTTTACAGTGGCTGCTAGTTAGTTAATCTGAAGGGTTGTTGAGTCAGTTTAGAGTGGCTGCTAGTTAGTTAATCTGAAGGGTTGTAGAGTCAGTTCAGAGTGGCTGCTAGTTAGTTAATCTGAAGGGTTGTAGAGTCAGTTTAGAGTGGGTGCTAGTTAGTTAATCTGAAGGGTTGTAGTGTCAGTTTAGAGTGGCTGCTAGTTAGTTAATCTGAAGGGTTGTAGAGTCAGTTTAGAGTGGCTGCTAGTTAGTTAATCTGAAGGGTTGAAGAGTAAATTTAGAGTGGCTGCTATTTAGTTAATCTGAAGGGTTGTAGAGTCAGTTCAGAGTGGCTGCTAGTTAGTTAATTAGTTAATCTGAAAGGTTGTAGAGTCAGTTGAGAGTGGCTGCTAGTTAGTTAATCTGAAGGGTTGAAGAGTAAATTTAGAGTGGCTGCTATTTAGTTAATCTGAAGGGTTGTAGAGTCAGTTCAGAGTGGCTACTAGTTAGTTAATTAGTTAATCTGAAGGGTTGTAGAGTCAGTTGAGAGTGGCTGCTAGTTTGTTAATCTGAAGGGTTGTAGAGTATGTTTAGAGTGGCTGCTAGGTAGTTAATCTGAAGGGTTGTAGAGTCCGTTTAGAGTGGCAACTAGTTAGTTAATCTGAAGGGTTGTAGAGTCAGTTTAGAGTAGCAACTAGTTAGTTAATTAGTTAATCTAAAGGGTTGTAAAGTCAGTTTAGAGTGGCTTCTAGTTAATTAATCTGAAGAGTTCTAGAGTCAGTTCAGAGTGGCTGCTAGGTAGTACATCTGAAGGGTTGTAGAGTCAGTTTACAGTGGCTGCTAGTTAGTTATTCTGAAGGGTTGAAGAGTAAATTTAGAGTGCCTGCTATTTAGTTAATCTGAAGGGTTGTAGAGTCAGTTCAGAGTGGCTGCTAGTTAGTTAATTAGTTAATCTGAAGGGTTGTAGAGTCAGTTCGAGTGGCTGCTAGTTAGTTAATTAGTTAATATGAAGGGTTGTAGAGTCAGTTTAGAGTGGCTGCTAGTTTGTTAATCTGAAGGGTTGTAGAGTCAGTTTAGAGTGGCTGCTGGGTAGTTAATCTGAAGGGTTGTTGAGTCAGTTTAGAGTGGCAACTAGTTAGTTAATTAGTTAATCTAAAGGGTTGTAAAGTCAGTTTCGAGTGGCTGCTAGTTAATTAATCTGAAGAGTTCTAGAGTCAGTTTAGAGTGGCTGCTAGTTAGTTCATCTGAAGGGTTGTAGAGTCAGTTTACAGTGGCTGCTAGGTAGTTAATCTGAAGGGTTGTTGAGTAAGTTTAGAGTGGCTGCTAGTTTGTTAATCTGAAGGGTTGTAGAGACCGTTTAGAGTGCTAACTAGTTAGTTAATCTAAAGGGTTGTAGAGTCAGTTTAGAGTGCCAACTAGTTAGTTAATTAGTTAATCTGAAGGGTTGTAAAGTCAGTTTAGAGTGGCTGCTAGTTAATTAATCTGAAGAGTTGTAGAGTCAGTTTAGAGTGGCTGCTAGGTCGTTCATCTGAAGGGTTGTAGAGTCAGTTTACAGTGGCTGCTAGTTAGTTAATCTGAAGGGTTGTTGAGTCAGTTTAGAGTGGCTGCTAGTTAGTTAATCTGAAGGGTTGTAGAGTCAGTTCAGAGTGGCTGCTAGTTAGTTAATCTGAAGGGTTGTAGAGTCAGTTTAGAGTGGGTGCTAGTTAGTTAATCTGAAGGGTTGTAGTGTCAGTTTAGAGTGGCTGCTAGTTAGTTAATCTGAAGGGTTGTAGAGTCAGTTTAGAGTGGCTGCTAGTTAGTTAATCTGAAGGGTTGAAGAGTAAATTTAGAGTGGCTGCTATTTAGTTAATCTGAAGGGTTGTAGAGTCAGTTCAGAGTGGCTGCTAGTTAGTTAATTAGTTAATCTGAAGGGTTGTAGAGTCAGTTGAGAGTGGCTGCTAGTTTGTTAATCTGAAGGGTTGTAGAGTCAGTTTAGAGTGGCTGCTAGGTAGTTAATCTGAAGGGTTGTAGAGTCCGTTTAGAGTGGCAACTAGTTAGTTAATCTGAAGGGTTGTAGAGTCAGTTTAGAGTAGCAACTAGTTAGTTAATTAGTTAATCTAAAGGGTTGTAAAGTCAGTTTAGAGTGGCTGCTAGTTAATTAATCTGAAGAGTTCTAGAGTCAGTTCAGAGTGGCTGCTAGCTAGTTCATCTGAAGGGTTGTAGAGTCAGTTTACAGTGGCTGCTAGTTAGTTATTCTGAAGGGTTGAAGAGTAAATTTAGAGTGCCTGCTATTTAGTTAATCTGAAGGGTTGTAGAGTCAGTTCAGAGTGGCTGCTAGTTAGTTAATTAGTTAATCTGAAGGGTTGTAGAGTCAGTTTAGAGTGGCTGCTAGGTAGTTAATCTGAAGGGTTGTAGAGTCAGTTTAGAGTGGCTGCTAGTTAGTTAATCTGAAGGGTTGTAGAGTCAGTTTAGAGTGGCAACTAGTTAGTTAATCTGAAGGGTTGTAGAGTCAGTTTAGAGTGGCAACTAGTTAGTTAATTAGTTAATCTGAAGGGTTGTAAAGTCAGTTTAGAGTGGCTGCAAGTTAATTAATCTGAAGAGTTGTAGAGTCAGTTTAGAGTGGCTGCTAGGTAGTTCATCTGAAGGGTTGTAGAGTCAGTTTACAGTGGCTGCTAGTTAGTTAATCTGAAGGGTTGAAGAGTCAGTTCAGAGTGGCTGCTAGTTAGTTAATTAGTTAATTTGAGGGGTTGTAGAGTCAGTTTAGAGTGGCTGCTAGTTAATTAATCTGAAGAGTTCTAGAGTCAGTTCAGAGTGGCTGCTAGCTAGTTCATCTGAAGGGTTGTAGAGTCAGTTTACAGTGGCTGCTAGTTAGTTATTCTGAAGGGTTGAAGAGTAAGTTTAGAGTGCCTGCTATTTAGTTAATCTGAAGGGTTGTAGAGTCAGTTCAGAGTGGCTGCTAGTTAGTTAATTAGTTAATCTGAAGGGTTGTAGAGTCAGTTTAGAGTGGCTGCTAGGTAGTTAATCTGAAGGGTTGTAGAGTCAGTTTAGAGTGGCTGCTAGTTAGTTAATCTGAAGGGTTGTAGAGTCCGTTTAGAGTGGCAACTAGTTAGTTAATCTGAAGGGTTGTAGAGTCAATTTAGAGTGGCAACTAGTTAGTTAATTAGTTAATCTGAAGGGTTGTAAAGTCAGTTTAGAGTGGCTGCAAGTTAATTAATCTGAAGAGTTGTAGAGTCAGTTTAGAGTGGCTGCTAGGTAGTTCATCTGAAGGGTTGTAGAGTCAGTTTACAGTGGCTGCTAGTTAGTTAATCTGAAGGGTTGAAGAGTCAGTTCAGAGTGGCTGCTAGTTAGTTAATTAGTTAATTTGAGGGGTTGTAGAGTCAGTTTAGAGTGGCTGCTGGTTTGATAATCTGAAGGGTTGTAGAGTCAGTTTAGAGTGGCTGCTAGTTAATTAATCTGAAGGGTTGTAGAGTCAGTTCAGAGTGGCTGCTAGTTAGTTAATCTGAAGGGGTGTAGAGTCAGTTTAGAGTGGGTGCTAGTTAGTTAATCTGAAGGGTTGTAGTGTCAGTTTAGAGTGGCTGCTAGTTAGTTAATCTGAAGGGTTGTAGAGTCAGTTTAGAGTGGCTGCTAGTTAGTTAATCTGAAAGGTTGTAGAGTCAGTTTAGAGTGGCTGCTAGTTAGTTAATCTGAAGGGTTGAAGAGTAAATTTAGAGTGGCTGCTATTTAGTTAATCAGAAGGGTTGTAGAGTCAGTTCAGAGTGGCTGCTAGTTAGTTAAATAGTTAATCTGAAGGGTTGTAGAGTCAGTTTAGAGTGGCTGCTAGTTTGTTAATCTGAAGGGTTGTAGAGTCAGTTTAGAGTGGCTGCTAGGTAGTTAATCTGAAGGGTTGTTGAGTCAGTTTAGAGTTGCTGCTAGTTAGTTAATCTGAAGGGTTGTAGAGTCCGTTTAGAGTGGCAACTAGTTAGTTAATCTGAAGGGTTGTAGAGTCAGTTTAGAGTGGCAACTAATTAGTTAATTAGTTAATCTTAAGGGTTGTAAAGTCAGTTTAGAGTGGCTGCTAGTTAATTAATCTGAAGAGTTGTAGAGTCAGTTTAGAGTGGCTGCTAGGTAGTTCATCTGAAGGGTTGTAGAGTCAGTTTACAGTGGCTGCTAGTTAGTTAATCTGAAGGGTTGTTGAGTCAGTTTAGAGTGGCTGCTAGTTAGTTAATCTGAAGGGTTGTAGAGTCAGTTCAGAGTGGCTGCTAGTTAGTTAATCTGAAGGGTTGTAGAGTCAGTTTAGAGTGGGTGCTAGTTACTTAATCTGAAGGGTTGTAGTGTCAGTTTAGAGTGGCTGCTAGTTAGTTAATCTGAAGGGTTGTAGAGTCAGTTTAGAGTGGCTGCTAGTTAGTTAATCTGAAGGGTTGAAGAGTAAATTTAGAGTGGCTGCTATTTAGTTAATCTGAAGGGTTGTAGAGTCAGTTCAGAGTGGCTGCTAGTTAGTTAATTAGTTAATCTGAAAGGTTGTAGAGTCAGTTGAGAGTGGCTGCTAGTTAGTTAATCTGAAGGGTTGAAGAGTAAATTTAGAGTGGCTGCTATTTTGTTAATCTGAAGGGTTGTAGAGTCAGTTCAGAGTGGCTACTAGTTAGTTAATTAGTTCATCTGAAAGGTTGTAGAGTCAGTTGAGAGTGGCTGCTAGTTAGTTAATCTGAAGGGTTGAAGAGTAAATTTAGAGTGGCTGCTATTTTGTTAATCTGAAGGGTTGTAGAGTCAGTTCAGAGTGGCTACTAGTTAGTTAATTAGTTCATCTGAAGGGTTGTAGAGTCAGTTGAGAGTGGCTGCTAGTTTGTTAATCTGAAGGGTTGTAGAGTCTGTTTAGAGTGGCTGCTAGGTAGTTAATCTGAAGGGTTGTAGAGTCCGTTTAGAGTGGCAACTAGTTAGTTAATCTGAAGGGTTGTAGAGTCAGTTTAGAGTAGCAACTAGTTAGTTAATTAGTTAATCTAAAGGGCTGTAAAGTCAGTTTAGAGTGGCTTCTAGTTAATTAATCTGAAGAGTTCTAGAGTCAGTTCAGAGTGGCTGCTAGGTAGTACATCTGAAGGGTTGTAGAGTCAGTTTACAGTGGCTGCTAGTTAGTTATTCTGAAGGGTTGAAGAGTAAATTTAGAGTGCCTGCTATTTAGTTAATCTGAAGGGTTGTAGAGTCAGTTCAGAGTGGCTGCTAGTTAGTTAATCAGTTAATCTGAAGGGTTGTAGAGTCGGTTTAGAGTGGCTGCTAGGTAGTTAATCTGAAGGGTTGTTGAGTCAGTTTAGAGTGGCTGCTAGTTAGTTAATCTGAAGGGTTGTAGAGTCAGTTTAGAGTGGCTGCTAGTTAGTTAATTAGTTAATCTGAAGGGTTGTAGAGTCAGTTTAGAGTGGCTGCTAGTTAGTTAATCTGAAGGGTTGTAGAGTCAGTTTAGAGTGGCTGCTAGTTAGTTAATCTGAAGGGTTGTAGAGTCAGTTTAGAGTGGCTGCTAGTTAGTTAATCTGAAGGTTCGTAGAGTCAGTTTAGAGTGGCTGCTAGTTAGTTAATCTGAAGGGTTGAAGAGTAAATTTAGAGCGGCTGCTATTTAGTTAATTAGTCAATCTGAAGGGTTGTAGAGTCACTTTAGAGTGGCTGCTAGTTTGATAATCTGAAGGGTTGTAGAGTCAGTTTAGAGTGGCTGCTAGTTAGTTAATCTGAAGGGTTGTAGAGTCAGTTTATAGTGGCTGCTAGGTAGTTAATCTGAAGGGTTGTAGAGTCAGTTTAGAGTGGCTGCTAGTTAGTTAATCTGAAGGTTGAAGAGTCAGTTTAGAGTGGCTACTAGTTAGTTAATTAGTTAATCTGAAGGGTTGTAGAGTCAGTTAGAGTGGCTGCTAGTTAGTTAATCTGAAGGGTTGTAGAGTCAGTTTAGAGTGGCTGCTAGTTAGTTAATCTGAAGGGTTGTTGAGTCAGTTTAGAGTGGCGGCTAGTTAGATAATCTGAAGGTTTGCAGAGTCAGTTCAGAATGGCTGCTAGTTAGTTAATTAGTTAATCTGAAGGGTTGTAGAGTCAGTTTAGAGTGGCTGCTAGTTTGTTAATCTGAAGGGTTGTAGAGTCAGTTTACAGTGGCGGCTAGGTAGTTAATCTGAAGGGTTGTTGAGTCAGTTTAGAGTGGCTGCTAGTTAGTTAATCTGAAGGGTTGTAGAGTCCGTTTAGAGTGGCAACTAGTTAGTTAATCTGAAGGGTTGTAGAGTCAGTTTAGAGTGGCAACTAGTTAGTTAATTAGTTAATCTGAAGGGTTGTAGAGTTAGTTTAGAGTGGCTGCTAGGTAGTTCATCTGAAGGGTTGTAGAGTCAGTTAGAGTGGCGGCTAGTTAGTTAATCTGAAGGGTTGTAGATTCAGTTTAGAGTGGCTGCTAGTTTGTTAATCTGAAGGGTTGTAGAGTCAGTTTAGAGTGGCTGCTAGTTAGTTAATTAGTTAATCTGAAGGGTTGTAGAGTCAGTTTAGAGTGGCTGCTAGTTTGTTAATCTGAAGGGTTGTAGAGTCAGTTTACAGTGGCGGCTAGGTAGTTAATCTGAAGGGTTGTAGAGTCAGTTAGAGTGGCGGCTAGTTAGTTAATCTGAAGGGTTGTAGATTCAGTTTAGAGTGGCTGCTAGTTAGTTAATCTGAAGGGCTGTAGAGTCAGTTTAGAGTGGCTGCTAGTTAGTTAATCTGAAGGGTTGTAGAGTCCGTTTAGAGTGGCAACTAGTTAGTTAATCTGAAGGGTTGTAGAGTCAGTTTACAGTGGCTGCTAGTTAGTTAATCTGAAGGGTTGAAGAGTCAGTTCAGAGTGGCTGCTAGTTAGTTAATTAGTTAATTTGAGGGGTTGTAGAGTCAGTTTAGAGTGGCTGCTGGTTTGATAATCTGAAGGGTTGTAGAGTCAGTTTAGAGTGGCTGCTAGTTAATTAATCTGAAGGGTTGTAGAGTCAGTTCAGAGTGGCTGCTAGTTAGTTAATCTGAAGGGGTGTAGAGTCAGTTTAGAGTGGGTGCTAGTTAGTTAATCTGAAGGGTTGTAGTGTCAGTTTAGAGTGGCTGCTAGTTAGTTAATCTGAAGGGTTGTAGAGTCAGTTTAGAGTGGCTGCTAGTTAGTTAATCTGAAAGGTTGTAGAGTCAGTTTAGAGTGGCTGCTAGTTAGTTAATCTGAAGGGTTGAAGAGTAAATTTAGAGTGGCTGCTATTTAGTTAATCAGAAGGGTTGTAGAGTCAGTTCAGAGTGGCTGCTAGTTAGTTAAATAGTTAATCTGAAGGGTTGTAGAGTCAGTTTAGAGTGGCTGCTAGTTTGTTAATCTGAAGGGTTGTAGAGTCAGTTTAGAGTGGCTGCTAGGTAGTTAATCTGAAGGGTTGTTGAGTCAGTTTAGAGTTGCTGCTAGTTAGTTAATCTGAAGGGTTGTAGAGTCCGTTTAGAGTGGCAACTAGTTAGTTAATCTGAAGGGTTGTAGAGTCAGTTTAGAGTGGCAACTAATTAGTTAATTAGTTAATCTTAAGGGTTGTAAAGTCAGTTTAGAGTGGCTGCTAGTTAATTAATCTGAAGAGTTGTAGAGTCAGTTTAGAGTGGCTGCTAGGTAGTTCATCTGAAGGGTTGTAGAGTCAGTTTACAGTGGCTGCTAGTTAGTTAATCTGAAGGGTTGTTGAGTCAGTTTAGAGTGGCTGCTAGTTAGTTAATCTGAAGGGTTGTAGAGTCAGTTCAGAGTGGCTGCTAGTTAGTTAATCTGAAGGGTTGTAGAGTCAGTTTAGAGTGGGTGCTAGTTAGTTAATCTGAAGGGTTGTAGTGTCAGTTTAGAGTGGCTGCTAGTTAGTTAATCTGAAGGGTTGTAGAGTCAGTTTAGAGTGGCTGCTAGTTAGTTAATCTGAAGGGTTGAAGAGTAAATTTAGAGTGGCTGCTATTTAGTTAATCTGAAGGGTTGTAGAGTCAGTTCAGAGTGGCTACTAGTTAGTTAATTAGTTAATCTGAAGGGTTGTAGAGTCAGTTGAGAGTGGCTGCTAGTTTGTTAATCTGAAGGGTTGTAGAGTATGTTTAGAGTGGCTGCTAGGTAGTTAATCTGAAGGGTTGTAGAGTCCGTTTAGAGTGGCAACTAGTTAGTTAATCTGAAGGGTTGTAGAGTCAGTTTAGAGTAGCAACTAGTTAGTTAATTAGTTAATCTAAAGGGTTGTAAAGTCAGTTTAGAGTGGCTTCTAGTTAATTAATCTGAAGAGTTCTAGAGTCAGTTCAGAGTGGCTGCTAGGTAGTACATCTGAAGGGTTGTAGAGTCAGTTTACAGTGGCTGCTAGTTAGTTATTCTGAAGGGTTGAAGAGTAAATTTAGAGTGCCTGCTATTTAGTTAATCTGAAGGGTTGTAGAGTCAGTTCAGAGTGGCTGCTAGTTAGTTAATCAGTTAATCTGAAGGGTTGTAGAGTCGGTTTAGAGTGGCTGCTAGGTAGTTAATCTGAAGGGTTGTTGAGTCAGTTTAGAGTGGCTGCTAGTTAGTTAATCTGAAGGGTTGTAGAGTCAGTTTAGAGTGGCAACTAGTTAGTTAATTAGTTAATCTGAAGGGTTGTTGAGTCAGTTTAGAGTGGCTGCTAGTTAGTTAATCTGAAGGGTTGTAGAGTCAGTTTAGAGTGTCAACTAGTTAGTTAATCTGAAGGGTTGTAGAGTCAGTTTAGAGTGGCAACTAGTTAGTTAATTAGTTAATCTGAAGGGTTGTAAAGTCAGTTTAGAGTGGCTGCTGGTTTGATAATCTGAAGGGTTGTAGAGTCAGTTTAGAGTGGCTGCTAGTTAGTTAATCTGAAGGGTTGTAGAGTCAGTTTACAGTGGCTGCTAGTTAGTTAATCTGAAGGGTTGTAGAGTCAGTTCAGAGTGGCTGCTAGTTAGTTAATTAGTTAATTTGAGGGGTTGTAGAGTCAGTTTAGAGTGGCTGCTAGTTAGTTAATCTGAAGGGTTGTAGAGTCAGTTTAGAGTGGCTGCTAGTTAGTTAATCTGAAGGGTTGTAGAGTCAGTTTAGAGTGGCTGCTAGTTAGTTAATCTGAAGGGTTGAAGAGTAAATTTAGAGTGGCTGCTAGTTAGTTAATCAGAAGGGGTGTAGAGTCAGTTCAGAGTGGCTGCTAGTTAGTTAAATAGTTAATCTGAAGGGTTGTAGAGTCAGTTTAGAGTGGCTGCTAGTTTGTTAATCTGAAGGGTTGTAGAGTCAGTTTAGAGTGGCTGCTAGGTAGTTAATCTGAAGGGTTGTTGAGTCAGTTTAGAGTGGCTGCTAGTTAGTTAATCTGAAGGGTTGTAGAGTCAGTTTAGAGTGGCAACTAATTAGTTAATTAGTTAATCTGAAGGGTTGTAAAGTCAGTTTAGAGTGGCTGCTAGTTAATTAATCTGAAGAGTTCTAGAGTCAGTTTAGATTGGCTGCTAGTTAGTTAATCTGAAGTGTTGTAGAGTCAGTTTAGAGACGCTGCTAGTTAGTTAATCTGAAGGGTTCGTAGAGTCAGTTTAGAGTGGCTGCTAGTTAGTTATTCTTGAAGGGTTGAAGAGTAAATTTAGAGTGCCTGCTATTTAGTTAATCTGAAGGGTTGTTGAGTCAGTTTAGAGTGGCTGCTAGTTAGTTAATCTGAAGGGTTGTAGAGTCAGTTTAGAGTGGCAACTAGTTAGTTAATCTGAAGGGTTGTAGAGTCAGTTTAGAGTGGCAACTAGTTAGTTAATTAGTTAATCTGAAGGGTTGTACAGTCAGTTTAGAGTGGCTGCAAGTTAATTAATCTGAAGAGTTGTAGAGTCAGTTTAGAGTGGCTGCTAGGTAGTTCATCTGAAGGGTTGTAGAGTCAGTTTACAGTGGCTGCTAGTTAGTTAATCTGAAGGGTTGTAGAGTCAGTTCAGAGTGGCTGCTAGTTAGTTAATTAGTTAATTTGAGGGGTTGTAGAGTCAGTTTAGAGTGGCTGCTGGTTTGATAATCTGAAGGGTTGTAGAGTCAGTTTAGAGTGGCTGCTAGTTAGTTAATCTGAAGGGTTGTAGAGTCAGTTCAGAGTGGCTGCTAGTTAGTTAATCTGAAGGGGTGTAGAGTCAGTTTAGAGTGGGTGCTAGTTAGTTAATCTGAAGGGTTGTAGTGTCAGTTTAGAGTGGCTGCTAGTTAGTTAATCTGAAGGGTTGTAGAGTCAGTTTAGAGTGGCTGCTAGTTAGTTAATCTGAAGGGTTGTAGAGTCAGTTTAGAGTGGCTGCTAGTTAGTTAATCTGAAGGGTTGAAGAGTAAATTTAGAGTGGCTGCTATTTAGTTAATCAGAAGGGTTGTAGAGTCAGTTAAGAGTGGCTGCTAGTTAGTTAAATAGTTAATCTGAAGGGTTGTAGAGTCAGTTTAGAGTGGCTGCTAGTTTGTTAATCTGAAGGGTTGTAGAGTCAGTTTAGAGTGGCTGCTAGGTAGTTAATCTGAAGGGTTGTTGAGTCAGTTTAGAGTGGCTGCTAGTTAGTTAATCTGAAAGGTTGTAGAGTCCGTTCAGAGTGGCAACTAGTTAGTTAATCTGAAGGGTTGTAGAGTCAGTTTAGAGTGGCAACTAATTAGTTAATTAGTTAATCTGAAGGGTTGTAAAGTCAGTTTAGAGTGGCTGCTAGTTAATTAATCTGAAGAGTTCTAGAGTCAGTTTAGATTGGCTGCTAGTTAGTTAATCTGAAGTGTTGTAGAGTCAGTTTAGAGAGGCTGCTAGTTAGTTAATCTGAAGGTTCGTAGAGTCAGTTTAGAGTGGCTGCTAGTTAGTTAATCTGAAGGGTTGAAGAGTAAATTTAGAGCGGCTGCTATTTAGTTAATCTGAAGGGTTGTAGAGTCAGTTCAGAGTGGCTGCTAGTTAGTTAATTAGTTAATCTAGAAGGGTTGTAAGAGTCAGTTTAGAGTGGCAGCTAGTTAGTTAATCTGAAGGGTTGTTGAGTCAGTTTAGAGTGGCTGCTAGTTAGTTAATCTGAAGGGTTGTAGAGTCCGTTTAGAGTGGCAACTAGTTAGTTAATCTGAAGGGTTGTAGAGTCAGTTTAGAGTGGCAACTAGTTAGTTAATTAGTTAATCTGAAGGGTTGTAAAGTCATTTTAGAGTGGCTGCTAGTTAGTTAATTAGTTCATCTGAAGGGTTGTAGAGTCAGTTTAGAGTGGCTACTAGTTAGTTAATCTGAAGGGTTGTAGAGTCAGTTTAGAGTGGCTGCTAGTTAGTTAATCTGAAGGGTTGTAGAGTCAGTTAAGAGTGGCTGCTAGTTAGTTAATCTGAAGTGTTGTAGAGTCAGTTCAGAGTGGCTGCTAGTTAGTTAATTAGTCAATCTGAAGGGTTGTAGAGTCACTTTAGAGTGGCTGCTAGTTTGATAATCTGAAGGGTTGTAGAGTCAGTTTAGAGTGGCTGCTAGTTAGTTAATCTGAAGGGTTGTAGAGTCAGTTTATAGTGGCTGCTAGGTAGTTAATCTGAAGGGTTGTAGAGTCAGTTTAGAGTGGCTGCTAGTTAGTTAATCTGAAGGTTGAAGAGTCAGTTTAGAGTGGCTACTAGTTAGATATTCTGAAGTGTTGTAGAGTCAGTTTAGAGTGGCAACTAGTTAGATAATCTGAAGGGTTGTAGAGCCAGTTTAGAGTTGCTGCTAGTTAGTTAATCTGAAGGGTTGTACAGTCAGTTTAGAGTGGAAACTAGTTAGTTAATTAGTTAATCTGAAGGGTTGTAGAGTCAGTTAGAGTGGCTGCTAGTTAGTTAATCTGAAGGGTTGTAGAGTCAGTTTAGAGTGGCTGCTAGTTAGTTAATCTGAAGGGTTGTTGAGTCAGTTTAGAGTGGCTACTAGTTAGATAATCTGAAGGTTTGCAGAGTCAGTTCAGAATGGCTGCTAGTTAGTTAATTAGTTAATCTGAAGGGTTGTAGAGTCAGTTTAGAGTGGCTGCTAGTTTGTTAATCTGAAGGGTTGTAGAGTCAGTTTACAGTGGCGGCTAGGTAGTTAATCTGAAGGGTTGTTGAGTCAGTTTAGAGTGGCTGCTAGTTAGTTAATCTGAAGGGTTGTAGAGTCCGTTTAGAGTGGCAACTAGTTAGTTAATCTGAAGGGTTGTAGAGTCAGTTTAGAGTGGCAACTAGTTAGTTAATTAGTTAATCTGAAGGGTTGTTGAGTCAGTTTAGAGTGGCTACTAGTTAGATAATCTGAAGGTTTGCAGAGTCAGTTCAGAATGGCTGCTAGTTAGTTAATTAGTTAATCTGAAGGGTTGTAGAGTCAGTTTAGAGTGGCTGCTAGTTTGTTAATCTGAAGGGTTGTAGAGTCAGTTTACAGTGGCGGCTAGGTAGTTAATCTGAAGGGTTGTTGAGTCAGTTTAGAGTGGCTGCTAGTTAGTTAATCTGAAGGGTTGTAGAGTCCGTTTAGAGTGGCAACTAGTTAGTTAATCTGAAGGGTTGTAGAGTCAGTTTAGAGTGGCAACTAGTTAGTTAATTAGTTAATCTGAAGGGTTGTAGAGTTAGTTTAGAGTGGCTGCTAGGTAGTTCATCTGAAGGGTTGTAGAGTCAGTTAGAGTGGCGGCTAGTTAGTTAATCTGAAGGGTTGTAGATTCAGTTTAGAGTGGCTGCTAGTTTGTTAATCTGAAGGGTTGTAGAGTCAGTTTAGAGTGGCTGCTAGTTAGTTAATTAGTTAATCTGAAGGGTTGTAGAGTCAGTTTAGAGTGGCTGCTAGTTTGTTAATCTGAAGGGTTGTAGAGTCAGTTTACAGTGGCGGCTAGGTAGTTAATCTGAAGGGTTGTTGAGTCAGTTTAGAGTGGCTGCTAGTTAGTTAATCTGAAGGGTTGTAGAGTCAGTTTAGAGTGGCAACTAGTTAGTTAATTAGTTAATCTGAAGGGTTGTAGAGTTAGTTTAGAGTTGCTGCTAGGTAGTTAATCTGAAGGGTTGTAGAGTCAGTTTAGAGTGGCTGCTAGTTAGTTAATCTGAAGGGTTGTAGAGTCAGTTAGAGTGGCGGCTAGTTAGTTAATCTGAAGGGTTGTAGATTCAGTTTAGAGTGGCTGCTAGTTAGTTAATCTGAAGGGCTGTAGAGTCAGTTTAGAGTGGCTGCTAGTTAGTTAATCTGAAGGGTTGTAGAGTCCGTTTAGAGTGGCAACTAGTTAGTTAATCTGAAGGGTTGTAGAGTCAGTTTAGAGTGCCAACTAGTTAGTTAATCTGAAGGGTTGTAGAGTCAGTTTAGAGTGGCTGCTAGTTAGTTAATCTGAAGGGTTGTAGAGTCCGTTTAGAGTGGCAACTAGTTAGTTAATCTGAAGGGTTGTAGAGTCAGTTTAGAGTGGCAACTAATTAGTTAATTAGTTAATCTGAAGGGTTGTAAAGTCAGTTTAGAGTGGCTGCTAGTGAATTAATCTGAAGAGTTCTAGAGTCAGTTTAGAGTGGCTGCTAGTTAGTTAATCTGAAGGGTTGTAGAGTCAGTTTACAGTGGCTGCTAGTTAGTTATTCTGAAGGGTTGAAGAGTAAATTTAGAGTGCCTGCTATTTAGTTAATCTGAAGGGTTGTAGAGTCAGTTCAGAGTGGCTGCTAGTTAGTTAATCAGTTAATCTGAAGGGTTGTAGAGTCGGTTTAGAGTGGCTGCTAGGTAGTTAATCTGAAGGGTTGTTGAGTCAGTTTAGAGTGGCTGCTAGTTAGTTAATCTGAAGGGTTGTAGAGTCAGTTTAGAGTGGCAACTAGTTAGTTAATTAGTTAATCTGAAGGGTTGTTGAGTCAGTTTAGAGTGGCTGCTAGTTAGTTAATCTGAAGGGTTGTAGAGTCAGTTTAGAGTGGCAACTAGTTAGTTAATCTGAAGGGTTGTAGAGTCAGTTTAGAGTGGCAACTAGTTAGTTAATTAGTTAATCTGAAGGGTTGTAAAGTCAGTTTAGAGTGGCTGCAAGTTAATTAATCTGAAGAGTTGTAGAGTCAGTTTAGAGTGGCTGCTAGGTAGTTCATCTGAAGGGTTGTAGAGTCAGTTTACAGTGGCTGCTAGTTAGTTAATCTGAAGGGTTGTAGAGTCAGTTCAGAGTGGCTGCTAGTTAGTTAATTAGTTAATTTGAGGGGTTGTAGAGTCAGTTTAGAGTGGCTGCTGGTTTGATAATCTGAAGGGTTGTAGAGTCAGTTTAGAGTGGCTGCTAGTTAGTTAATCTGAAGGGTTGTAGAGTCAGTTCAGAGTGGCTGCTAGTTAGTTAATCTGAAGGGGTGTAGAGTCAGTTTAGAGTGGGTGCTAGTTAGTTAATCTGAAGGGTTGTAGTGTCAGTTTAGAGTGGCTGCTAGTTAGTTAATCTGAAGGGTTGTAGAGTCCGTTCAGAGTGGCAACTAGTTAGTTAATCTGAAGGGTTGTAGAGTCAGTTTAGAGTGGCAACTAATTAGTTAATTAGTTAATCTGAAGGTTTGTAAAGTCAGTTTAGAGTGGCTGCTAGTTAATTAATCTGAAGAGTTCTAGAGTCAGTTTAGATTGGCTGCTAGTTAGTTAATCTGAAGGGTTGTAGAGTCAGTTTAGAGTGGCAACTAGTTAGTTAATTAGTTAATCTGAAGGGTTGTAAAGTCATTTTAGAGTGGCTGCTAGTTAGTTAATTAGTTCATCTGAAGGGTTGTAGAGTCAGTTTAGAGTGGCTACTAGTTAGTTAATCTGAAGGGTTGTAGAGTCAGTTTAGAGTGGCTGCTAGTTAGTTAATCTGAAGGGTTGTAGAGTCAGTTAAGAGTGGCTGCTAGTTAGTTAATCTGAAGTGTTGTAGAGTCAGTTCAGAGTGGCTGCTAGTTAGTTAATTAGTCAATCTGAAGGGTTGTAGAGTCACTTTAGAGTGGCTGCTAGTTTGATAATCTGAAGGGTTGTAGAGTCAGTTTAGAGTGGCTGCTAGTTAGTTAATCTGAAGGGTTGTAGAGTCAGTTTATAGTGGCTGCTAGGTAGTTAATCTGAAGGGTTGTAGAGTCAGTTTAGAGTGGCTGCTAGTTAGTTAATCTGAAGGTTGAAGAGTCAGTTTAGAGTGGCTACTAGTTAGATATTCTGAAGTGTTGTAGAGTCAGTTTAGAGTGGCAACTAGTTAGATAATCTGAAGGGTTGTAGAGCCAGTTTAGAGTTGCTGCTAGTTAGTTAATCTGAAGGGTTGTACAGTCAGTTTAGAGTGGAAACTAGTTAGTTAATTAGTTAATCTGAAGGGTTGTAGAGTCAGTTAGAGTGGCTGCTAGTTAGTTAATCTGAAGGGTTGTAGAGTCAGTTTAGAGTGGCTGCTAGTTAGTTAATCTGAAGGGTTGTTGAGTCAGTTTAGAGTGGCTACTAGTTAGATAATCTGAAGGTTTGCAGAGTCAGTTCAGAATGGCTGCTAGTTAGTTAATTAGTTAATCTGAAGGGTTGTAGAGTCAGTTTACAGTGGCGGCTAGGTAGTTAATCTGAAGGGTTGTTGAGTCAGTTTAGAGTGGCTGCTAGTTAGTTAATCTGAAGGGTTGTAGAGTCAGTTTAGAGTGGCAACTAGTTAGTTAATCTGAAGGGTTGTAGAGTCAGTTTAGAGTGGCAACTAGTTAGTTAATTAGTTAATCTGAAGGGTTGTAGAGTTAGTTTAGAGTGGCTGCTAGGTAGTTCATCTGAAGGGTTGTAGAGTCAGTTAGAGTGGCGGCTAGTTAGTTAATCTGAAGGGTTGTAGATTCAGTTTAGAGTGGCTGCTAGTTTGTTAATCTGAAGGGTTGTAGAGTCAGTTTAGAGTGGCTGCTAGTTAGTTAATTAGTTAATCTGAAGGGTTGTAGAGTCAGTTTAGAGTGGCTGCTAGTTTGTTAATCTGAAGGGTTGTAGAGTCAGTTTACAGTGGCGGCTAGGTAGTTAATCTGAAGGGTTGTTGAGTCAGTTTAGAGTGGCTGCTAGTTAGTTAATCTGAAGGGTTGTAGAGTCAGTTTAGAGTGGCAACTAGTTAGTTAATTAGTTAATCTGAAGGGTTGTAGAGTTAGTTTAGAGTTGCTGCTAGGTAGTTAATCTGAAGGGTTGTAGAGTCAGTTAGAGTGGCGGCTAGTTAGTTAATCTGAAGGGTTGTAGAGTCAATTTAGAGTGGCTGCTAGTTAGTTAATCTGAAGGGTTTTAGAGTCAGTTCAGAGTGGCTGCTAGTTAGTTAATCTGAAGTGTTGTAGAGTCAGTTCAGAGTGGCTGCTAGTTAGTTAATTAGTTAATCTGAAGGGTTGCAGAGTCAGTTTAGAGTGGCTGCTAGTTTGATAATCTGAAGGGTTGTAGAGTCAGTTTAGAGTGGCTGCTAGTTAGTTAATCTGAAGGGTTGTAGAGTCAATTTAGAGTGGCTGCTAGTTAGTTAATCTTAAGGGTTGTAGAGTCCGTTCAGAGTGGCTGCTAGTTAGTTAATGAGTTAATCTGAAGGGTTGTTGAGTCAGTTTAGAGTGGCTGCTAGTTAGTTAATCTGAAGGGTTGTAGAGTCAGTTTAGAGTGGCTGCTAGTTAGTTAATCTGAAGGGTTGAAGAGTAAATTTAGAGTGGCTGCTATTTAGTTAATCTGAAGGGTTGTAGAGTCAGTTCAGAGTGGCTGCTAGTTAGTTAATTAGTTAATCTGAAGGGTTGTAGAGTCAGTTCGAGTGGCTGCTAGTTAGTTAATTAGTTAATATGAAGGGTTGTAGAGTCAGTTTAGAGTGGCTGCTAGTTTGTTAATCTGAAGGGTTGTAGAGTCAGTTTAGAGTGGCTGCTGGGTAGTTAATCTGAAGGGTTGTTGAGTCAGTTTAGAGTGGCAACTAGTTAGTTAATTAGTTAATCTAAAGGGTTGTAAAGTCAGTTTCGAGTGGCTGCTAGTTAATTAATCTGAAGAGTTCTAGAGTCAGTTTAGAGTGGCTGCTAGTTAGTTCATCTGAAGGGTTGTAGAGTCAGTTTACAGTGGCTGCTAGGTAGTTAATCTGAAGGGTTGTTGAGTAAGTTTAGAGTTGCTGCTAGTTTGTTAATCTGAAGGGTTGTAGAGACCATTTAGAGTGCTAACTAGTTAGTTAATCTAAAGGGTTGTAGAGTCAGTTTAGAGTGCCAACTAGTTAGTTAATTAGTTAATCTGAAGGGTTGTAAAGTCAGTTTAGAGTGGCTGCTAGTTAGTTAATCTGAAGGGTTGTTGAGTCAGTTTAGAGTGGCTGCTAGTTAGTTAATCTGAAGGGTTGTAGAGTCAGTTCAGAGTGGCTGCTAGTTAGTTAATCTGAAGGGTTGTAGAGTCAGTTTAGAGTGGGTGCTAGTTAGTTAATCTGAAGGGTTGTAGTGTCAGTTTAGAGTGGCTGCTAGTTAGTTAATCTGAAGGGTTGTAGAGTCAGTTTAGAGTGGCTGCTAGTTAGTTAATTAGTTAATCTGAAGGGTTGTAGAGTCAGTTGAGAGTGGCTGCTAGTTTGTTAATCTGAAGGGTTGTAGAGTCCGTTTAGAGTGGCAACTAGTTAGTTAATTAGTTAATCTAAAGGGTTGTAAAGTCAGTTTAGAGTGGCTGCTAGTTAATTAATCTGAAGAGTTCTAGAGTCAGTTCAGAGTGGCTGCTAGGTAGTTCATCTGAAGGGTTGTAGAGTCAGTTTACAGTGGCTGCTAGTTAGTTATTCTGAAGGGTTGAAGAGTAAATTTAGAGTGCCTGCTATTTAGTTAATCTGAAGGGTTGTAGAGTCAGTTCAGAGTGGCTGCTAGTTAGTTAATTAGTTAATCTGAAGGGTTGTAGAGTCAGTTTAGAGTGGCTGCTAGGTAGTTAATCTGAAGGGTTGTTGAGTCAGTTTAGAGTGGCTGCTAGTTAGTTAATCTGAAGGGTTGTAGAGTCCGTTTAGAGTGGCAACTAGTTAGTTAATCTGAAGGGTTGTAGAGTCCGTTTAGAGTGGCAACTAGTTAGTTAATCTGAAGGGTTGTAAAGTCAGTTTAGAGTGGCTGCAAGTTAATTAATCTGAAGAGTTGTAGAGTCAGTTTAGAGTGGCTGCTAGGTAGTTCATCTGAAGGGTTGTAGAGTCAGTTTACAGTGGCTGCTAGTTAGTTAATCTGAAGGGTTGAAGAGTCAGTTCAGAGTGGCTGCTAGTTAGTTAATTAGTTAATTTGAGGGGTTGTAGAGTCAGTTTAGAGTGGCTGCTGGTTTGATAATCTGAAGGGTTGTAGAGTCAGTTTAGAGTGGCTGCTAGTTAATTAATCTGAAGGGTTGTAGAGTCAGTTCAGAGTGGCTGCTAGTTAGTTAATCTGAAGGGGTGTAGAGTCAGTTTAGAGTGGGTGCTAGTTAGTTAATCTGAAGTGTTGTAGTGTCAGTTTAGAGTGGCTGCTAGTTAGTTAATCTGAAGGGTTGTAGAGTCAGTTTAGAGTGGCTGCTAGTTAGTTAATCTGAAGGGTTGTAGAGTCAGTTTAGAGTGGCTGCTATTTAGTTAATCAGAAGGGTTGTAGAGTCAGTTCAGAGTGGCTGCTAGTTAGTTAAATAGTTAATCTGAAGGGTTGTAGAGTCAGTTTAGAGTGGCTGCTAGTTTGTTAATCTGAAGGGTTGTAGAGTCAGTTTAGAGTGGCTGCTAGGTAGTTAATCTGAAGGGTTGTTGAGTCAGTTTAGAGTTGCTGCTAGTTAGTTAATCTGAAGGGTTGTAGAGTCCGTTTAGAGTGGCAACTAGTTAGTTAATCTGAAGGGTTGTAGAGTCAGTTTAGAGTGGCAACTAATTAGTTAATTAGTTAATCTTAAGGGTTGTAAAGTCAGTTTAGAGTGGCTGCTAGTTAATTAATCTGAAGAGTTGTAGAGTCAGTTTAGAGTGGCTGCTAGGTAGTTCATCTGAAGGGTTGTAGAGTCAGTTTACAGTGGCTGCTAGTTAGTTAATCTGAAGGGTTGTTGAGTCAGTTTAGAGTGGCTGCTAGTTAGTTAATCTGAAGGGTTGTAGAGTCAGTTCAGAGTGGCTGCTAGTTAGTTAATCTGAAGGGTTGTAGAGTCAGTTTAGAGTGGGTGCTAGTTAGTTAATCTGAAGGGTTGTAGTGTCAGTTTAGAGTGGCTGCTAGTTAGGTAATCTGAAGGGTTGTAGAGTCAGTTTAGAGTGGCTGCTAGTTAGTTAATCTGAAGGGTTGAAGAGTAAATTTAGAGTGGCTGCTATTTAGTTAATCTGAAGGGTTGTAGAGTCAGTTCAGAGTGGCTACTAGTTAGTTAATTAGTTAATCTGAAGGGTTGTAGAGTCAGTTGAGAGTGGCTGCTAGTTTGTTAATCTGAAGGGTTGTAGAGTCTGTTTAGAGTGGCTGCTAGGTAGTTAATCTGAAGGGTTGTAGAGTCCGTTTAGAGTGGCAAATAGTTAGTTAATCTGAAGGGTTGTAGAGTCAGTTTAGAGTAGCAACTAGTTAGTTAATTAGTTAATCTAAAGGGTTGTAAAGTCAGTTTAGAGTGGCTTCTAGTTAATTAATCTGAAGAGTTCTAGAGTCAGTTCAGAGTGGCTGCTAGGTAGTTCATCTGAAGGGTTGTAGAGTCAGTTTACAGTGGCTGCTAGTTAGTTATTCTGAAGGGTTGAAGAGTAAATTTAGAGTGCCTGCTATTTAGTTAATCTGAAGGGTTGTAGAGTCACTTCAGAGTGGCTGCTAGATAGTTAATTAGTTAATCTGAAGGGTTGTAGAGTCGGTTTAGAGTGGCTGCTAGGTAGTTAATCTGAAGGGTTGTTGAGTCAGTTTAGAGTGGCTGCTAGTTAGTTAATCTGAAGGGTTGTAGAGTCAGTTTAGAGTGGCAACTAGTTAGTTAATTAGTTAATCTGAAGGGTTGTAAAGTCAGTTTAGAGTGGCTGCAAGTTAATTAATCTGAAGAGTTGTAGAGTCAGTTTAGAGTGGCTGCTAGGTAGTTCATCTGAAGGGTTGTAGAGTCAGTTTACAGTGGCTGCTAGTTAGTTAATCTGAAGGGTTGTAGAGTCAGTTCAGAGTGGCTGCTAGTTAGTTAATTAGTTAATTTGAGGGGTTGTAGAGTCAGTTTAGAGTGGCTGCTAGTTAGTTAATCTGAAGGGTTGTAGAGTCAGTTCAGAGTGGCTGCTAGTTAGTTAATCTGAAGGGGTGTAGAGTCAGTTTAGAGTGGGTGCTAGTTAGTTAATCTGAAGGGTTGTAGTGTCAGTTTAGAGTGGCTGCTAGTTAGTTAATCTGAAGGGTTATAGAGTCAGTTTAGAGTGGCTGCTAGTTAGTTAATCTGAAGGGTTGTAGAGTCAGTTTAGAGTGGCTGCTAGTTAGTTAATCTGAAGGGTTGAAGAGTAAATTTAGAGTGGCTGCTATTTAGTTAATCAGAAGGGTTGTAGAGTCAGTTCAGAGTGGCTGCTAGTTAGTTAAATAGTTAATCTGAAGGGTTGTAGAGTCAGTTTAGAGTGGCTGCTAGTTTGTTAATCTGAAGGGTTGTAGAGTCAGTTTAGAGTGGCTGCTAGGTAGTTAATCTGAAGGGTTGTTGAGTCAGTTTAGAGTGGCTGCTAGTTAGTTAATCTGAAGGGTTGTAGAGTCCGTTCAGAGTGGCAACTAGTTAGTTAATCTGAAGGGTTGTAGAGTCAGTTTAGAGTGGCAACTAATTAGTTAATTAGTTAATCTGAAGGGTTGTAAAGTCAGTTTAGAGTGGCTGCTAGTTAATTAATCTGAAGAGTTCTAGAGTCAGTTTAGAGTGGCTGCTAGTTAGTTAATCTGAAGTGTTGTAGAGTCAGTTTAGAGAGGCTGCTAGTTAGTTAATCTGAAGGGTTGTAGAGTCAATTTACAGTGGCTGCTAGTTAGTTATTCTGAAGGGTTGAAGAGTAAATTTAGAGTGCCTGCTATTTAGTTAATCTGAAGGGTTGTAGAGTCACTTCAGAGTGGCTGCTAGTTAGTTAATTAGTTAATCTGAAGGGTTGTAGAGTCGGTTTAGAGTGGCTGCTAGGTAGTTAATCTGAAGGGTTGTTGAGTCAGTTTAGAGTGGCTGCTAGTTAGTTAATCTGAAGGGTTGTAGAGTCAGTTTAGAGTGGCAACTAGTTAGTTAATTAGTTAATCTGAAGGGTTGTTGAGTCAGTTTAGAGTGGCTGCTAGTTAGTTAATCTGAAGGGTTGTAGAGTCAGTTTAGAGTGGCAACTAGTTAGTTAATCTGAAGGGTTGTAGAGTCAGTTTAGAGTGGCAACTAGTTAGTTAATTAGTTAATCTGAAGGGTTGTAAAGTCAGCTTAGAGTGGCTGCAAGTTAATTAATCTGAAGAGTTGTAGAGTCAGTTTAGAGTGGCTGCTAGGTAGTTCATCTGAAGGGTTGTAGAGTCAGTTTACAGTGGCTGCTAGTTAGTTAATCTGAAGGGTTGTAGAGTCAGTTCAGAGTGGCTGCTAGTTAGTTAATTAGTTAATTTGAGGGGTTGTAGAGTCAGTTTAGAGTGGCTGCTGGTTTGATAATCTGAAGGGTTGTAGAGTCAGTTTAGAGTGGCTGCTAGTTAGTTAATCTGAAGGGTTGTAGAGTCAGTTCAGAGTGGCTGCTAGTTAGTTAATCTGAAGGGGTGTAGAGTCAGTTTAGAGTGGGTGCTAGTTAGTTAATCTGAAGGGTTGTAGTGTCAGTTTAGAGTGGCTGCTAGTTAGTTAATCTGAAGGGTTGTAGAGTCAGTTTAGAGTGGCTGCTAGTTAGTTAATCTGAAGGGTTGTAGAGTCAGTTTAGAGTGGCTGCTAGTTAGTTAATCTGAAGGGTTGAAGAGTAAATTTAGAGTGGCTGCTATTTAGTTAATCAGAAGGGTTGTAGAGTCAGTTCAGAGTGGCTGCTAGTTAGTTAAATAGTTAATCTGAAGGGTTGTAGAGTCAGTTTAGAGTGGCTGCTAGTTTGTTAATCTGAAGGGTTGTAGAGTCAGTTTAGAGTGGCTGCTAGGTAGTTAATCTGAAGGGTTGTTGAGTCAGTTTAGAGTGGCTGCTAGTTAGTTAATCTGAAGGGTTGTAGAGTCAGTTTAGAGTGGCAACTAATTAGTTAATTAGTTAATCTGAAGTGTTGTAGAGTCAGTTTAGAGAGGCTGCTAGTTAGTTAATCTGAAGGGTTGTAGAGTCAATTTAGAGTGGCTGCTAGTTAGTTAATCTGAAGGGTTTTAGAGTCAGTTAAGAGTGGCTGCTAGTTAGTTAATCTGAAGTGTTGTAGAGTCAGTTCAGAGTGGCTGCTAGTTAGTTAATTAGTTCATCTGAAGGGTTGTAGAGTCAGTTTAGAGTGGCTGCTAGTTTGTTAATCTGAAGAGGTGTAGAGTCAGTTTTGTGTGGCTGCTCGTTAGTTAATCTGAAGGGTTGTAGAGTCAATTTAGAGTGGCTGCTAGTTAATTAATCTGAAGAGTTCTAGAGTCAGTTTAGAGTGGCTGCTAGTTAGTTCATCTGAAGGGTTGTAGAGTCAGTTTACAGTGGCTGCTAGTTAGTTAATCTGAAGGGTTGTAGAGTCAGTTTAGAGTGGCTGCTAGGTAGTTAATCTGAAGGGTTGTTGAGTAAGTTTAGAGTGGCTGCTAGTTTGTTAATCTGAAGGGTTGTAGAGACCGTTTACAGTGCTAACTAGTTAGTTAATCTGAAGGGTTGTAAAGTCAGTTTAGAGTGGCTGCTAGTTAATTAATCTGAAGAGTTGTAGAGTCAGTTTAGAGTGGCTGCTAGGTAGTTCATCTGAAGGGTTGTAGAGTCAGTTTACAGTGGCTGCTAGTTAGTTAATCTGAAGGGTTGTTGAGTCTGTTTAGAGTGGCTGCTAGTTAGTTAATCTGAAGGGTTGTAGAGTCAGTTCAGAGTGGCTGCTAGTTAGTTAATCTGAAGGGTTGTAGAGTCAGTTTAGAGTGGGTGCTAGTTAGTTAATCTGAAGGGTTGTAGTGTCAGTTTAGAGTGGCTGCTAGTTAGTTAATCTGAAGGGTTGTAGAGTCAGTTTAGAGTGGCTGCTAGTTAGTTAATCTGAAGGGTTGAAGAGTAAATTTAGAGTGGCTGCTATTTAGTTAATCTGAAGGGTTGTAGAGTCAGTTCAGAGTGGCTGCTAGTTAGTTAATTAGTTAATCTGAAGGGTTGTAGAGTCAGTTGAGAGTGGCTGTTAGTTAGTTAATCTGAAGGGTTGTAGAGTCAGTTTAGAGTAGCAACTAGTTAGTTAATTAGTTAATCTAAAGGGTTGTAAAGTCAGTTTAGAGTGGCTGCTAGTTAATTAATCTGAAGAGTTCTAGAGTCAGTTCAGAGTGGCTGCTAGTTAGTTAATCTGAAGGGTTGTAGAGTCAGTTTAGAGTGGCTACTAGTTAGATAATCTGAAGGTTTACAGAGTCAGTTTAGAGTGGCTGCTAGTTAGTTAATCTGAAGGGTTGTAGAGTCCGTTTAGAGTGGCAACTAGTTAGTTAATTAGTTAATCTGAAGGGTTGTAGAGTCAGTTTAGAGTGGCTGCTAGGTAGTTCATCTGAAGGGTTGTAGAGTCAGTTTACAGTGGCTGCTAGTTAGTTAATCTGAAGGGTTGTAGAGTCAGTTCAGAGTGGCTGCTAGTTAGTTAATTAGTTAATTTGAGGGGTTGTAGAGTCAGTTTAGAGTGGCTGCTGGTTTGATAATCTGAAGGGTTGTAGAGTCAGTTTAGAGTGGCTGCTAGTTAGTTAATCTGAAGGGTTGTAGAGTCAATTCAGAGTGGCTGCTAGTTAGTTAATCTGAGGGGGTGTAGAGTCAGTTTAGAGTGGGTGCTAGTTAGTTAATCTGAAGGGTTGTAGTGTCAGTTTAGAGAGGCTGCTAGTTAGTTAATCTGAAGGGTTGTAGAGTCAGTTTAGAGCGGCTGCTAGTTAGTTAATCTGAAGGGTTGTAGAGTCAGTTTAGAGTGGCTGCTAGTTAGTTAATCTGAAGGGTTGAAGAGTAAATTTAGAGTGGCTGCTATTTAGTTAATCAGAAGGGTTGTAGAGTCAGTTCAGAGTGGCTGCTAGTTAGTTAAATAGTTAATCTGAAGGGTTGTAGAGTCAGTTTAGAGTGGCTGCTAGGTAGTTAATCTGAAGGGTTGTTGAGTCAGTTTAGAGTGGCTGCTAGTTAGTTAATCTGAAGGGTTGTAGAGTCCGTTCAGAGTGGCAACTAGTTAGTTAATCTGAAGGGTTGTAGAGTCAGTTTAGAGTGGCAACTAATTAGTTAATTAGTTAATCTGAAGGGTTGTAAAGTCAGTTTAGAGTGGCTGCTAGTTAATTAATCTGAAGAGTTCTAGAGTCAGTTTAGAGTGGCTGCTAGTTAGTTAATCTGAAGTGTTGTAGAGTCAATTTAGAGTGGCTGCTAGTTAGTTAATCTGAAGGGTTTTAGAGTCAGTTAAGAGTGGCTGCTAGTTAGTTAATCTGAAGTGTTGTAGAGTCAGTTCAGAGTGGCTGCTAGTTAGTTAATTAGTTAATCTGAAGGGTTGTAGAGTCAGTTTAGAGTGGCTGCTAGTTTGTTAATCTGAAGAGGTGTAGAGTCAGTTTTGTGTGGCTGCTCGTTAGTTAATCTGAAGGGTTGTAGAGTCAATTTAGAGTGGCTGCTAGTTAGTTAATCTGAAGGGTTGTAGAGTCAGTTAAGAGTGGCTGCTAGTTAGTTAATCTGAAGTGTTGTAGAGTCCGTTCAGAGTGGCTGCTAGTTAGTTAATGAGTTAATCTGAAGGGTTGTTGAGTCAGTTTAGAGTGGCTGCTAGTTAGTTAATCTGAAGGGTTGTAGAGTCAGTTTAGAGTGGCTGCTAGTTAGTTAATCTGAAGGGTTGAAGAGTAAATTTAGAGTGGCTGCTATTTAGTTCATCTGAAGGGTTGTAGAGTCAGTTCAGAGTGGCTGCTAGTTAGTTAATTAGTTAATCTGAAGGGTTGTAGAGTCAGTTCGGAGTGGCTGCTAGTTAGTTAATTAGTTAATATGAAGGGTTGTAGAGTCAGTTTAGAGTGGCTGCTGGGTAGTTAATCTGAAGGGTTGTTGAGTCAGTTTAGAGTGGCAACTAGTTAGTTAATTAGTTAATCTAAAGGGTTGTAAAGTCAGTTTCGAGTGGCTGCTAGTTAATTAATCTGAAGAGTTCTAGAGTCAGTTTAGAGTGGCTGCTAGTTAGTTCATCTGAAGGGTTGTAGAGTCAGTTTACAGTGGCTGCTAGTTAGTTAATCTGAAGGGTTGTAGAGTCAGTTTAGAGTGGCTGCTAGGTAGTTAATCTGAAGGGTTGTTGAGTAAGTTTAGAGTGGCTGCTAGTTTGTTAATCTGAAGGGTTGTAGAGACCGTTTACAGTGCTAACTAGTTAGTTAATCTAAAGGCTTGTAGAGTCAGTTTAGAGTGGCAACTAGTTAGTTAATGAGTTAATCTGAAGGGTTGTAAAGTCAGTTTAGAGTGGCTGCTAGTTAATTAATCTGAAGAGTTGTAGAGTCAGTTTAGAGTGGCTGCTAGGTAGTTCATCTGAAGGGTTGTAGAGTCAGTTTACAGTGGCTGCTAGTTAGTTAATCTGAAGGGTTGTTGAGTCAGTTTAGAGTGGCTGCTAGTTAGTTAATCTGAAGGGTTGTAGAGTCAGTTCAGAGTGGCTGCTAGTTAGTTAATCTGAAGGGTTGTAGAGTCAGTTCAGAGTGGCTGCTAGTTAGTTAATTAGTTAATCTGAAGGGTTGTAGAGTCAGTTGAGAGTGGCTGTTAGTTTGTTAATCTGAAGGGTTGTAGAGTCAGTTTAGAGTGGCTGCTAGGTAGTTAATCTGAAGGGTTGTAGAGTCCGTTTAGAGTGGCAACTAGTTAGTTAATCTGAAGGGTTGTAGAGTCAGTTTAGAGTAGCAACTAGTTAGTTAATTAGTTAATCTAAAGGGTTGTAAAGTCAGTTTAGAGTGGCTGCTAGTTAATTAATCTGAAGAGTTCTAGAGTCAGTTCAGAGTGGCTGCTAGTTAGTTAATCTGAAGGGTTGTAGAGTCAGTTTAGAGTGGCTACTAGTTAGATAATCTGAAGGTTTACAGAGTCAGTTTAGAGTGGCTGCTAGTTAGTTAATCTGAAGGGTTGTAGAGTCCGTTTAGAGTGGCAACTAGTTAGTTAATCTGAAGGTTCGTAGAGTCAGTTTAGAGTGGCTGCTAGTTAGTTAATCTGAAGGGTTGAAGAGGAAATTTAGAGCGGCTGCTATTTAGTTAATCTGAAGGGTTGTAGAGTCAGTTCAGAGTGGCTGCTAGATTGTTAATTAGTTAATCTGAAGGGTTGTAGAGTCAGTTTAGAGTGGCTGCTTGTTTGTTTATCTGAAGGGTTGTAGAGTCAGTTTAGAGTGGCAGCTAGTTAGTTAATCTGAAGGGTTGTTGAGTCAGTTTAGAGTGGCTGCTAGTTAGTTAATCTGAAGGGTTGTAGAGTCCGTTTAGAGTGGCAACTATTTAGTTAATATGAAGGGTTGTAGAGTCAGTTTAGAGTGGCAACTAGTTAGTTAATTAGTTAATCTGAAGGGTTGTAAAGTCATTTTAGAGTGGCTGCTAGTTAGTTAATTAGTTCATCTGAAGGGTTGTAGAGTCAGTTTAGAGTGGCTACTAGTTAGTTAATCTGAAGGGTTGTAGAGTCAGTTTAGAGTGGCTGCTAGTTAGTTAATCTGAAGGGTTGTAGAGTCAGTTAAGAGTGGCTGCTAGTTAGTTAATCTGAAGTGTTGTAGAGTCAGTTCAGAGTGGCTGCTAGTTAGTTAATTAGTCAATCTGAAGGGTTGTAGAGTCACTTTAGAGTGGCTGCTAGTTTGATAATCTGAAGGGTTGTAGAGTCAGTTTAGAGTGGCTGCTAGTTAGTTAATCTGAAGGGTTGTAGAGTCAGTTTATAGTGGCTGCTAGGTAGTTAATCTGAAGGGTTGTAGAGTCAGTTTAGAGTGGCTGCTAGTTAGTTAATCTGAAGGTTGAAGAGTCAGTTTAGAGTGGCTACTAGTTAGTTATTCTGAAGTGTTGTACAGTCAGTTTAGAGTGGAAACTAGTTAGTTAATTAGTTAATCTGAAGGGTTGTAGAGTCAGTTAGAGTGGCTGCTAGTTAGTTAATCTGAAGGGTTGTAGAGTCAGTTTAGAGTGGCTGCTAGTTAGTTAATCTGAAGGGTTGTAGAGTCAGTTTACAGTGGCGGCTAGGTAGTTAATCTGAAGGGTTGTTGAGTCAGTTTAGAGTGGCTGCTAGTTAGTTAATCTGAAGGGTTGTAGAGTCCGTTTAGAGTGGCAACTAGTTAGTTAATCTGAAGGGTTGTAGAGTCAGTTTAGAGTGGCTGCTAGTTAGTTAATTAGTCAATCTGAAGGGTTGTAGAGTCACTTTAGAGTGGCTGCTAGTTTGATAATCTGAAGGGTTGTAGAGTCAGTTTAGAGTGGCTGCTAGTTAGTTAATCTGAAGGGTTGTAGAGTCAGTTTATAGTGGCTGCTAGGTAGTTAATCTGAAGGGTTGTAGAGTCAGTTTAGAGTGGCTGCTAGTTAGTTAATCTGAAGGTTGAAGAGTCAGTTTAGAGTGGCTACTAGTTAGTTATTCTGAAGTGTTGTACAGTCAGTTTAGAGTGGAAACTAGTTAGTTAATTAGTTAATCTGAAGGGTTGTAGAGTCAGTTAGAGTGGCTGCTAGTTAGTTAATCTGAAGGGTTGTAGAGTCAGTTTAGAGTGGCTGCTAGTTAGTTAATCTGAAGGGTTGTAGAGTCAGTTTACAGTGGCGGCTAGGTAGTTAATCTGAAGGGTTGTTGAGTCAGTTTAGAGTGGCTGCTAGTTAGTTAATCTGAAGGGTTGTAGAGTCCGTTTAGAGTGGCAACTAGTTAGTTAATCTGAAGGGTTGTAGAGTCAGTTTAGAGTGGCAACTAGTTAGTTAATTAGTTAATCTGAAGGGTTGTAGAGTTAGTTTAGAGTGGCTGCTAGGTAGTTCATCTGAAGGGTTGTAGAGTCAGTTTACAGTGGCGGCTAGGTAGTTAATCTGAAGGGTTGTAGAGTCAGTTTAGAGTGGCTGCTAGTTTGTTAATCTGAAGGGTTGTAGAGTCAGTTTACAGTGGCGGCTAGGTAGTTAATCTGAAGGGTTGTTGAGTCAGTTTAGAGTGGCTGCTAGTTAGTTAATCTGAAGGGTTGTAGAGTCAGTTTAGAGTGGCAACTAGTTAGTTAATTAGTTAATCTGAAGGGTTGTAGAGTTAGTTTAGAGTGGCTGCTAGGTAGTTCATCTGAAGGGTTGTAGAGTCAGTTTAGAGTGGCTGCTAGTTAGTTAATCTGAAGGGTTGTAGAGTCAGTTAGAGTGGCGGCTAGTTAGTTAATCTGAAGGGTTGTAGATTCAGTTTAGAGTGGCTGCTAGTTAGTTAATCTGAAGGGCTGTAGAGTCAGTTTAGAGTGGCTGCTAGTTAGTTAATCTGAAGGGTTGTAGAGTCCGTTTAGAGTGGCAACTAGTTAGTTAATCTGAAGGGTTGTAGAGTCAGTTTAGAGTGCCAACTAGTTAGTTAATTAGTTAATCTGAAGGGTTGTAGAGTCAATTTAGAGTGGCTGCTAGGTTGTTCATCTGAAGGGTTGTAGAGTCAGTTTAGAGTGGCTGCTAGTTAGTTAATCTGAAGGGTTGTAGAGTCAGTTCAGAGTGGCTGCTAGTTAGTTAATCTGAAGGGTTGTAGAGTCAGTTCAGAGTGGCTGCTAGTTAGTTAATCTGAAGGGTTATAGAGTCAGTTTAGAGTGGCTGCTAGTTAGTTAATCTGAAGGGTTGTAGTGTCAGTTTAGAGTGGCTGCTAGTTAGTTAATCTGAAGGTTTGTAGAGTCAGTTTAGAGTGGCTGCTAGTTAGTTAATTTGAAGGGTTGTAGAGTCAGTTTAAAGTGGCTGCTAGTTAGTTAATCTGAAGGGTTGAAGAGTAAATTTAGAGTGGCTGTTATTTAGTTAATCTGAAGGGTTGTAGAGCCAGTTTAGAGTTGCTGCTAGTTAGTTAATTAGTTAATCTGAAGGGTTGTAGAGTCAGTTTAGAGTGGCTGCTAGTTAGTTAATCTGAAGGGTTGTAGAGTCAGTTAGAGTGGCTGCTAGTTAGTTAATCTGAAGGGTTGTAGAGTCAGTTTAGAGTGGCTGCTAGTTTGTTAATCTGAAGGGTTGTAGAGTCAGTTTACAGTGGCGGCTAGGTAGTTAATCTGAAGGGTTGTTGAGTCAGTTTAGAGTGGCTGCTAGTTAGTTAATTAGTTAATCTGAAGGGTTGTAGAGTTAGTTTAGAGTGGCTGCTAGGTAGTTAATCTGAAGGGTTGTAGAGTCAGTTTAGAGTGGCAACTAGTTAGTTAATTAGTTAATCTGAAGGGTTGTAGAGTCAGTTTACCGTGGCGGTTAGGTAGATAATCTGAAGGGTTGTAGAGTCAGTTTAGAGTGGCTGCTAGTTAGTTAATCTGAAGGGTTGTAGTGTCAGTTTAGAGTGGCTGCTAGTTAGTTAATCTGAAGGGTTGTAGAGTCAGTTTAAAGTGGCTGCTAGTTAGTTAATCTGAAGGGTTGAAGAGTAAATTTAGAGTGGCTGCTATTTAGTTAATCTGAAGGGTTGTAGAGCCAGTTTAGAGTTGCTGCTAGTTAGTTAATTAGTTAATCTGAAGGGTTGTAGAGTCAGTTTAGAGTGGCTGCTAGTTAGTTAATCTGAAGGGTTGTAGAGTCAGTTAGAGTGGCTGCTAGTTAGTTAATCTGAAGGGTTGTAGAGTCAGTTCAGAGTTGCTGCTAGTTAGTTAATTAGTTAATCTGAAGGGTTGTAGAGTCAGTTTAGAGTGGCTGCTTGTTTGTTTATCTGAAGGGTTGTAGAGTCAGTTTAGAGTGGCTGCTAGTTAGTTAATCTGAAGGGTTGTAGAGTCCGTTTAGAGTGGCAACTAGTTAGTTAATCTGAAGGGTTGTAGAGTCAGTTTAGAGTGGCAACTAGTTAGTTAATTAGTTAATCTGAAGGGTTGTAAAATCAGTTTAGAGTGGCTGCTAGTTAGTTAATTAGTTCATCTGAAGGGTTGTAGAGTCAGTTTAGAGTGGCTACTAGTTAGTTAATTAGTTAATCTGAAGGGTTGTAAAATCAGTTTAGAGTGGCTGCTAGTTAGTTAATTAGTTCATCTGAAGGGTTGTAGAGTCAGTTTAGAGTGGCTGCTAGTTAGTTAATCTGAAGGGTTGTAGAGTCCGTTTAGAGTGGCTGCTAGTTAGTTAATCTGAAGGGCTGTAGAGTCAGTTTAGAGTGGCTGCTAGTTAGTTAATCTGAAGGGTTGTAGAGTCCGTTTAGAGTGGCAACTAGTTAGTCAATCTGAAGGGTTGTAGAGTCAGTTTAGAGGGCCAACTAGTTAGTTAATTAGTTAATCTGAAGGGTTGTAGAGTCAATTTAGAGTGGCTGCTAGGTTGTTCATCTGAAGGGTTGTAGAGTCAGTTTAGAGTGGCTGCTAGTTAGTTAATCTGAAGGGTTGTAGAGTCAGTTCAGAGTGGCTGCTAGTTAGTTAATCTGAAGGGTTGTAGAGTCAGTTCAGAGTGGCTGCTAGTTAGTTAATCTGAAGGGTTGTAGAGTCAGTTTAGAGTGGCTACTAGTTGGTTAATCTGAAAGGTTGTAGTGTCATTTTAGAGTGGCTGCTAGTTAGTTAATCTGAAGGGTTGTAGAGTCAGTTTAAAGTGGCTGCTAGTTAGTTAATCTGAAGGGTTGAAGAGTAAATTTAGAGTGGCTGCTATTTAGTTAATCTGAAGGGTTGTAGTGCCAGTTTAGAGTTGCTGCTAGTTAGTTAATTAGTTAATCTGAAGGGTTGTAGAGTCAGTTTAGAGTGACTGCTAGTTAGTTAATCTGAAGGGTTGTAGAGTCAGTTAGAGTGGCTGCTAGTTAGTTAATCTGAAGGGTTGTAGAGTCAGTTCAGAGTTGCTGCTAGATAGTTAATTAGTTAATCTGAAGGGTTGTAGAGTTAGTTTAGAGTGGCTGCTTGTTTGTTTATCTGAAGGGTTGTAGAGTCAGTTTAGAGTGGCTGCTAGTTAGTTAATCTGAAGGGTTGTATAGTCCGTTTAGAGTGGCAACTAGTTAGTTAATCTGAAGGGTTGTAGAGTCAGTTTAGAGTGGCAACTAGTTAATTAATTAGTTAATCTGAAGGGTTGTAAAATCAGTTTAGAGTGGCTGCTAGTTAGTTAATTAGTTAATCTGAAGGGTTGTATAGTCCGTTTAGAGTGGCAACTAGTTAGTTAATCTGAAGGGTTGTAGAGTCAGTTTAGAGTGGCTACTAGTTAGTTAATTAGTTAATCTGAAGGGTTGTAGAGTCAATTTAGAGTGGCTGCTAGTTAGTTAATCTGAAGGGTTGTAGAGTTAGTTTAGAGTGGCTGCTAGGTAGTTCATCTGAAGGGTTTTAGAGTCAGTTTAGAGTGGCTGCTAGTTAGTTAATCTGAAGGGTTGTAGATTCAGTATAGAGTGGCTGCTAGTTAGTTAATCTGAAGGGTTGTAGAGTCAGTTTAGAGTGGCTGCTAGGTAGTTAATCTGAAGAGTTCTAGAGTCAGTTCAGAGTGGCTGCTAGTTAATTAATTAGTTAATCTGAAGGGTTTTAGAGTCAGTTTAGAGTGGCTGCTAGTTAGTTAATCTGAAGGGTTGTAGATTCAGTATAGAGTGGCTGCTAGGTAGTTAATCTGAAGAGTTCTAGAGTCAGTTTAGAGTAGCTGCTTGTTTGTTTATCTGAAGGGTTGTAGAGTCAGTTTAGAGTGGCAGCTAGTTAATTAATCTGAAGGGTTGTAGAGTCAGTTTAGAGTGGCTGCTAGTTAGTTAATTTGAAGGGTTGTAGAGACCATTTAGAGTGGCAACTAGTTAGTTAATCTGAAGGGTTGTAGAGTCAGTTTAGAGTGGCTGCTAGTTAGTTAATTAGTTCATCTGAAGGGTTGTAGAGTCAGTTTAGAGTGGCTACTAGTTAGTTAATCTGAAGGTTTGTAGAGTCAGTTTAGAGAGGCTGCTAGTTAGTTAATCTGAAGGGTTGTAGAGTCTGTTTAGAGTGGCAACTAGTTAGTTAATCTGAAGGGTTGTAGAGTCAGTTTACAGTGGCTGCTAGTTAGTTAATCTGAAGGGTTGTAGAGTCAGTTTACAGTGGCTGCTAGTTAGTTAATCTGAAGGGTTGTAGAGTCAGTTCAGAGTGGCTGCTAGTTAGTTAATTAGTTAATTTGAGGGGTTGTAGAGTCAGTTTAGAGTGGCTGCTGGTTTGATAATCTGAAGGGTTGTAGAGTCAGTTTAGAGTGGCTGCTAGTTAGTTAATCTGAAGGGTTGTAGAGTCAGTTCAGAGTGGCTGCTAGTTAGTTAATCTGAAGGGTTGAAGAGTAAATTTAGAGTTGCTGCTATTTAGTTAATCTGAAGGGTTGTAGAGTCAGTTCAGAGTGGCTGCTAGTTAGTTAATTAGTTAATCTGAAGGGTTGTAGAGTCAGTTTAGAGTGGCTGCTAGTTTGTTAATCTGAAGGGTTGTAGAGTCAGATTAGCGTGGCTGCTAGGTAGTTAATCTGAAGGGTTGTTGAGTTAGTTTAGAGTGGCTGCTAGTTAGTTAATCTGAAGGGTTGTAGAGTCCGTTTAGAGTGGCAACAAGTTAGTTAATCTGAAGGGTTGTAGAGTCAGTTTAGAGTGGCAACTAGTTAGTTAATTAGTTAATCTGAAGGGTTGTAAAGTCAGTTTAGAGTGGCTGCTAGTTAGTTAATTAGTTCATCTGAAGGGTTGTAGAGTCAGTTTAGAGTGCCTATAATTAGTTAATCTGAAGGGTTGTTGAGTCAGTTTAGAGTGGCAACTAGTTAGTTAATTAGTTAATCTGAAGGGTTGTAAAGTCAGTTTAGAGTGGCTGCTAGTTAATTAATCTGAAGAGTTGTAGAGTCAGTTTAGAGTGGCTGCTAGGTAGTTCATCTGAAGGGTTGTAGAGTCAGTTTACAGTGGCTGCTAGTTAGTTAATCTGAAGGGTTGTAGAGTCAGTTTAGAGTGGCTGCTAGTTAGTTAATCTGAAGGGTTGTAGAGTCAGTTTAGAGTGGCTGCTAGTTAGTTAATCTGAAGGGTTTTAGAGTCAGTTCAGAGTGGCTGCTAGTTAGTTAATTAGTTAATTTGAGGGGTTGTAGAGTCAGTTTAGAGTGGCTGCTTGTTTGATAATCTGAAGGGTTGTAGAGTCAGTTTAGAGTGGCAACTAGTTAGTTAATCTGAAGGGTTTAGAGTTAGTTAAGAGTGGTTGCTAGGTAGTTAATCTGAAGGTTTGTAGAGTCAGTTTAGAGAGGCTGCTAGTTAGTTAATCTGAAGGGTTGTAGAGTCAGTTAGAGTGGCTGCTAGTTAGTTAATCTGAAGGGTTGTAGAGTCAGTTTAGAGTGGCTGCTAGTTAGTTAATTAGTTCATCCGAAGGGTTGTAGAGTCAGTTTAGAGTGGCAACTAGTTAGTTAATCTGAAGGGTTGTAGTGTCAGTTTAGAGTGGCTGCTAGTTAGTTAATCTGAAGGGTTGAAGAGTAAATTTAGAGTGGCTGCTATTTAGTTAATCTGAAGGGTTGTAGAGTCAGTTCAGAGTGGCTGCTAGTTAGTTAATTAGTTAATCTGAAGGGTTGTAGAGTCAGTTTAGAGTAGCTGCTTGTTTGTTTATCTGAAGGGTTGTAGAGTCAGTTTAGAGTGGCAGCTAGTTAATTAATCTGAAGGGTTGTAGAGTCAGTTTAGAGTGGCTGCTAGTTAGTTAATTTGAAGGGTTGTAGAGTCCATTTAGAGTGGCAACTAGTTAGTTAATCTGAAGGGTTGTAGAGTCAGTTTAGAGTGGCTGCTAGTTAGTTAATTAGTTCATCTGAAGGGTTGTAGAGTCAGTTTAGAGTGGCTACTAGTTAGTTAATCTGAAGGTTTGTAGAGTCAGTTTAGAGAGGCTGCTAGTTAGTTAATCTGAAGGGTTGTAGAGTCTGTTTAGAGTGGCAACTAGTTAGTTAATCTGAAGGGTTGTAGAGTCAGTTTACAGTGGCTGCTAGTTAGTTAATCTGAAGGGTTGTAGAGTCAGTTTACAGTGGCTGCTAGTTAGTTAATCTGAAGGGTTGTAGAGTCAGTTCAGAGTGGCTGCTAGTTAGTTAATTAGTTAATTTGAGGGGTTGTAGAGTCAGTTTAGAGTGGCTGCTGGTTTGATAATCTGAAGGGTTGTAGAGTCAGTTCAGAGTGGCTGCTAGTTAGTTAATCTGAAGGGTTGTAGAGTCAGATTAGCGTGGCTGCTAGGTAGTTAATCTGAAGGGTTGTTGAGTTAGTTTAGAGTGGCTGCTAGTTAGTTAATCTGAAGGGTTGTAGAGTCCGTTTAGAGTGGCAACAAGTTAGTTAATCTGAAGGGTTGTAGAGTCAGTTTAGAGTGGCAACTAGTTAGTTAATTAGTTAATCTGAAGGGTTGTAAAGTCAGTTTAGAGTGGCTGCTAGTTAGTTAATTAGTTCATCTGAAGGGGTGTAGAGTCAGTTTAGAGTGCCTATAATTAGTTAATCTGAAGGGTTGTTGAGTCAGTTTAGAGTGGCAACTAGTTAGTTAATTAGTTAATCTGAAGGGTTGTAAAGTCAGTTTAGAGTGGCTGCTAGTTAATTAATCTGAAGAGTTGTAGAGTCAGTTTAGAGTGGCTGCTAGGTAGTTCATCTGAAGGGTTGTAGAGTCAGTTTACAGTGGCTGCTAGTTAGTTAATCTGAAGGGTTGTAGAGTCAGTTTAGAGTGGCTGCTAGTTAGTTAATCTGAAGGGTTGTAGAGTCAGTTTAGAGTGGCTGCTAGTTAGTTAATCTGAAGGGTTGTAGAGTCAGTTCAGAGTGGCTGCTAGTTAGTTAATTAGTTAATTTGAGGGGTTGTAGAGTCAGTTTAGAGTGGCTGCTTGTTTGATAATCTGAAGGGTTGTAGAGTCAGTTTAGAGTGGCTGCTAGTTAGTTAATCTGAAGGGTTGTAGAGTCAGTTCAGATTGGCTGCTAGTTAGTTAATCTGAGGGGTTGTAGAGTCAGTTTAGAGTGGTTGCTAGTTAGTTATTCTGAAGGGTTGAAGAGTAAATTTAGAGTGCCTGCTATTTAGTTAATCTGAAGGGTTGTAGAGTCAGTTCAGAGTGGCTGCTAGTTAGTTAATTAGTTAATCTGAAGGGTTGTAGAGTCAGTTTAGAGTGGCTTCTAGGTAGTTCATCTGAAGGGTTGTAGAGTCAGTTTACAGTGGCTGCTAGTTAGTTAATCTGAAGGGTTGTAGAGTCAGTTTAGAATGGCTGCTAGGTAGTTAATCTGAAGGGTTGTTGAGTCAGTTTAGAGTGGCTGCTAGTTAGTTAATCTGTAGGTTTGTAGAGTCAGTTAAGAGAGGCTGCTAGTTAGTTAATCTGAAGGGTTGTAGAGTCAATTTAGAGTGGCTGCTAGTTAGTTAATTTGAGGGGTTGTAGAGTCAGTTTAGAGTGGCTACTTGTTTGATAATCTGAAGGGTTGTAGAGTCAGTTTAGAGTGGCTGCTAGTTAGTTAATCTGAAGGGTTGTAGAGTCAGTTCAGATTGGCTGCTAGTTAGTTAATCTGAGGGGTTGTAGAGTCAGTTTAGAGTGGATGCTAGTTAGTTATTCTGAAGGGTTGAAGAGTAAATTTAGAGTGCCTGCTATTTAGTTAATCTGAAGGGTTGTAGAGTCAGTTCAGAGTGGCTGCTAGTTAGTTAATTAGTTAATCTGAAGGGTTGTAGAGTCAGTTTAGAGTGGCTTCTAGGTAGTTCATCTGAAGGGTTGTAGAGTCAGTTTACAGTGGCTGCTAGTTAGTTAATCTGAAGGGTTGTAGAGTCAGTGTAGAATGGCTGCTAGGTAGTTAATCTGAAGGGTTGTTGAGTCAGTTTAGAGTGGCTGCTAGTTAGTTAATCTGAAGGGTTGTAGAGTCCGTTTAGAGTGGCAACTAGTTAGTTAATCTGAAGGGTTGTAGAGTCAGTTTAGAGTGGCAACTAGTTAGTTAATTAGTTAATCTGAAGGGTTGTTGAGTCAGTTTAGAGTGGCTGCTAGTTAGTTAATCTGAAGGGTTGTAGAGTCCGTTTAGAGTGTCAACTAGTTAGTTAATCTGAAGGGTTGTAGAGTCAGTTTAGAGTGGCAACTAGTTAGTTAATTAGTTAATCTGAAGGGTTGTAAAGTCAGTTTAGAGTGGATGCAAGTTAATTAATCTGAAGAGTTGTAGAGTCAGTTTAGAGTGGCTGCTAGGTAGTTCATCTGAAGGGTTGTAGAGTCAGTTTACAGTGGCTGCTAGTTAGTTAATCTGAAGGGTTGTAGAGTCAGTTCAGAGTGGCTGCTAGTTAGTTAATTAGTTAATTTGAGGGGTTGTAGAGTCAGTTTAGAGTGCCTATAATTAGTTAATCTGAAGGGTTGTTGAGTCAGTTTAGAGTGGCAACTAGTTAGTTAATTAGTTAATCTGAAGGGTTGTAAAGTCAGTTTAGAGTGGCTGCTAGTTAATTAATCTGAAGAGTTGTAGAGTCAGTTTAGAGTGGCTGCTAGGTAGTTCATCTGAAGGGTTGTAGAGTCAGTTTACAGTGGCTGCTAGTTAGTTAATCTGAAGGGTTGTAGAGTCAGTTTAGAGTGGCTGCTAGTTAGTTAATCTGAAGGGTTGTAGAGTCAGTTTAGAGTGGCTGCTAGTTAGTTAATCTGAAGGGTTGTAGAGTCAGTTCAGAGTGGCTGCTAGTTAGTTAATTAGTTAATTTGAGGGGTTGTAGAGTCAGTTTAGTGTGGCTGCTTGTTTGATAATCTGAAGGGTTGTAGAGTCAGTTTAGAGTGGCAACTAGTTAGTTAATCTGAAGGGTTTAGAGTTAGTTAAGAGTGGGCTGGTGCGGGGTAGGTCAGTTTGAGAGGCTGCGTGACGAGGGTTGTAGAGTCAGTTTAGAGTGGCAACTAGTTAGTTAATTAGTTAATCTGAAGGGTTGTAGAGTCAATTTAGAGTGGCTGCTAGTTAGTTAATTTGAGGGGTTGTAGAGTCAGTTTAGAGTGGCTACTTGTTTGATAATCTGAAGGGTTGTAGAGTCAGTTTAGAGTGGCTGCTAGTTAGTTAATCTGAAGGGTTGTAGAGTCAGTTCAGATTGGCTGCTAGTTAGTTAATCTGAGGGGTTGTAGAGTCAGTTTAGAGTGGTTGCTAGTTAGTTATTCTGAAGGGTTGAAGAGTAAATTTAGAGTGCCTGCTATTTAGTTAATCTGAAGGGTTGTAGAGTCAGTTCAGAGTGGCTGCTAGTTAGTTAATTAGTTAATCTGAAGGGTTGTAGAGTCAGTTTAGAGTGGCTTCTAGGTAGTTCATCTGAAGGGTTGTAGAGTCAGTTTACAGTGGCTGCTAGTTAGTTAATCTGAAGGGTTGTAGAGTCAGTGTAGAATGGCTGCTAGGTAGTTAATCTGAAGGGTTGTTGAGTCAGTTTAGAGTGGCTGCTAGTTAGTTAATCTGAAGGGTTGTAGAGTACGTTTAGAGTGGCAACTAGTTAGTTAATCTGAAGGGTTGTAGAGTCAGTTTAGAGTGGCAACTAGTTAGTTAATTAGTTAATCTGAAGGGTTGTTGAGTCAGTTTAGAGTGGCTGCTAGTTAGTTAATCTGAAGGGTTGTAGAGTCCGTTTAGAGTGTCAACTAGTTAGTTAATCTGAAGGGTTGTAGAGTCAGTTTAGAGTGGCAACTAGTTAGTTAATTAGTTAATCTGAAGGGTTGTAAAGTCAGTTTAGAGTGGATGCAAGTTAATTAATCTGAAGAGTTGTAGAGTCAGTTTAGAGTGGCTGCTAGGTAGTTCATCTGAAGGGTTGTAGAGTCAGTTTACAGTGGCTGCTAGTTAGTTAATCTGAAGGGTTGTAGAGTCAGTTCAGAGTGGCTGCTAGTTAGTTAATTAGTTAATTTGAGGGGTTGTAGAGTCAGTTTAGAGTGGCTGCTGGTTTGATAATCTGAAGGGTTGTAGAGTCAGTTTAGAGTGGCTGCTAGTTAGTTAATCTGAAGGGTTGTAGAGTCCGTTTAGAGTGGCAACAAGTTAGTTAATCTGAAGGGTTGTAGAGTCAGTTTAGAGTGGCAACTAGTTAGTTAATTAGTTAATCTGAAGGGTTGTAAAGTCAGTTTAGAGTGGCTGCTAGTTAGTTAATTAGTTCATCTGAAGGGTTGTAGAGTCAGTTTAGAGTGCCTACTAGTTAGTTAATCTGAAGGGTTGTTGAGTCAGTTTAGAGTGGCAACTAGTTAGTTAATTAGTTAATCTGAAGGGTTGTAAAGTCAGTTTAGAGTGGCTGCTAGTTAATTAATCTGAAGAGTTGTAGAGTCAGTTTAGAGTGGCTGCTAGGTAGTTCATCTGAAGGGTTGTAGAGTCAGTTTACAGTGGCTGCTAGTTAGTTAATCTGAAGGGTTGTAGAGTCAGTTTAGAGTGGCTGCTAGTTAGTTAATCTGAAGGGTTGTAGAGTCAGTTTAGAGTGGCTGCTAGTTAGTTAATCTGAAGGGTTGTAGAGTCAGTTTAGAGTGGCTGCTAGTTAGTTAATCTGAAGGGTTGTAGAGTCAGTTCAGAGTGGCTGCTAGTTAGTTAATTAGTTAATTTGAGGGGTTGTAGAGTCAGTTTAGAGTGGCTGCTTGTTTGATAATCTGAAGGGTTGTAGAGTCAGTTTAGAGTGGCAACTAGTTAGTTAATCTGAAGGGTTTAGAGTTAGTTAAGAGTGGTTGCTAGGTAGTTAATCTGAAGGTTTGTAGAGTCAGTTTAGATAGGCTGCTAGTTAGTTAATCTGAAGGGTTGTAGAGTCAGTTTAGAGTGGCAACTAGTTAGTTAATTAGTTAATCTGAAGGGTTGTAGAGTCAATTTAGAGTGGCTGCTAGTTAGTTAATTTGAGGGGTTGTAGAGTCAGTTTAGAGTGGCTACTTGTTTGATAATCTGAAGGGTTGTAGAGTCAGTTTAGAGTGGCTGCTAGTTAGTTAATCTGAAGGGTTGTAGAGTCAGTTCAGAGTGGCTGCTAGTTAGTTAATCTGAGGGGTTGTAGAGTCAGTTTAGAGTGGTTGCTAGTTAGTTATTCTGAAGGGTTGAAGAGTAAATTTAGAGTGCCTGCTATTCAGTTAATCTGAAGGGTTGTAGAGTCAGTTCAGAGTGGCTGCTAGTTAGTTAATTAGTTAATCTGAAGGGTTGTTGAGTCAGTTTAGAGTGGCTGCTAGTTAGTTAATCTGAAGGGTTGTAGAGTCCGTTTAGAGTGTCAACTAGTTAGTTAATCTGAAGGGTTGTAGAGTCAGTTTAGAGTGGCAACTAGTTAGTTAATTAGTTAATCTGAAGGGTTGTAAAGTCAGTTTAGAGTGGCTGCAAGTTAATTAATCTGAAGAGTTGTAGAGTCAGTTTAGAGTGGCTGCTAGGTAGTTCATCTGAAGGGTTGTAGAGTCAGTTTACAGTGGCTGCTAGTTAGTTAATCTGAAGGGTTGTAGAGTCAGTTCAGAGTGGCTGCTAGTTAGTTAATTAGTTAATTTGAGGGGTTGTAGAGTCAGTTTAGAGTGGCTGCTGGTTTGATAATCTGAAGGGTTGTAGAGTCAGTTTAGAGTGGCTGCTAGTTAGTTAATCTGAAGGGTTGTAGAGTCAGTTCAGAGTGGCTGCTACTTAGTTAATCTGAAGGGGTGTAGAGTCAGTTTAGAGTGGGTGCTAGTTAGTTAATCTGAAGGGTTTTAGTGTCAGTTTAGAGTGGCTGCTAGTTAGTTAATCTGAAGGGTTGTAGAGTCAGTTTAGAGTTGCTGCTAGTTAGTTAATCTGAAGGGTTGAAGAGTAAATTTAGAGTGGCTGCTATTTAGTTAATCAGAAGGGTTGTAGAGTCAGTTCAGAGTGGCTGCTAGTTAGTTAAATAGTTAATCTGAAGGGTTGTAGAGTCAGTTTAGAGTGGCTGCTAGGTAGTTAATCTGAAGGGTTGTAGAGTCAGTTTAGAGTGGCAACTAGTTAGTTAATTAGTTAATCTGAAGGGTTGTAGAGTCAATTTAGAGTGGCTGCTAGTTAGTTAATTTGAGGGGTTGTAGAGTCAGTTTAGAGTGGCTACTTGTTTGATAATCTGAAGGGTTGTAGAGTCAGTTTAGAGTGGCTGCTAGTTAGTTAATCTGAAGGGTTGTAGAGTCAGTTCAGATTGGCTGCTAGTTAGTTAATCTGAGGGGTTGTAGAGTCAGTTTAGAGTGGTTGCTAGTTAGTTATTCTGAAGGGTTGAAGAGTAAATTTAGAGTGCCTGCTATTTAGTTAATCTGAAGGGTTGTAGAGTCAGTTCAGAGTGGCTGCTAGTTAGTTAATTAGTTAATCTGAAGGGTTGTAGAGTCAGTTTAGAGTGGCTTCTAGGTAGTTCATCTGAAGGGTTGTAGAGTCAGTTTACAGTGGCTGCTAGTTAGTTAATCTGAAGGGTTGTAGAGTCAGTGTAGAATGGCTGCTAGGTAGTTAATCTGAAGGGTTGTTGAGTCAGTTTAGAGTGGCTGCTAGTTAGTTAATCTGAAGGGTTGTAGAGTACGTTTAGAGTGGCAACTAGTTAGTTAATCTGAAGGGTTGTAGAGTCAGTTTAGAGTGGCAACTAGTTAGTTAATTAGTTAATCTGAAGGGTTGTTGAGTCAGTTTAGAGTGGCTGCTAGTTAGTTAATCTGAAGGGTTGTAGAGTCCGTTTAGAGTGTCAACTAGTTAGTTAATCTGAAGGGTTGTAGAGTCAGTTTAGAGTGGCAACTAGTTAGTTAATTAGTTAATCTGAAGGGTTGTAAAGTCAGTTTAGAGTGGATGCAAGTTAATTAATCTGAAGAGTTGTAGAGTCAGTTTAGAGTGGCTGCTAGGTAGTTCATCTGAAGGGTTGTAGAGTCAGTTTACAGTGGCAACTAGCTAGTTAATTAGTTAATCTGAAGGGTTGTAGAGTCAGTTCAGAGTGGCTGCTAGTTAGTTAATTAGTTAATCTGAGGGGTTGTAGAGTCAGTTTAGAGTGGCTGCTGGTTTGATAATCTGAAGGGTTGTAGAGTCAGTTTAGAGTGGCTGCTAGTTAGTTAATCTGAAGGGTTGTAGAGTCCGTTTAGAGTGGCAACAAGTTAGTTAATCTGAAGGGTTGTAGAGTCAGTTTAGAGTGGCAACTAGTTAGTTAATTAGTTAATCTGAAGGGTTGTAAAGTCAGTTTAGAGTGGCTGCTAGTTAGTTAATTAGTTCATCTGAAGGGTTGTAGAGTCAGTTTAGAGTGCCTACTAGTTAGTTAATCTGAAGGGTTGTTGAGTCAGTTTAGAGTGGCAACTAGTTAGTTAATTAGTTAATCTGAAGGGTTGTAAAGTCAGTTTAGAGTGGCTGCTAGTTAATTAATCTGAAGAGTTGTAGAGTCAGTTTAGAGTGGCTGCTAGGTAGTTCATCTGAAGGGTTGTAGAGTCAGTTTACAGTGGCTGCTAGTTAGTTAATCTGAAGGGTTGTAGAGTCAGTTTAGAGTGGCTGCTAGTTAGTTAATCTGAAGGGTTGTAGAGTCAGTTTAGAGTGGCTGCTAGTTAGTTAATCTGAAGGGTTGTAGAGTCAGTTTAGAGTGGCTGCTAGTTAGTTAATCTGAAGGGTTGTAGAGTCAGTTCAGAGTGGCTGCTAGTTAGTTAATTAGTTAATTTGAGGGGTTGTAGAGTCAGTTTAGAGTGGCTGCTTGTTTGATAATCTGAAGGGTTGTAGAGTCAGTTTAGAGTGGCAACTAGTTAGTTAATCTGAAGGGTTTAGAGTTAGTTAAGAGTGGTTGCTAGGTAGTTAATCTGAAGGTTTGTAGAGTCAGTTTAGATAGGCTGCTAGTTAGTTAATCTGAAGGGTTGTAGAGTCAGTTTAGAGTGGCAACTAGTTAGTTAATTAGTTAATCTGAAGGGTTGTAGAGTCAATTTAGAGTGGCTGCTAGTTAGTTAATTTGAGGGGTTGTAGAGTCAGTTTAGAGTGGCTACTTGTTTGATAATCTGAAGGGTTGTAGAGTCAGTTTAGAGTGGCTGCTAGTTAGTTAATCTGAAGGGTTGTAGAGTCAGTTCAGAGTGGCTGCTAGTTAGTTAATCTGAGGGGTTGTAGAGTCAGTTTAGAGTGGTTGCTAGTTAGTTATTCTGAAGGGTTGAAGAGTAAATTTAGAGTGCCTGCTATTCAGTTAATCTGAAGGGTTGTAGAGTCAGTTCAGAGTGGCTGCTAGTTAGTTAATTAGTTAATCTGAAGGGTTGTTGAGTCAGTTTAGAGTGGCTGCTAGTTAGTTAATCTGAAGGGTTGTAGAGTCCGTTTAGAGTGTCAACTAGTTAGTTAATCTGAAGGGTTGTAGAGTCAGTTTAGAGTGGCAACTAGTTAGTTAATTAGTTAATCTGAAGGGTTGTAAAGTCAGTTTAGAGTGGCTGCAAGTTAATTAATCTGAAGAGTTGTAGAGTCAGTTTAGAGTGGCTGCTAGGTAGTTCATCTGAAGGGTTGTAGAGTCAGTTTACAGTGGCTGCTAGTTAGTTAATCTGAAGGGTTGTAGAGTCAGTTCAGAGTGGCTGCTAGTTAGTTAATTAGTTAATTTGAGGGGTTGTAGAGTCAGTTTAGAGTGGCTGCTGGTTTGATAATCTGAAGGGTTGTAGAGTCAGTTTAGAGTGGCTGCTAGTTAGTTAATCTGAAGGGTTGTAGAGTCAGTTCAGAGTGGCTGCTACTTAGTTAATCTGAAGGGGTGTAGAGTCAGTTTAGAGTGGGTGCTAGTTAGTTAATCTGAAGGGTTTTAGTGTCAGTTTAGAGTGGCTGCTAGTTAGTTAATCTGAAGGGTTGTAGAGTCAGTTTAGAGTTGCTGCTAGTTAGTTAATCTGAAGGGTTGAAGAGTAAATTTAGAGTGGCTGCTATTTAGTTAATCAGAAGGGTTGTAGAGTCAGTTCAGAGTGGCTGCTAGTTAGTTAAATAGTTAATCTGAAGGGTTGTAGAGTCAGTTTAGAGTGGCTGCTAGGTAGTTAATCTGAAGGGTTGTAGAGTCCGTTTAGAGTGGCAACAAGTTAGTTAATCTGAAGGGTTGTAGAGTCAGTTTAGAGTGGCAACTAGTTAGTTAATTAGTTAATCTGAAGGGTTGTAAAGTCAGTTTAGAGTGGCTGCTAGTTAGTTAATTAGTTCATCTGAAGGGTTGTAGAGTCAGTTTAGAGTGCCTACTAGTTAGTTAATCTGAAGGGTTGTTGAGTCAGTTTAGAGTGGCAACTAGTTAGTTAATTAGTTAATCTGAAGGGTTGTAAAGTCAGTTTAGAGTGGCTGCTAGTTAATTAATCTGAAGAGTTGTAGAGTCAGTTTAGAGTGGCTGCTAGGTAGTTCATCTGAAGGGTTGTAGAGTCAGTTTACAGTGGCTGCTAGGTAGTTCATCTGAAGGGTTGTAGAGTCAGTTTACAGTGGCTGCTAGTTAGTTAATCTGAAGGGTTGTAGAGTCAGTTTAGAGTGGCTGCTAGTTAGTTAATCTGAAGGGTTGTAGAGTCAGTTCAGAGTGGCTGCTAGTTAGTTAATTAGTTAATTTGAGGGGTTGTTGAGTCAGTTTAGAGTGGCTGCTAGTTAGTTAATCTGAAGGGTTGTAGAGTCCGTTTAGAGTGTCAACTAGTTAGTTAATCTGAAGGGTTGTAGAGTCAGTTTAGAGTGGCAACTAGTTAGTTAATTAGTTAATCTGAAGGGTTGTAAAGTCAGTTTAGAGTGGCTGCAAGTTAATTAATCTGAAGAGTTGTAGAGTCAGTTTAGAGTGGCTGCTAGGTAGTTCATCTGAAGGGTTGTAGAGTCAGTTTACAGTGGCTGCTAGTTAGTTAATCTGAAGGGTTGTAGAGTCAGTTCAGAGTGGCTGCTAGTTAGTTAATTAGTTAATTTGAGGGGTTGTAGAGTCAGTTTAGAGTGGCTGCTGGTTTGATAATCTGAAGGGTTGTAGAGTCAGTTTAGAGTGGCTGCTAGTTAGTTAATCTGAAGGGTTGTAGAGTCAGTTCAGAGTGGCTGCTACTTAGTTAATCTGAAGGGGTGTAGAGTCAGTTTAGAGTGGGTGCTAGTTAGTTAATCTGAAGGGTTTTAGTGTCAGTTTAGAGTGGCTGCTAGTTAGTTAATCTGAAGGGTTGTAGAGTCAGTTTAGAGTTGCTGCTAGTTAGTTAATCTGAAGGGTTGAAGAGTAAATTTAGAGTGGCTGCTATTTAGTTAATCAGAAGGGTTGTAGAGTATGTTCAGAGTGGCTGCTAGTTAGTTAAATAGTTAATCTGAAGGGTTGTAGAGTCAGTTTAGAGTGGCTGCTAGGTAGTTAATCTGAAGGGTTGTAGAGTCCGTTTAGAGTGGCAACAAGTTAGTTAATCTGAAGGGTTGTAGAGTCAGTTTAGAGTGGCAACTAGTTAGTTAATTAGTTAATCTGAAGGGTTGTAAAGTCAGTTTAGAGTGGCTGCTAGTTAGTTAATTAGTTCATCTGAAGGGTTGTAGAGTCAGTTTAGAGTGCCTACTAGTTAGTTAATCTGAAGGGTTGTTGAGTCAGTTTAGAGTGGCAACTAGTTAGTTAATTAGTTAATCTGAAGGGTTGTAAAGTCAGTTTAGAGTGGCTGCTAGTTAATTAATCTGAAGAGTTGTAGAGTCAGTTTAGAGTGGCTGCTAGGTAGTTCATCTGAAGGGTTGTAGAGTCAGTTTACAGTGGCTGCTAGGTAGTTCATCTGAAGGGTTGTAGAGTCAGTTTACAGTGGCTGCTAGTTAGTTAATCTGAAGGGTTGTAGAGTCAGTTTAGAGTGGCTGCTAGTTAGTTAATCTGAAGGGTTGTAGAGTCAGTTCAGAGTGGCTGCTAGTTAGTTAATTAGTTAATTTGAGGGGTTGTTGAGTCAGTTTAGAGTGGCTGCTAGTTAGTTAATCTGAAGGGTTGTAGAGTCCGTTTAGAGTGTCAACTAGTTAGTTAATCTGAAGGGTTGTAGAGTCAGTTTAGAGTGGCAACTAGTTAGTTAATTAGTTAATCTGAAGGGTTGTAAAGTCAGTTTAGAGTGGCTGCAAGTTAATTAATCTGAAGAGTTGTAGAGTCAGTTTAGAGTGGCTGCTAGGTAGTTCATCTGAAGGGTTGTAGAGTCAGTTTACAGTGGCTGCTAGTTAGTTAATCTGAAGGGTTGTAGAGTCAGTTCAGAGTGGCTGCTAGTTAGTTAATTAGTTAATTTGAGGGGTTGTAGAGTCAGTTTAGAGTGGCTGCTGGTTTGATAATCTGAAGGGTTGTAGAGTCAGTTTAGAGTGGCTGCTAGTTAGTTAATCTGAAGGGTTGTAGAGTCAGTTCAGAGTGGCTGCTACTTAGTTAATCTGAAGGGGTGTAGAGTCAGTTTAGAGTGGGTGCTAGTTAGTTAATCTGAAGGGTTTTAGTGTCAGTTTAGAGTGGCTGCTAGTTAGTTAATCTGAAGGGTTGTAGAGTCAGTTTAGAGTTGCTGCTAGTTAGTTAATCTGAAGGGTTGAAGAGTAAATTTAGAGTGGCTGCTATTTAGTTAATCAGAAGGGTTGTAGAGTATGTTCAGAGTGGCTGCTAGTTAGTTAAATAGTTAATCTGAAGGGTTGTAGAGTCAGTTTAGAGTGGCTGCTAGGTAGTTAATCTGAAGGGTTGTAGAGTCCGTTTAGAGTGGCAACAAGTTAGTTAATCTGAAGGGTTGTAGAGTCAGTTTAGAGTGGCAACTAGTTAGTTAATTAGTTAATCTGAAGGGTTGTAAAGTCAGTTTAGAGTGGCTGCTAGTTAATTAATCTGAAGAGTTGTAGAGTCAGTTTAGAGTGGCTGCTAGGTAGTTCATCTGAAGGGTTGTAGAGTCAGTTTACAGTGGCTGCTAGGTAGTTCATCTGAAGGGTTGTAGAGTCAGTTTACAGTGGCTGCTAGTTAGTTAATCTGAAGGGTTGTAGAGTCAGTTTAGAGTGGCTGCTAGTTAGTTAATCTGAAGGGTTGTAGAGTCAGTTCAGAGTGGCTGCTAGTTAGTTAATTAGTTAATTTGAGGGGTTGTAGAGTCAGCTTAGAGTGGCTGCTGGTTTGATAATCTGAAGGGGTGTAGAGTCAGTTTAGAGTGGGTGCTAGTTAGTTAATCTGAAGGGTTGTAGTGTCAGTTTAGAGTGGCTGCTAGTTAGTTAATCTGAAGGGTTGTAGAGTCAGTTTAGAGTTGCTGCTAGTTAGTTAATCTGAAGGGTTGAAGAGTAAATTTAGAGTGGCTGCTATTTAGTTAATCAGAAGGGTTGTAGAGTCAGTTCAGAGTGGCTGCTAGTTAGTTAAATAGTTAATCTGAAGGGTTGTAGAGTCAGTTTAGAGTGGCTGCTAGTTTGTTAATCTGAAGGGTTGTAGAGTCAGTTTAGAGTGGCTGCTAGGTAGTTAATCTGAAGGGTTGTTGAGTCAGTTTAGAGTGGCTGCTAGGTAGTTAATCTGAAGGGTTGTAGAGTCCGTTTAGAGTGGCAACAAGTTAGTTAATCTGAAGGGTTGTAGAGTCAGTTTAGAGTGGCAACTAGTTAGTTAATTAGTTAATCTGAAGGGTTGTAAAGTCAGTTTAGAGTGGCTGCTAGTTAGTTAATTAGTTCATCTGAAGGGTTGTAGAGTCAGTTTAGAGTGCCTACTAGTTAGTTAATCTGAAGGGTTGTTGAGTCAGTTTAGAGTGGCAACTAGTTAGTTAATTAGTTAATCTGAAGGGTTGTAAAGTCAGTTTAGAGTGGCTGCTAGTTAATTAATCTGAAGAGTTGTAGAGTCAGTTTAGAGTGGCTGCTAGGTAGTTCATCTGAAGGGTTGTAGAGTCAGTTTACAGTGGCTGCTAGTTAGTTAATCTGAAGGGTTGTAGAGTCAGTTTAGAGTGGCTGCTAGTTAGTTAATCTGAAGGGTTGTAGAGTCAGTTTAGAGTGGCTGCTAGTTAGTTAATCTGAAGGGTTGTAGAGTCAGTTTAGAGTGGCTGCTAGTTAGTTAATCTGAAGGGTTGTAGAGTCAGTTCAGAGTGGCTGCTAGTTAGTTAATTAGTTAATTTGAGGGGTTGTAGAGTCAATTTAGAGTGGCTGCTAGTTAGTTAATTTGAGGGGTTGTAGAGTCAGTTCAGAGTGGCTGCTAGTTAGTTAATCTGAAGGGTTGTAGAGTCAGTTCAGAGTGGCTGCTAGTTAGTTAATCTGAGGGGTTGTAGAGTCAGTTTAGAGTGGTTGCTAGTTAGTTATTCTGAAGGGTTGAAGAGTAAATTTAGAGTGCCTGCTATTTAGTTAATCTGAAGGGTTGTAGAGTCAGTTCAGAGTGGCTGCTAGTTAGTTAATTAGTTAATCTGAAGGGTTGTAGAGTCAGTTTAGAGTGGCTTCTAGGTAGTTCATCTGAAGGGTTGTAGAGTCAGTTTACAGTGGCTGCTAGTTAGTTAATCTGAAGGGTTGTAGAGTCAGTTTAGAGTGGCTGCTAGGTAGTTAATCTGAAGGGTTGTTGAGTCAGTTTAGAGTGGCTGCTAGTTAGTTAATCTGAAGGGTTGTAGAGTCCGTTTAGAGTGGCAACTAGTTAGTTAATCTGAAGGGTTGTAGAGTCAGTTTAGAGTGGCAACTAGTTAGTTAATTAGTTAATCTGAAGGGTTGTTGAGTCAGTTTAGAGTGGCTGCTAGTTAGTTAATCTGAAGGGTTGTAGAGTCCGTTTAGAGTGTCAACTAGTTAGTTAATCTGAAGGGTTGTAGAGTCAGTTTAGAGTGGCAACTAGTTAGTTAATTAGTTAATCTGAAGGGTTGTAAAGTCAGTTTAGAGTGGCTGCAAGTTAATTAATCTGAAGAGTTGTAGAGTCAGTTTAGAGTGGCTGCTAGGTAGTTCATCTGAAGGGTTGTAGAGTCAGTTTAGAGTGGCAACTAGTTAGTTAATTAGTTAATCTGAAGGGTTGTTGAGTCAGTTTAGAGTGGCTGCTAGTTAGTTAATCTGAAGGGTTGTAGAGTCCGTTTAGAGTGTCAACTAGTTAGTTAATCTGAAGGGTTGTAGAGTCAGTTTAGAGTGGCAACTAGTTAGTTAATTAGTTAATCTGAAGGGTTGTAAAGTCAGTTTAGAGTGGCTGCAAGTTAGTTAATCTGAAGGGTTGTAGAGTCAGTTTAGAGTGGCTGCTAGTTAGTTAATCTGAAGGGTTGAAGAGTAAATTTAGAGTGGCTGCTATTTAGTTAATCTGAAGGGTTGTAGAGTCAGTTCAGAGTGGCTGCTAATTAGTTCATCTGAAGGGTTGTAGAGTCCGTTTAGAGTGGCAACTAGTTAGTTAATCTGAAGGGTTGTAGAGTCAGTTTAGAGTGGCAACTAGTTAGTTAATTAGTTAATCTGAAGGGTTGTAAAGTCAGTTTAGAGTGGCTGCTAGTTAATTAATCTGAAGAGTTCTAGAGTCAGTTTAGAGTGGCTGCTAGTTAGTTAATCTGAAGGGTTGTAGAGTCAGTTTAGAGTGGCTTCTAGTTAGTTAATCTGAAGGGTTGTAGAGTCAGTTAAGAGTGGCTGCTAGTTAGAAAATCTGAAGTGTTGTAGAGTCAGTTCAGAGTGGCTGCTAGTTAGTTAATTAGTTAATCTGAAGGGTTGCAGAGTCAGTTTAGAGTGGCTGCTAGTTTGATAATCTGAAGGGTTGTAGAGTCAGTTTAGAGTTGCTGCTAGTTAGTTAATCTGAAGGGTTGAAGAGTAAATTTAGAGTGGCTGCTATTTAGTTAATATGAAGGGTTGTAGAGTCAGTTCAGAGTGGCTGCTAGTTAGTTAATTAGTTAATCTGAAGGTTTGTAGAGTCAGTTTAGAGTGGCTGCTAGATTGTTAATCTGAAGGGTTGTAGAGTCAGTTTAGAGTGGCTGCTAGTTAGTTAATCTGAAGGGTTGTTGAGTCAGTTTAGAGTGGCTGCTAGTTAGTTAAGCTGAAGGGTTGTAGAGTCCGTTTAAAGTGGCAACTAGTTAGTTAATCTGAAGGGTTGTAGAGTCAGTTTAGAGTGGCAACTAGTTAGTTAATTAGTTAATCTGAAGGGTTGTAAAGTCCGTTCAGAGTGGCTGCTAGTTAGTTAATTGGTTAATCTGAAGGGTTGTAGAGTCAGTTTAGAGTGGCTGCTAGTTTGATAATCTGAAGGGTTGTAGAGTCAGTTTAGAGTGGCTGCTAGGTAGTTAATCTGAAGGGTTGTAGTGTCAGTTTAGAGTGGCTGCTAGGTAGTTAATCTGAAGGGTTGCTGAGTCAGTTTAGAGTGGCTGCTAGTTAGTTAATCTGAAGGGTTGTAGAGTCCGTTTAGAGTGGCAACTAGTTAGTTAATCTGAAGGGTTGTAGAGTCAGTGTAGAGTGGCAACTAGTTAGTTAATTAGTTAATCTGAAGGGTTGTAAAGTCAGTTTAGAGTGTCTGCTAGTTAATTAATCTGAAGAGTTCTAGAGTCAGTTTAGAGTGGCTGCTAGTTAGTTAATCTGAAGGTTTGTAGAGTCAGTTTAGAGTGGCTGCTAGTTAGTTAATCTGAAGGGTTGTAGAGTCAGTTTAGAGTGGCTGCTAGTTAGTTAATCTGAAGGGATGTAGAGTCAGTTTAGAGTGGCTGCTAGTTAGTTAATCTGAATGGTTGTAGTGTCAGTTTAGAGTGGCTGCTATTTAGTTAATCTGAAGGGTTGTAGAGTCTGTTCAGAGTGGCTGCTAGTTAGTTAATTAGTTAATTTGAAGGGTTGTAGAGTCAGTTTAGAGTGGCTGCTAGTTAGTTAATCTGAAGGGTTGTAGAGTCCGTTTAGAGTGGCAACTAGTTAGTTAATCTGAAGGGTTGTAGAGTCAGTTTAGAGTGGCAACTAGTTAGTTAATTAGTTAATCTGAAGGGTTGTAAAGTCAGTTTAGAGTGGCTGCTAGTTAATTAATCTTAAGAGTTGTAGAGTCAGTTTAGAGTGGCTGCTAGTTAGTTAATTAGTTAATCTGAAGGGTTGTAGAGTCAGTTTATAGTGGCTGCTAGTTTGTTAATCTGAAGGGTTGTAGAGTCAGTTTAGAGTGGCTGCTAGGTAGTTAATCTGAAGGGTTGTTGAGTCAGTTTAGAGTGGCTGCTAGTTAGTTAATCTGAAGGGATGTAGAGTCCGTTTAGAGTGGCAACTAGTTAGTTAATCTGAAGGGTTGTAGAGTCAGTTTAGAGTGGCTGATAGTTAATTAATCTGAAGAGTTCTAGAGTCAGTTTAGAGTGGCTGCTAGTTAGTTAATCTGAAGGGTTGTAGAGTCAGTTTAGAGTGGCTGCTAGTTAGTTAATCTGAAGGGTTGTAGAGTCAATTTAGAGTGGCTGCTAGTTAGTTCATCTGAAGGGTTGTAGAGTCAGTTAAGAGTGGCTGCTAGTTAATTAATCTGAAGAGTTCTAGAGTCAGTTTAGAGTAGCTGCTAGTTAGTTAATCTGAAGGTTTGTAGAGTCAGTTTAGAGTGGCTGCTAGTTGGTTAATCTGAAGGGTTGTAGAGTCAATTTAGAGTGGCTGCTAGTTAGTTAATCTGAAGGGTTGTAGAGTCAGTTTAGAGTGGCTGCTAGTTAGTTAATCTGAAGGTATGTAGAGTCAGTTTAGAGTGGCTGCTAGTTAGTTAATCTGAAGGGTTGTAGTGTCAGTTTAGAGTGGCTGCTAGTTAGTTAATCTGAAGGGTTGTAGAGTCAGTTTAGAGTGGCTGCAAGTTAGTTAATCTGAAGGGTTGAAGAGTACATTTAGAGTGGCTGCTATTTAGTTAATCTGAAGGGTTGTAGAGTCAGTTCAGAGTGGCTGCTAGTTAGTTAATTAGTTAATCTGAAGGGTTGTAGAGTCAGTTTAGAGTGGCTGCTAGTTAGTTAATCTGAAGGGTTGTAGAGTCCGTTTAGAGTGGCAACTAGTTAGTTAATCTGAAGGGTTGTAGAGTCAGTTTAGAGTGGCAACTAGTTAGTTAATTAGTTAATCTGAAGGGTTGTAAAGTCAGTTTAGAGTGGCTGCTAGTTAATTAATCTGAAGGGTTGTAGAGTCAGTTTAGAGTGGCTGCTAGGTAGTTAATCTGAAGGGTTGTTGAGTCAGTTTAGAGTGGCTGCTAGTTAGTTAATCTGAAGGGATGTAGAGTCCGTTTAGAGTGGCAACTAGTTAGTTAATCTGAAGGGTTGTAGAGTCAGTTTAGAGTGTCTGCTAGTTAATTAATCTGAAGAGTTGAAGAGTAAATTTAGAGTGGCTGCTATTTAGTTAATCTGAAGGGTTGTAGAGTCAGTTCAGAGTGGCTGCTAGTTAGTTAATTAGTTAATCTGAAGGTTTGTAGAGTCAGTTTAGAGTGGCTGCTAGTTTGTTAATCTGAAGGGTTGTAGAGTCAGTTTAGAGTGGCTGCTAGTTAGATAATCTGAAGGGTTGTTGAGACAGTTTAGAGTGGCTGCTAGTTAGTTAATTAGTTAATCTGAAGGGTTGTAAAGTCAATTTAGAGTGGCTGCTAGTTAATTAATCTGAAGAGTTGTAGAGTCAGTTTAGAGTGGCTGCTAGTTAGTTAATCTGAAGGGTTGTAGAGTCCGTTTAAAGTGGCAACAAGTTAGTTAATCTGAAGGGTTGTAGAGTCAGTTAAGAGTGGCTGCTAGTTAGTTAATCTGAAGTGTTGTAGAGTCCGATCAGAGTGGCTGCTAGTTAGTTAATTAGTTAATCTGAAGGGTTGTAGAGTCAGTTTAGAGTGGCTGCTAGTTTGATAATCTGAAGGGTTGTAGAGTCAGTTTAGAGTGGCTGCTAGTTAGTTAATCTGAAGGGTTGTAGAGTCAGTTTAGAGTGGCTGCTAGGTTGTTAATCTGAAGGGTTGTAGAGTCAGTTTAGAGTGGCTGCTAGTTAGTTAATCTGAAGGGTTGAAGAGTCAGTTTAAAGTGGCTACTAGTTAGTTATTCTGAAGGGTTGTAGAGTCAGTTAAGAGTGGCTGCGAGTTAGTTAATCTGAAGTGTTGTAGAGTCCGTTCAGAGTGGCTGCTAGTTAGTTAATTAGTTAATCTGAAGGGTTGTAGAGTCAGTTTAGAGTGGCTGCTAGTTTGATAATCTGAAGGGTTGTAGAGTCAGTTTAGAGTGGCTGCTAGTTAGTTAATCTGAAGGGTTGTAGAGTCAGTTTAGAGTGGCTGCTAGTTAGTTAATCTGAAGGGTTGAAGAGTCAGTTTAAAGTGGCTACTAGTTAGTTATTCTGAAGGGTTGTAGAGTCAGTTTAGAGTGGCAACTAGTTAGATAATCTGAAGGGTTGTAGAGACAGTTTAGAGTGGAAACTAGTTAGTTAATTCGTTAATCTGAAGGGTTGTAGAGTCAGTTTAGAGTGGCTGCTAGTTAGTTAATCTGAAGGGCTGTAGAGTCAGTTCAGAGTGGCTGCTAGTTAGTTAATTAGTTAATCTGAAGGGTTGTAGAGTCAGTTTAGAGTGGCAACTAGTTAGTTAATCTGAAGGGTTGTAGAGTCAGTTTAGAGTGGCAACTAGTTAGTTAATTAGTTAATCTGAAGGGTTGTAGAGTCAGTTAAGAGTGGCTGCAAGTTAGTTAATCTGAAGGGTTGTAAAGTTAGTTAAGAGTGGCTGCTAGGTAGTTAATCTGAAGGTTTGTAGAATCAGTTTAGAGAGGCTGCTAGTTAGTTAATCTGAAGGGTTGTAGAGTCAGTTTAGATTGGCAACTAGTTAGTTAATTAGTTAATCTGAAGGGTTGTAGAGTCAATTTAGAGTGGCTGCTAGTTAGTTAATCTGAAGGGTTGTAGAGTTAATATAGAGTGGCTGCTAGGTTGTTCATCTGAAGGGTTGTAGAGTCAGTTTACAGTGGCTGCTAGTTAGTTAATCTGAAGGGTTGTAGAGTCAGTTTAGAGTGGCTGCTAGTTAGTTAATCTGAAGGGTTGTAGAGTTAATATAGAGTGGCTGCTAGGTTGTTCATCTGAAGGGTTGTAGAGTCAGTTTACAGTGGCTGCTAGTTAGTTAATCTGAAGGGTTGTAGAGTCAGTTTAGAGTGGCTGCTAGGTAGTTAATCTGAAGAGTTCTAGAGTCAGTTCAGAGTGGCTGCTAGTTAATTAATTAGTTAATCTGAAGGGTTGTAGAGTCAGTTTAGAGTGGCTGCGAGTTTGTTAATCTGAAGGGTTGTAGAGTCAGTTCAGAGTTGCTGCTAGTTAGTTAATTAGTTAATCTGAAGGGTTGCAGAGTCAGTTTAGAGTGGCTGCTAGTTTGATAATCTGAAGGGTTGTAGAGTCAGTTTAGAGTGGCTGCTAGTTAGTTAATCTGAAGGGTTGTAGAGTCAGTTTAGAGTGGCTGCTAGGTAGTTAATCTGAAGGGTTGTTGAGTCAGTTTAGAGTGGCTGCTAGTTAGTTAATCTGAAGGGATGTAGAGTCCGTTTAGAGTGGCAACTAGTTAGTTAATCTGAAGGGTTGTAGAGTCAGTTTAGAGTGGCTGCTAGTTAATTAATCTGAAGAGTTCTAGAGTCAGTTTAGAGTGGCTGCTAGTTAGTTAATCTGAAGGGTTGTAGAGTCAGTTTAGAGTGGCTGCTAGTTAGTTAATTAGTTAACTGAAGGGTTGTAGAGTCAGTTTAGAGTGGCTGCTAGTTTGTTAATCTGAAGGGTTGTAGAGTCAGTTTAGAGTGGCTGCTAGTTAGATTAATCTGAAGGGTTGTTGAGTCAGTTTAGAGTGGCTGCTAGTTAGTTAATTAGTTAATCTGAAGTGTTGTAGAGTCAGTTCAGAGTGGCTGCTAGTTAGTTAATTAGTTAATCTGAAGGGTTGCAGAGTCAGTTTAGAGTGGCTGGTAGTTTGATAATCTGAAGGGTTGTAGAGTCAGGTTAGAGTGGCTGCTAGTTAGTTAATCTGAAGGGTTGAAGAGTAAATTTAGAGTGGCTGCTAGTTAGTTAATCTGAAGGGTTGTAGAGTCCGATCAGAGTGGCTGCTAGTTAGTTAATTAGTTAATCTGAAGGGTTGTAGAGTCAGTTTAGAGTGGCTGCTAGTTTGTTAATCTGAAGGGTTGTAGAGTCAGTTTAGAGTGGCTGCTAGTTAGTTAATCTGAAGGGTTGTAGAGTCAGTTTAGAGTGGCTGCTAGTTAGTTAATCTGAAGGGTTGTAGAGTCAGTTTAGAGTGGCTGCTAGTTAGTTAATCTGAAGGGTTGAAGAGTCAGTTTAAAGTGGCTACTAGTTAGTTATTCTGAAGGGTTGTAGAGTCAGTTAAGAGTGGCTGCTAGTTAGTTAATCTGAAGTGTTGTAGAGTCCGTTCAGAGTGGCTGCTAGTTAGTTAATTAGTTAATCTGAAGGGTTGTAGAGTCAGTTTAGAGTGGCTGCTAGTTTGATAATCTGAAGGGTTGTAGAGTCAGTTTAGAGTGGCTGCTAGTTAGTTAATCTGAAGGGTTGTAGAGTCAGTTTAGAGTGGCTGCTAGGTAGTTAATCTGAAGGGTTGTAGAGTCAGTTTAGAGTGGCTGCTAGTTAGTTAATCTGAAGGGTTGAAGAGTCAGTTTAAAGTGGCTACTAGTTAGTTATTCTGAAGGGTTGTAGAGTCAGTTTAGAGTGGCTGCTAGTTAGTTAATCTGAAGGGCTGTAGAGTCAGTTCAGAGTGGCTGCTAGTTAGTTAATTAGTTAATCTGAAGGGTTGTAGAGTCAGTTTAGAGTGGCAACTAGTTAGTTAATCTGAAGGGTTGTAGAGTCAGTTTAGAGTGGCAACTAGTTAGTTAATTAGTTAATCTGAAGGGTTGTAGAGTTAGTTAAGAGTGGCTGCTAGGTAGTTAATCTGAAGGTTTGTAGAATCAGTTTAGAGAGGCTGCTAGTTAGTTAATCTGAAGGGTTGTAGAGTCAGTTTAGAGTGGCAACTAGTTAGTTAATTAGTTAATCTGAAGGGTTGTAGAGTCAATTTAGAGTGGCTGCTAGTTAGTTAATCTGAAGGGTTGTAAAGTTAGTTAAGAGTGGCTGCTAGGTAGTTAATCTGAAGGTTTGTAGAATCAGTTTAGAGAGGCTGCTAGTTAGTTAATCTGAAGGGTTGTAGAGTCAGTTTAGAGTGGCAACTAGTTAGTTAATTAGTTAATCTGAAGGGTTGTAGAGTCAATTTAGAGTGGCTGCTAGTTAGTTAATCTGAAGGGTTGTAGAGTTAATATAGAGTGGCTGCTAGGTTGTTCATCTGAAGGGTTGTAGAGTCAGTTTACAGTGGCTGCTAGTTAGTTAATCTGAAGGGTTGTAGAGTCAGTTTAGAGTGGCTGCTAGGTAGTTAATCTGAAGAGTTCTAGAGTCAGTTCAGAGTGGTAGCTAGTTAGTTAATTAGTTAATCTGAAGGGTTGTAGAGTCAGTTTAGAGTGGCTGCGAGTTTGTTAATCTGAAGGGTTGTAGAGTCAGTTCAGAGTTGCTGCTAGTTAGTTAATTAGTTAATCTGAAGGGTTGCAGAGTCAGTTTAGAGTGGCTGCTAGTTTGATAATCTGAAGGGTTGTAGAGTCAGTTTAGAGTGGTTGTTATTTAGTTAATCTGAAGGGTTGAAGAGTAAATTTAGAGTGGCTGCTATTTAGTTAATCTGAAGGGTTGTAGAGTCAGTTCAGAGTGGCTGCTAGTTAGTTAATTAGTTAATGTGAAGGGTTGTAGAGTCAGTTTAGAGTGGTTGCTAGGTAGTTAATCTGAAGGGTTGTTGAGTCAGTTTAGAGTGGCTGCTAGTTAGTTAATCTGAAGGGATGTAGAGTCCGTTTAGAGTGGCAACTAGTTAGTTAATCTGAAGGGTTGTAGAGTCAGTTAAGAGTGGCTGCTAGTTAATTAATCTGAAGAGTTCTAGAGTCAGTTTAGAGTGGCAGCTAGTTAGTTAATCTGAAGGGTTGTAGAGTCAGTTTAGAGTGGCTGCTAGTTAGTTAATCTGAAGGGTTGTAGAGTCAATTTAGAGTGGCTGCTAGTTAGTTAATCTGAAGGGTTGTAGAGTCAGTTAAGAGTGGCTGCTAGTTAGTTAATCTGAAGTGTTGTAGAGTCAGTTCAGAGTGGCTGCTAGTTAGTTAATTAGTTAATCTGAAGGGTTGCAGAGTCAGTTTAGAGTGGCTGGTATTTTGATAATCTGAAGGGTTGTAGAGTCAGGTTAGAGTGGCTGCTAGTTAGTTAATCTGAAGGGTTGAAGAGTAAATTTAGAGTGGCTGCTATTTAGTTAATCTGAAGGGTTGTAGAGTCAGTTCAGAGTGGCTGCTAGTTAGTTAATTAGTTAATCTGAAGGTTTGTAGAGTCAGTTTAGAGTGGCTGCTAGTTTGTTAATCTGAAGGGTAGTAGAGTCAGTTTAGAGTGGCTGCGAGTTTGTTAATCTGAAGGGTTGTAGAGTCAGTTCAGAGTTGCTGCTAGTTAGTTAATTAGTTAATCTGAAGGGTTGCAGAGTCAGTTTAGAGTGGCTGCTAGTTTGATAATCTGAAGGGTTGTAGAGTCAGTTTAGAGTGGTTGTTATTTAGTTAATCTGAAGGGTTGAAGAGTAAATTTAGAGTGGCTGCTATTTAGTTAATCTGAAGGGTTGTAGAGTCAGTTCAGAGTGGCTGCTAGTTAGTTAATTAGTTAATGTGAAGGGTTGTAGAGTCAGTTTAGAGTGGTTGCTAGGTAGTTAATCTGAAGGGTTGTTGAGTCAGTTTAGAGTGGCTGCTAGTTAGTTAATCTGAAGGGTTGTAGAGTCAGTTTAGAGTGGCAACTAGTTAGTTAATCTGAAGGGTTGTAGAGTCAGTTTAGAGTGGCTGCTAGTTAATTAATCTGAAGACTTCTAGAGTCAGTTTAGAGTGGCTGCTAGTTAGTTAATCTGAAGGGTTGTAGAGTCAATTTAGAGTGGCTGCTAGTTAGTTAATCTGAAGGGTTGTAGAGTCAGTTAAGAGTGGCTGCTAGTTAATTAATCTGAAGAGTTCTAGAGTCAGTTTAGAGTGGCTGCTAGTTAGTTAATCTGAAGGGTTGTAGAGTCAGTTTAGAGTGGCTGCTAGTTAGTTAATCTGAAGGGTTGTAGAGTCAATTTAGAGTGGCTGCTAGTTAGTTAATCTGAAGGGTTGTAGAGTCAGTTAAGAGTGGCTGCTAGTTAGTTAATCTGAAGTGTTGTAGAGTCAGTTCAGAGTGGCTGCTAGTTAGTTAATTAGTTAATCTGAAGGGTTGCAGAGTCAGTTTAGAGTGGCTGGTATTTTGATAATCTGAAGGGTTGTAGAGTCAGGTTAGAGTGGCTGCTAGTTAGTTAATCTGAAGGGTTGAAGAGTAAATTTAGAGTGGCTGCTATTTAGTTAATCTGAAGGGTTGTAGAGTCAGTTCAGAGTGGCTGCTAGTTAGTTAATTAGTTAATCTGAAGGTTGTAGAGTCAGTTTAGAGTGGCTGCTAGTTTGTTAATCTGAAGGGTTGTAGAGTCAGTTTAGAGTGGCTGCTAGTTAGTTAATTAGTTAATCTGAAGGGTTGCAGAGTCAGTTTAGAGTGGCTGGTAGTTTGATAATCTGAAGGGTTGTAGAGTCAGGTTAGAGTGGCTGCTAGTTTGATAATCTGAAGGGTTGTAGAGTCAGTTTAGAGTGGCTGCTAGTTAGTTAATCTGAAGGGTTGAAGAGTCAGTTTAAAGTGGCTACTAGTTAGTTATTCTGAAGGGTTGTAGAGTCAGTTTAGAGTGGCAACTAGTTAGATAATCTGAAGGGTTGTAGAGACAGTTTAGAGTGGAAACTAGTTAGTTAATTCGTTAATCTGAAGGGTTGTAGAGTCAGTTTAGAGTGGCTGCTAGTTAGTTAATCTGAAGGGTTGTAGAGTCAGTTAGAGTGGCTGCTAGTTAGTTAATCTGAAGGGTTGTAGAGTCAGTTTAGAGTGGCTGCTAGTTAGTTAATCTGAAGGGCTGTAGAGTCAGTTCAGAGTGGCTGCTAGTTAGTTATTTAGTTAATCTGAAGGGTTGTAGAGTCAGTTTAGAGTGGCAACTAGTTAGTTAATCTGAAGGGTTGTAGAGTCAGTTTAGAGTGGCTGCTAGTTAGTTAATCTGAAGGGTTGTAGAGTCAGTTTAGAGTGGCTGCTAGGTAGTTAATCTGAAGGGTTGTAGAGTCAGTTTAGAGTGGCTGCTAGTTAGTTAATCTGAAGGGTTGAAGAGTCAGTTTAAAGTGGCTACTAGTTAGTTATTCTGAAGGGTTGTAGAGTCAGTTAAGAGTGGCTGCTAGTTAGTTAATCTGAAGTGTTGTAGAGTCCGTTCAGAGTGGCTGCTAGTTAGTTAATTAGTTAATCTGAAGGGTTGCAGAGTCAGTTTAGAGTGGCTGGTAGTTTGATAATCTGAAGGGTTGTAGAGTCAGGTTAGAGTGGCTGCTAGTTAGTTAATCTGAAGGGTTGAAGAGTAAATTTAGAGTGGCTGCTATTTAGTTAATCTGAAGGGTTGTAGAGTCAGTTCAGAGTGGCTGCTAGTTAGTTAATTAGTTAATCTGAAGGTTTGTAGAGTCAGTTTAGAGTGGCTGCTAGTTTGTTAATCTGAAGGGTTGTAGAGTCAGTTTAGAGTGGCTGCTAGTTAGATAATCTGAAGGGTTGTTGAGTCAGTTTAGAGTGGCTGCTAGTTAGTTAATTAGTTAATCTGAAGGGTTGTAAAGTCAGTTTAGAGTGGCTGCTAGTTAATTAATCTGAAGAGTTGTAGAGTCAGTTTAGAGTGGCTGCTAGTTAGTTAATCTGAAGGGTTGTAGAGTCCGTTTAAAGTGGCAACTAGTTAGTTAATCTGAAGGGTTGTAGAGTCAGTTAAGAGTGGCTGCTAGTTAGTTAATCTGAAGTGTTGTAGAGTCCGATCAGAGTGGCTGCTAGTTAGTTAATTAGTTAATCTGAAGGGTTGTAGAGTCAGTTTAGAGTGTCTGCTAGTTTGATAATCTGAAGGGTTGTAGAGTCAGTTTAGAGTGGCTGCTAGTTAGTTAATCTGAAGGGTTGTAGAGTCAGTTTAGAGTGGCTGCTAGGTAGTTAATCTGAAGGGTTGTAGAGTCAGTTTAGAGTGGCTGCTAGTTAGTTAATCTGAAGGGTTGAAGAGTCAGTTTAAAGTGGCTACTAGTTAGTTATTCTGAAGGGTTGTAGAGTCAGTTAAGAGTGGCTGCTAGTTAGTTAATCTGAAGTGTTGTAGAGTCCGTTCAGAGTGGCTGCTAGTTAGTTAATTAGTTAATCTGAAGGGTTGTAGAGTCAGTTTAGAGTGGCTGCTAGTTTGATAATCTGAAGGGTTGTAGAGTCAGTTTAGAGTGGCTGCTAGTTAGTTAATCTGAAGGGTTGTAGAGTCAGTTTAGAGTGGCTGCTAGGTAGTTAATCTGAAGGGTTGTAGAGTCAGTTTAGAGTGGCTGCTAGTTAGTTAATCTGAAGGGTTGAAGAGTCAGTTTAAAGTGGCTACTAGTTAGTTATTCTGAAGGGTTGTAGAGTCAGTTTAGAGTGGCTGCTAGTTAGTTAATCTGAAGGGCTGTAGAGTCAGTTCAGAGTGGCTGCTAGTTAGTTAATTAGTTAATCTGAAGGGTTGTAGAGTCAGTTTAGAGTGGCAACTAGTTAGTTAATCTGAAGGGTTGTAGAGTCAGTTTAGAGTGGCAACTAGTTAGTTAATTAGTTAATCTGAAGGGTTGTAGAGTTAGTTAAGAGTGGCTGCTAGGTAGTTAATCTGAAGGTTTGTAGAATCAGTTTAGAGAGGCTGCTAGTTAGTTAATCTGAAGGGTTGTAGAGTCAGTTTAGAGTGGCAACTAGTTAGTTAATTAGTTAATCTGAAGGGTTGTAGAGTCAATTTAGAGTGGCTGCTAGTTAGTTAATCTGAAGGGTTGTAAAGTTAGTTAAGAGTGGCTGCTAGGTAGTTAATCTGAAGGTTTGTAGAATCAGTTTAGAGAGGCTGCTAGTTAGTTAATCTGAAGGGTTGTAGAGTCAGTTTAGAGTGGCAACTAGTTAGTTAATTAGTTAATCTGAAGGGTTGTAGAGTCAATTTAGAGTGGCTGCTAGTTAGTTAATCTGAAGGGTTGTAGAGTTAATATAGAGTGGCTGCTAGGTTGTTCATCTGAAGGGTTGTAGAGTCAGTTCAGAGTGGTAGCTAGTTAGTTAATTAGTTAATCTGAAGGGTTGTAGAGTCAGTTTAGAGTGGCTGCTAGGTAGTTAATCTGAAGAGTTCTAGAGTCAGTTCAGAGTGGTAGCTAGTTAGTTAATTAGTTAATCTGAAGGGTTGTAGAGTCAGTTTAGAGTGGCTGCGAGTTTGTTAATCTGAAGGGTTGTAGAGTCAGTTCAGAGTTGCTGCTAGTTAGTTAATTAGTTAATCTGAAGGGTTGCAGAGTCAGTTTAGAGTGGCTGCTAGTTTGATAATCTGAAGGGTTGTAGAGTCAGTTTAGAGTGGTTGTTATTTAGTTAATCTGAAGGGTTGAAGAGTAAATTTAGAGTGGCTGCTATTTAGTTAATCTGAAGGGTTGTAGAGTCAGTTCAGAGTGGCTGCTAGTTAGTTAATTAGTTAATGTGAAGGGTTGTAGAGTCAGTTTAGAGTGGTTGCTAGGTAGTTAATCTGAAGGGTTGTTGAGTCAGTTTAGAGTGGCTGCTAGTTAGTTAATCTGAAGGGATGTAGAGTCCGTTTAGAGTGGCAACTAGTTAGTTAATCTGAAGGGTTGTAGAGTCAGTTAAGAGTGGCTGCTAGTTAATTAATCTGAAGAGTTCTAGAGTCAGTTTAGAGTGGCAGCTAGTTAGTTAATCTGAAGGGTTGTAGAGTCAGTTTAGAGTGGCTGCTAGTTAGTTAATCTGAAGGGTTGTAGAGTCAATTTAGAGTGGCTGCTAGTTAGTTAATCTGAAGGGTTGTAGAGTCAGTTAAGAGTGGCTGCTAGTTAGTTAATCTGAAGTGTTGTAGAGTCAGTTCAGAGTGGCTGCTAGTTAGTTAATTAGTTAATCTGAAGGGTTGCAGAGTCAGTTTAGAGTGGCTGGTATTTTGATAATCTGAAGGGTTGTAGAGTCAGGTTAGAGTGGCTGCTAGTTAGTTAATCTGAAGGGTTGAAGAGTAAATTTAGAGTGGCTGCTATTTAGTTAATCTGAAGGGTTGTAGAGTCAGTTCAGAGTGGCTGCTAGTTAGTTAATTAGTTAATCTGAAGGTTTGTAGAGTCAGTTTAGAGTGGCTGCTAGTTTGTTAATCTGAAGGGTAGTAGAGTCAGTTTAGAGTGGCTGCGAGTTTGTTAATCTGAAGGGTTGTAGAGTCAGTTCAGAGTTGCTGCTAGTTAGTTAATTAGTTAATCTGAAGGGTTGCAGAGTCAGTTTAGAGTGGCTGCTAGTTTGATAATCTGAAGGGTTGTAGAGTCAGTTTAGAGTGGTTGTTATTTAGTTAATCTGAAGGGTTGAAGAGTAAATTTAGAGTGGCTGCTATTTAGTTAATCTGAAGGGTTGTAGAGTCAGTTCAGAGTGGCTGCTAGTTAGTTAATTAGTTAATGTGAAGGGTTGTAGAGTCAGTTTAGAGTGGTTGCTAGGTAGTTAATCTGAAGGGTTGTTGAGTCAGTTTAGAGTGGCTGCTAGTTAGTTAATCTGAAGGGTTGTAGAGTCAGTTTAGAGTGGCAACTAGTTAGTTAATCTGAAGGGTTGTAGAGTCAGTTTAGAGTGGCTGCTAGTTAATTAATCTGAAGACTTCTAGAGTCAGTTTAGAGTGGCTGCTAGTTAGTTAATCTGAAGGGTTGTAGAGTCAATTTAGAGTGGCTGCTAGTTAGTTAATCTGAAGGGTTGTAGAGTCAGTTAAGAGTGGCTGCTAGTTAATTAATCTGAAGAGTTCTAGAGTCAGTTTAGAGTGGCTGCTAGTTAGTTAATCTGAAGGGTTGTAGAGTCAGTTTAGAGTGGCTGCTAGTTAGTTAATCTGAAGTGTTGTAGAGTCAGTTCAGAGTGGCTGCTAGTTAGTTAATTAGTTAATCTGAAGGGTTGCAGAGTCAGTTTAGAGTGGCTGGTATTTTGATAATCTGAAGGGTTGTAGAGTCAGGTTAGAGTGGCTGCTAGTTAGTTAATCTGAAGGGTTGAAGAGTAAATTTAGAGTGGCTGCTATTTAGTTAATCTGAAGGGTTGTAGAGTCAGTTCAGAGTGGCTGCTAGTTAGTTAATTAGTTAATCTGAAGGTTGTAGAGTCAGTTTAGAGTGGCTGCTAGGTAGTTAATCTGAAGGGTTGTTGAGTCAGTTTAGAGTGGCTGCTAGTTAGTTAATCTGAAGGGTTGTAGAGTTAATATAGAGTGGCTGCTAGGTTGTTCATCTGAAGGGTTGTAGAGTCAGTTCAGAGTGGTAGCTAGTTAGTTAATTAGTTAATCTGAAGGGTTGTAGAGTCAGTTTAGAGTGGCTGCTAGGTAGTTAATCTGAAGAGTTCTAGAGTCAGTTCAGAGTGGTAGCTAGTTAGTTAATTAGTTAATCTGAAGGGTTGTAGAGTCAGTTTAGAGTGGCTGCGAGTTTGTTAATCTGAAGGGTTGTAGAGTCAGTTCAGAGTTGCTGCTAGTTAGTTAATTAGTTAATCTGAAGGGTTGCAGAGTCAGTTTAGAGTGGCTGCTAGTTTGATAATCTGAAGGGTTGTAGAGTCAGTTTAGAGTGGTTGTTATTTAGTTAATCTGAAGGGTTGAAGAGTAAATTTAGAGTGGCTGCTATTTAGTTAATCTGAAGGGTTGTAGAGTCAGTTCAGAGTGGCTGCTAGTTAGTTAATTAGTTAATGTGAAGGGTTGTAGAGTCAGTTTAGAGTGGTTGCTAGGTAGTTAATCTGAAGGGTTGTTGAGTCAGTTTAGAGTGGCTGCTAGTTAGTTAATCTGAAGGGATGTAGAGTCCGTTTAGAGTGGCAACTAGTTAGTTAATCTGAAGGGTTGTAGAGTCAGTTAAGAGTGGCTGCTAGTTAATTAATCTGAAGAGTTCTAGAGTCAGTTTAGAGTGGCAGCTAGTTAGTTAATCTGAAGGGTTGTAGAGTCAGTTTAGAGTGGCTGCTAGTTAGTTAATCTGAAGGGTTGTAGAGTCAATTTAGAGTGGCTGCTAGTTAGTTAATCTGAAGGGTTGTAGAGTCAGTTAAGAGTGGCTGCTAGTTAGTTAATCTGAAGTGTTGTAGAGTCAGTTCAGAGTGGCTGCTAGTTAGTTAATTAGTTAATCTGAAGGGTTGCAGAGTCAGTTTAGAGTGGCTGGTATTTTGATAATCTGAAGGGTTGTAGAGTCAGGTTAGAGTGGCTGCTAGTTAGTTAATCTGAAGGGTTGAAGAGTAAATTTAGAGTGGCTGCTATTTAGTTAATCTGAAGGGTTGTAGAGTCAGTTCAGAGTGGCTGCTAGTTAGTTAATTAGTTAATCTGAAGGTTTGTAGAGTCAGTTTAGAGTGGCTGCTAGTTTGTTAATCTGAAGGGTAGTAGAGTCAGTTTAGAGTGGCTGCGAGTTTGTTAATCTGAAGGGTTGTAGAGTCAGTTCAGAGTTGCTGCTAGTTAGTTAATTAGTTAATCTGAAGGGTTGCAGAGTCAGTTTAGAGTGGCTGCTAGTTTGATAATCTGAAGGGTTGTAGAGTCAGTTTAGAGTGGTTGTTATTTAGTTAATCTGAAGGGTTGAAGAGTAAATTTAGAGTGGCTGCTATTTAGTTAATCTGAAGGGTTGTAGAGTCAGTTCAGAGTGGCTGCTAGTTAGTTAATTAGTTAATGTGAAGGGTTGTAGAGTCAGTTTAGAGTGGTTGCTAGGTAGTTAATCTGAAGGGTTGTTGAGTCAGTTTAGAGTGGCTGCTAGTTAGTTAATCTGAAGGGTTGTAGAGTCAGTTTAGAGTGGCAACTAGTTAGTTAATCTGAAGGGTTGTAGAGTCAGTTTAGAGTGGCTGCTAGTTAATTAATCTGAAGACTTCTAGAGTCAGTTTAGAGTGGCTGCTAGTTAGTTAATCTGAAGGGTTGTAGAGTCAATTTAGAGTGGCTGCTAGTTAGTTAATCTGAAGGGTTGTAGAGTCAGTTAAGAGTGGCTGCTAGTTAATTAATCTGAAGAGTTCTAGAGTCAGTTTAGAGTGGCTGCTAGTTAGTTAATCTGAAGGGTTGTAGAGTCAGTTTAGAGTGGCTGCTAGTTAGTTAATCTGAAGGGTTGTAGAGTCAATTTGGAGTGGCTGCTAGTTAGTTAATCTGAAGGGTTGTAGAGTCAGTTAAGAGTGGCTGCTAGTTAGTTAATCTGAAGTGTTGTAGAGTCAGTTCAGAGTGGCTGCTAGTTAGTTAATTAGTTAATCTGAAGGGTTGCAGAGTCAGTTTAGAGTGGCTGGTATTTTGATAATCTGAAGGGTTGTAGAGTCAGGTTAGAGTGGCTGCTAGTTAGTTAATCTGAAGGGTTGAAGAGTAAATTTAGAGTGGCTGCTATTTAGTTAATCTGAAGGGTTGTAGAGTCAGTTCAGAGTGGCTGCTAGTTAGTTAATTAGTTAATCTGAAGGTTGTAGAGTCAGTTTAGAGTGGCTGCTAGTTTGTTAATCTGAAGGGTTGTAGAGTCAGTTTAGAGTGGCTGCTAGTTAATTAATCTGAAGAGTTCTAGAGTCAGTTTAGAGTGGCTGCTAGTTAGTTAATCTGAAGGGTTGTAGAGTCAGTTTAGAGTGGCTGCTAGTTAGTTAATCTGAAGGGTTGTAGAGTCAATTTAGAGTGGCTGCTAGTTAGTTAATCTGAAGGGTTGTAGAGTCAGTTAAGAGTGGCTGCTAGTTAATTAATCTGAAGAGTTCTAGAGTCAGTTTAGAGTGGCTGCTAGTTAGTTAATCTGAAGTGTTGTAGAGTCCGTTCAGAGTGGCTGCTAGTTAGTTAATTAGTTCATCTGAAGGGTTGCAGAGTCAGTTTAGAGTGGCTGGTAGTTTGATAATCTGAAGGGTTGTAGAGTCAGGTTAGAGTGGCTGCTAGTTAGTTAATCTGAAGGGTTGTAGAGTCAGTTTAGAGTGGCTGCTAGTTAGATAATCTGAAGGGTTGTTGAGTCAGTTTAGAGTGGCTGCTAGTTAGTTAATTAGTTAATCTGAAGGGTTGTAAAGTCAGTTTAGAGTGGCTGCTAGTTAATTAATCTGAAGGGTTCGTAGAGTCCAGTTTAAGAGTGGCTAGACTAGTTAGTTAATCTGAAGGGTTGTAGAGACATTAAGAGTGGCTGCTAGTTAGTTAATCTGAAGTGTTGTAGAGTCCGTTCAGAGTGGCTGCTAGTTAGTTAATTAGTTAATCTGAAGGGTTGTAGAGTCAGTTTAGAGTGGCAACTAGTTAGTTAATCTGAAGGGTTGTAGAGTCAGTTTAGAGTGGCTGCTAGTTAGTTAATCTGAAGGGTTGTAGAGTCAGTTTAGAGTGGCTGCTAGTTAGTTAATCTGAAGGGTTGAAGAGTCAGTTTAAAGTGGCTACTAGTTAGTTATTCTGAAGGGTTGTAGAGTCAGTTAAGAGTGGCTGCTAGTTAGTTAATCTGAAGTGTTGTAGAGTCCGTTCAGAGTGGCTGCTAGTTAGTTAATTAGTTAATCTGAAGGGTTGTAGAGTCAGTTTAGAGTGGCTGCTAGTTTGATAATCTGAAGGGTTGTAGAGTCAGTTTAGAGTGGCTGCTAGTTAGTTAATCTGAAGGGTTGTAGAGTCAGTTTAGAGTGGCTGCTAGGTAGTTAATCTGAAGGGTTGAAGAGTCAGTTTAAAGTGGCTACTAGTTAGTTATTCTGAAGGGTTGTAGAGTCAGTTTAGAGTGGCAACTAGTTAGATAATCTGAAGGGTTGTAGAGACAGTTTAGAGTGGCTGCTAGTTAATTAATCTGAAGAGTTCTAGAGTCAGTTTAGAGTGGCTGCTAGTTAGTTAATCTGAAGGGTTGTAGAGTCAGTTTAGAGTGGCTGCTAGTTAGTTAATCTGAAGGGTTGTAGAGTCAATTTAGAGTGGCTGCTAGTTAGTTAATCTGAAGGGTTGTAGAGTCAGTTAAGAGTGGCTGCTAGTTAATTAATCTGAAGAGTTCTAGAGTCAGTTTAGAGTGGCTGCTAGTTAGTTAATCTGAAGTGTTGTAGAGTCAGTTCAGAATGGCTGCTAGTTAGTTAATTAGTTCATCTGAAGGGTTGCAGAGTCAGTTTAGAGTGGCTGGTAGTTTGATAATCTGAAGGGTTGTAGAGTCAGGTTAGAGTGGCTGCTAGTTAGTTAATCTGAAGGGTTGTAGAGTCAGTTTAGAGTGGCTGCTAGTTAGATAATCTGAAGGGTTGTTGAGTCAGTTTAGAGTGGCTGCTAGTTAGTTAATTAGTTAATCTGAAGGGTTGTAAAGTCAGTTTAGAGTGGCTGCTAGTTAATTAATCTGAAGAGTTGTAGAGTCAGTTTAGAGTGGCTGCTAGTTAGTTAATCTGAAGGGTTGTAGAGTCCGTTTAAAGTGGCAACTAGTTAGTTAATCTGAAGGGTTGTAGAGACATTAAGAGTGGCTGCTAGTTAGTTAATCTGAAGTGTTGTAGAGTCCGTTCAGAGTGGCTGCTAGTTAGTTAATTAGTTAATCTGAAGGGTTGTAGAGTCAGTTTAGAGTGGCTGCTAGTTTGATAATCTGAAGGGTTGTAGAGTCAGTTTAGAGTGGCTGCTAGTTAGTTAATCTGAAGGGTTGAAGAGTCAGTTTAAAGTGGCTACTAGTTAGTTATTCTGAAGGGTTGTAGAGTCAGTTTAGAGTGGCAACTAGTTAGATAATCTGAAGGGTTGTAGAGACAGTTTAGAGTGGAAACTAGTTAGTTAATTCGTTAATCTGAAGGGTTGTAGAGTCAGTTTAGAGTGGCTGCTAGTTAGTTAATCTGAAGGGTTGTAGAGTCAGTTAGAGTGGCTGCTAGTTAGTTAATCTGAAGGGTTGTAGAGTCAGTTTAGAGTGGCTGCTAGTTAGTTAATCTGAAGGGCTGTAGAGTCAGTTCAGAGTGGCTGCTAGTTAGTTAATTAGTTAATCTGAAGGGTTGTAGAGTCAGTTTAGAGTGGCAACTAGTTAGTTAATCTGAAGGGTTGTAGAGTCAGTTTAGAGTGGCTGCTAGTTAGTTAATCTGAAGGGTTGTAGAGTCAGTTTAGAGTGGCTGCTAGGTAGTTAATCTGAAGGGTTGTAGAGTCAGTTTAGAGTGGCTGCTAGTTAGTTAATCTGAAGGGTTGAAGAGTCAGTTTAAAGTGGCTACTAGTTAGTTATTCTGAAGGGTTGTAGAGTCAGTTAAGAGTGGCTGCTAGTTAGTTAATCTGAAGTGTTGTAGAGTCCGTTCAGAGTGGCTGCTAGTTAGTTAATTAGTTAATCTGAAGGGTTGTAGAGTCAGTTTAGAGTGGCTGCTAGTTTGATAATCTGAAGGGTTGTAGAGTCAGTTTAGAGTGGCTGCTAGTTAGTTAATCTGAAGGGTTGTAGAGTCAGTTTAGAGTGGCTGCTAGGTAGTTAATCTGAAGGGTTGAAGAGTCAGTTTAAAGTGGCTACTAGTTAGTTATTCTGAAGGGTTGTAGAGTCAGTTTAGAGTGGCAACTAGTTAGATAATCTGAAGGGTTGTAGAGACAGTTTAGAGTGGCTGCTAGTTAGTTAATCTGAAGGGCTTTAGAGTCAGTTCAGAGTGGCTGCTAGTTAGTTAATTAGTTAATCTGAAGGGTTGTAGAGTCAGTTTAGAGTGGCAACTAGTTAGTTAATCTGAAGGGTTGTAGAGTCAGTTTAGAGTGGCAACTAGTTAGTTAATTAGTTAATCTGAAGGGTTGTAGAGTCAGTTTACAGTGGCTGCTAGTTTGTTAACCTCTATGGGCTAGGTGGGACGCTTGCGTCCCACCTACGTAACAGCCACTGCCAGCCTGTGGCGCGATTTTCAAAACCTTAAAAATCCTATTACTTCAATTTCTCAAACATATGACTATTTTACAGCCATTTAAAGACAAGACTCTCGTTAATCTAACCACACTGTCCGATTTCAAAAAGGCTTTACAACGAAAGCAAAACATTAGATTATGTCAGCAGAGTCCCAAGCCAGAAATAATCAGACACCCATTTTTCAAGCCAGCATATAATGTCACCAAAACCCAGAAGACAGCTAAATGCAGCACTCACCTTTGATGATCTTCATCAGATGACAACCCTAGGACATTATGTTATACAATACATGCATGTTTTGTTCAATCAAGTTCATATTTATATCAAAAACCAGCTTTTTACATTAGCATGTGACGTTCAGAACTAGCATACCCCCCGCAAACTTCCGGGGAATTCGCTAACATTTTACTAAATTACTCAAGATAAACGTTCACAAAAAGCATAACAATTATTTTAAGAATTATAGATACAGACCTCCTCTATGCACTCGATATGTCCGATTTTAAAATAGCTTTTTGGTGAAAGCACATTTTGCAATATTCTAAGTACATAGCCCAGGCATCACGGGCTCGCTATTTAGACACCCGGCAAGTTTAGCACTCACCATAATCATATTTACTATTATAAAAGTTTGATTACCTTTTGTTGTCTTCGTCAGAATGCACACCCAGGACTGCTGCTTCAATAACAAATGTTGGTTTGGTCCAAAATAATCCATCGTTATATCCGAATAGCGGCGTTTTGTTCGTGCGTTCCAGACACTATCCGAAATAGTAAAGAAGTGTCACGCGCATGGCGCAATTCGTGACAATAAAATTCTAAATATTCCATTACCGTACTTCGAAGCATGTCAACCACTGTTTAAAATCAATTTTTACGACATTTTTCTCGTAGAAAAGCGATAATATTCCGACAGGGAATCTCCTTTTCGGCAAACAGAGGAAAAAATCCCAAAGGCGGGGGCGGTCGGGGTCACGCGCATAAGCCCAGTGTCCCTTGATCGGCCACTTGAGAAAGGCGATAATGTGTTTCAGCCTGGGGCTGGAATGACGACATTCTGTTTTTTCCCGGGCTCTGAGCGCCTATGGACGACGTGGGAAGTGTCACGTTAGAGCAGAGATCCTTAGTAAATGATAGAGATGGAAAAGAAGTTCAAGAAATGGTCAGACAGGCCAATTCCTGTAAAGGAATCTCTCAGGTTTTGACCTGCCAATTGAGTTCTGTTATAATCACAGACACCATTCAAACAGTTTTAGAAAATGTAGGGTGTTTTCTATCCATATGTAATAAGTATATGCATATTCTAGTTACTGGGTAGGAGTGGTAACCAGATTAAATCGGGTATGTTTTTTATCCAGCCGTGTCAATACTGCCCCCTAGCCCTAACAGGTTAATCTGAAGGGTTGTAGAGTCAGTTTAGAGTGGCTGCTAGTTAGTTAATCTGAAGGGTTGTTGAGTCAGTTTAAAGTGGCTGCTAGTTAGTTAATCTGAAGGGTTGTAGAGTCCGTTTAAAGTGGCAAGTAGTTAGTTAATCTGAAGGGTTGTAGAGTCAGTTTAGAGTGGCAACTAGTTAGTTAATTAGTTAATCTGAAGGATTGTAAAGTCAGTTTAGAGTGGCTGCTAGTTAGTTAATCTGAAGTGTTGTAGAGTCCGTTCAGAGTGGCTGCTAGTTAGTTAATTAGTTAATCTGAAGGGTTGTAGAGTCAGTTTAGAGTGGCTGCTAGTTTGATAATCTGAAGGGTTGTAGAGTCAGTTTAGAGTGGCTGCTAGTTAGTTAATCTGAAGGGTTGTAGAGTCAGTTCAGAGTGGCTGCTAGTTAGTTAATTAGTTAATCTGAAGGGTTGTAGAGTCAGTTTAGAGTGGCTATTAGTTAGTTAATCTGAAGGTTTGAAGAGTCAGTTTTGAGTGGCTGCTAGTTAGTTAATCTGAAGGGTTGTAGAGTCCGTTTACAGTGGCAACTAGTTAGTTAATCTGAAGGGTTGTAGAGTCAGTTTAGAGTGGCAACTAGTTAGTTAATTAGTTAATCTGAAGGGTTGTAGAGTCAATTTAGAGTGGCTGCTAGTTAGTTAATCTGAAGGGTTGTAGAGTTAATTTAGAGTGGCTGCTAGGTAGTTCATCTGAAGGGTTGTAGAGTCAGTTTACAGTGGCTGCTAGTTAGTTAATCTGAAGGGTTGTAGAGTCAATTTAGAGTGGCTGCTAGTTAGTTAATCTGAAGGGTTGTAGAGTCAGTTAAGAGTGGCTGCTAGTTAGTTAATCTGAAGGGTTGTTGAGTCAGTTTAGAGTGGCAACTAGTTAGTTAATTAGTTAATCTGAAGGGTTGTAAAGTCAGTTTAGAGTGGCTGCTAGTTAATTAATCTGAAGAGTTCTAGAGTCAGTTTAGAGTGGCTGCTAGTTAGTTAATCTGAAGGGTTGTAGAGTCAGTTTAGAGTTGCTGCTAGTTAGTTAATCTGAAGGGTTGTAGAGTCAGTTTAGAGTGGCAACTAGTTAGTTAATTAGTTAATCTGAAGGGTTGTAAAGTCAGTTTAGAGTGGCTGCTAGTTAATTAATCTGAAGAGTTGTAGATTCAGTTCAGAGTGGCTGCTAGTTAGTTAATTAGTTCATCTGAAGGTTTGTAGAGTCAGTTTAGAGTGGCTACTAGTTAGTTAATCTGAAGGTTTGTAGAGTCAGTTTAGAGTGGCTGCTAGTTAGTTAATCTGAAGGGTTGTAGAGTCAATTTAGAGTGGCTGCTAGTTAGTTAATCTGAAGGGTTGTAGAGTCAATTCAGAGTGGCTGCTAGTTAGTTAATTAGTTAATCTGAAGGGTTGCAGAGTCAGTTTAGAGTGGCTGCTAGTTTGATAATCTGAAGGGTTGTAGAGTCAGTTTAGAGTGGCTGCTAGTTAGTTAATCTGAAGGGTTGAAGAGTAAATTTAGAGTGGCTGCTATTTAGTTAATCTGAAGGGTTGTAGAGTCAGTTCAGAGTGGCTGCTAGTTAGTTAATTAGTTAATCTGAAGGGTTGTAGAGTCAGTTTAGAGTGGCTGGTAGTTTGTTAATCTGAAGGGTTGTAGAGTCAGTTTAGAGTGGCTGCTAGTTAGTTAATCTGAAGGGTTGTTGAGTCAGTTTAGAGTGGCAACTAGTTAGTTAATTAGTTAATCTGAAGGGTTGTAGAGTCAGTTTAGAGTGGCAACTAGTTAGTTAATCTGAAGGGTTGTAGAGTCAGTTTAGAGTGGCTGCTAGTTACTAGTTAGTTAATTAGTTAATCTGAAGGGTTGTAGAGTCAGTTTAGAGTGGCAACTAGTTAGTTAATCTGAAGGGTTGTAGAGTCAGTTTAGAGTGGCTGCTAGTTAGTTAATCTGAAGGGTTGTAGAGTCAGTTTAGAGTGGCTGCTAGGTAGTTAATCTGAAGGGTTGTAGAGTCAGTTTAGAGTGGCTGCTAGTTAGTTAATCTGAAGGGTTGAAGAGTCAGTTTAAAGTGGCTACTAGTTAGTTATTCTGAAGGGTTGTAGAGTCAGTTAAGAGTGGCTGCTAGTTAGTTAATCTGAAGTGTTGTAGAGTCCGTTCAGAGTGGCTGCTAGTTAGTTAATTAGTTAATCTGAAGGGTTGTAGAGTCAGTTTAGAGTGGCTGCTAGTTTGATAATCTGAAGGGTTGTAGAGTCAGTTTAGAGTGGCTGCTAGTTAGTTAATCTGAAGGGTTGTAGAGTCAGTTTAGAGTGGCTGCTAGGTAGTTAATCTGAAGGGTTGAAGAGTCAGTTTAAAGTGGCTACTAGTTAGTTATTCTGAAGGGTTGTAGAGTCAGTTTAGAGTGGCAACTAGTTAGATAATCTGAAGGGTTGTAGAGACAGTTTAGAGTGGCTGCTAGTTAGTTAATCTGAAGGGCTTTAGAGTCAGTTCAGAGTGGCTGCTAGTTAGTTAATTAGTTAATCTGAAGGGTTGTAGAGTCAGTTTAGAGTGGCAACTAGTTAGTTAATCTGAAGGGTTGTAGAGTCAGTTTAGAGTGGCAACTAGTTAGTTAATTAGTTAATCTGAAGGGTTGTAGAGTCAGTTTACAGTGGCTGCTAGTTTGTTAACCTCTATGGGCTAGGTGGGACGCTTGCGTCCCACCTACGTAACAGCCACTGCCAGCCTGTGGCGCGATTTTCAAAACCTTAAAAATCCTATTACTTCAATTTCTCAAACATATGACTATTTTACAGCCATTTAAAGACAAGACTCTCGTTAATCTAACCACACTGTCCGATTTCAAAAAGGCTTTACAACGAAAGCAAAACATTAGATTATGTCAGCAGAGTCCCAAGCCAGAAATAATCAGACACCCATTTTTCAAGCCAGCATATAATGTCACCAAAACCCAGAAGACAGCTAAATGCAGCACTCACCTTTGATGATCTTCATCAGATGACAACCCTAGGACATTATGTTATACAATACATGCATGTTTTGTTCAATCAAGTTCATATTTATATCAAAAACCAGCTTTTTACATTAGCATGTGACGTTCAGAACTAGCATACCCCCCGCAAACTTCCGGGGAATTCGCTAACATTTTACTAAATTACTCAAGATAAACGTTCACAAAAAGCATAACAATTATTTTAAGAATTATAGATACAGACCTCCTCTATGCACTCGATATGTCCGATTTTAAAATAGCTTTTTGGTGAAAGCACATTTTGCAATATTCTAAGTACATAGCCCAGGCATCACGGGCTCGCTATTTAGACACCCGGCAAGTTTAGCACTCACCATAATCATATTTACTATTATAAAAGTTTGATTACCTTTTGTTGTCTTCGTCAGAATGCACACCCAGGACTGCTGCTTCAATAACAAATGTTGGTTTGGTCCAAAATAATCCATCGTTATATCCGAATAGCGGCGTTTTGTTCGTGCGTTCCAGACACTATCCGAAATAGTAAAGAAGTGTCACGCGCATGGCGCAATTCGTGACAATAAAATTCTAAATATTCCATTACCGTACTTCGAAGCATGTCAACCACTGTTTAAAATCAATTTTTACGACATTTTTCTCGTAGAAAAGCGATAATATTCCGACAGGGAATCTCCTTTTCGGCAAACAGAGGAAAAAATCCCAAAGGCGGGGGCGGTCGGGGTCACGCGCATAAGCCCAGTGTCCCTTGATCGGCCACTTGAGAAAGGCGATAATGTGTTTCAGCCTGGGGCTGGAATGACGACATTCTGTTTTTTCCCGGGCTCTGAGCGCCTATGGACGACGTGGGAAGTGTCACGTTAGAGCAGAGATCCTTAGTAAATGATAGAGATGGAAAAGAAGTTCAAGAAATGGTCAGACAGGCCAATTCCTGTAAAGGAATCTCTCAGGTTTTGACCTGCCAATTGAGTTCTGTTATAATCACAGACACCATTCAAACAGTTTTAGAAAATGTAGGGTGTTTTCTATCCATATGTAATAAGTATATGCATATTCTAGTTACTGGGTAGGAGTGGTAACCAGATTAAATCGGGTATGTTTTTTATCCAGCCGTGTCAATACTGCCCCCTAGCCCTAACAGGTTAATCTGAAGGGTTGTAGAGTCAGTTTAGAGTGGCTGCTAGTTAGTTAATCTGAAGGGTTGTTGAGTCAGTTTAAAGTGGCTGCTAGTTAGTTAATCTGAAGGGTTGTAGAGTCCGTTTAAAGTGGCAAGTAGTTAGTTAATCTGAAGGGTTGTAGAGTCAGTTTAGAGTGGCAACTAGTTAGTTAATTAGTTAATCTGAAGGATTGTAAAGTCAGTTTAGAGTGGCTGCTAGTTAGTTAATCTGAAGTGTTGTAGAGTCCGTTCAGAGTGGCTGCTAGTTAGTTAATTAGTTAATCTGAAGGGTTGTAGAGTCAGTTTAGAGTGGCTGCTAGTTTGATAATCTGAAGGGTTGTAGAGTCAGTTTAGAGTGGCTGCTAGTTAGTTAATCTGAAGGGTTGTAGAGTCAGTTCAGAGTGGCTGCTAGTTAGTTAATTAGTTAATCTGAAGGGTTGTAGAGTCAGTTTAGAGTGGCTATTAGTTAGTTAATCTGAAGGTTTGAAGAGTCAGTTTTGAGTGGCTGCTAGTTAGTTAATCTGAAGGGTTGTAGAGTCCGTTTACAGTGGCAACTAGTTAGTTAATCTGAAGGGTTGTAGAGTCAGTTTAGAGTGGCAACTAGTTAGTTAATTAGTTAATCTGAAGGGTTGTAGAGTCAATTTAGAGTGGCTGCTAGTTAGTTAATCTGAAGGGTTGTAGAGTTAATTTAGAGTGGCTGCTAGGTAGTTCATCTGAAGGGTTGTAGAGTCAGTTTACAGTGGCTGCTAGTTAGTTAATCTGAAGGGTTGTAGAGTCAATTTAGAGTGGCTGCTAGTTAGTTAATCTGAAGGGTTGTAGAGTCAGTTAAGAGTGGCTGCTAGTTAGTTAATCTGAAGGGTTGTTGAGTCAGTTTAGAGTGGCAACTAGTTAGTTAATTAGTTAATCTGAAGGGTTGTAAAGTCAGTTTAGAGTGGCTGCTAGTTAATTAATCTGAAGAGTTCTAGAGTCAGTTTAGAGTGGCTGCTAGTTAGTTAATCTGAAGGGTTGTAGAGTCAGTTTAGAGTTGCTGCTAGTTAGTTAATCTGAAGGGTTGTAGAGTCAGTTTAGAGTGGCAACTAGTTAGTTAATTAGTTAATCTGAAGGGTTGTAAAGTCAGTTTAGAGTGGCTGCTAGTTAATTAATCTGAAGAGTTGTAGATTCAGTTCAGAGTGGCTGCTAGTTAGTTAATTAGTTCATCTGAAGGTTTGTAGAGTCAGTTTAGAGTGGCTACTAGTTAGTTAATCTGAAGGTTTGTAGAGTCAGTTTAGAGTGGCTGCTAGTTAGTTAATCTGAAGGGTTGTAGAGTCAATTTAGAGTGGCTGCTAGTTAGTTAATCTGAAGGGTTGTAGAGTCAATTCAGAGTGGCTGCTAGTTAGTTAATTAGTTAATCTGAAGGGTTGCAGAGTCAGTTTAGAGTGGCTGCTAGTTTGATAATCTGAAGGGTTGTAGAGTCAGTTTAGAGTGGCTGCTAGTTAGTTAATCTGAAGGGTTGAAGAGTAAATTTAGAGTGGCTGCTATTTAGTTAATCTGAAGGGTTGTAGAGTCAGTTCAGAGTGGCTGCTAGTTAGTTAATTAGTTAATCTGAAGGGTTGTAGAGTCAGTTTAGAGTGGCTGGTAGTTTGTTAATCTGAAGGGTTGTAGAGTCAGTTTAGAGTGGCTGCTAGTTAGTTAATCTGAAGGGTTGTTGAGTCAGTTTAGAGTGGCAACTAGTTAGTTAATTAGTTAATCTGAAGGGTTGTAGAGTCAATTTAGAGTGGCTGCTAGTTAGTTAATCTGAAGGGTTGTAGAGTCAGTTAAGAGTGGCTGCTAGTTAGTTAATCTGAAGGGTTGTTGAGTCAGTTTAGAGTGGCAACTAGTTAGTTAATTAGTTAATCTGAAGGGTTGTAAAGTCAGTTTATAGTGGCTGCTAGTTAATTAATCTGAAGAGTTCTAGAGTCAGTTTAGAGTGGCTGCTAGTTAGTTAATCTGAAGGGTTGTAGAGTCAGTTCAGAGTGGCTGCTAGTTAGTTAATCTGAAGGGTTGTAGAGTCAATTTAGAGTGGCAACTAGTTAGTTAATTAGTTAATCTGAAGGGTTGTAAAGTCAGTTTAGAGTGGCTGCTAGTTAATTAATCTGAAGAGTTCTAGAGTCAGTTTAGAGTGGCTGCTAGTTAGTTAATCTGAAGGGTTGTAGAGTCAGTTTAGAGTGGCAACTAGTTAGTTAATTAGTTAATCTGAAGGGTTGTAAAGTCAGTTTAGAGTGGCTGCTAGTTAATTAATCTGAAGAGTTGTAGATTCAGTTCAGAGTGGCTGCTAGTTAGTTAATTAGTTCATCTGAAGGTTTGTAGAGTCAGTTTAGAGTGGCTACTAGTTAGTTAATCTGAAGGTTTGTAGAGTCAGTTTAGAGTGGCTGCTAGTTAGTTAATCTGAAGGGTTGTAGAGTCAATTAAGAGTGGCTGCTAGTTAGTTAATCTGAAGTGTTGTAGAGTCAATTCAGAGTGGCTGCTAGTTAGTTAATTAGTTAATCTGAAGGGTTGCAGAGTCAGTTTAGAGTGGCTGCTAGTTTGATAATCTGAAGGGTTGTAGAGTCAGTTTAGAGTGGCTGCTAGTTAGTTAATCTGAAGGGTTGAAGAGTAAATTTAGAGTGGCTGCTATTTAGTTAATCTGAAGGGTTGTAGAGTCAGTTCAGAGTGGCTGCTAGTTAGTTAATTAGTTAATCTGAAGGGTTGTAGAGTCAGTTTAGAGTGGCTGGTAGTTTGTTAATCTGAAGGGTTGTAGAGTCAGTTTAGAGTGGCTGCTAGTTAGTTAATCTGAAGGGTTGTTGAGTGAGTTTAGAGTGGCAACTAGTTAGTTAATTAGTTAATCTGAAGGGTTGTAGAGTCAATTTAGAGTGGCTGCTAGTTAGTTAATCTGAAGGGTTGTAGAGTTAATTTAGAGTGGCTGCTAGGTAGTTCATCTGAAGGGTTGTAGAGTCAGTTTACAGTGGCTGCTAGTTAGTTAATCTGAAGGGTTGTAGAGTCAGTTAAGAGTGGCTGCTAGTTAGTTAATCTGAAGGGTTGTTGAGTCAGTTTAGAGTGGCAACTAGTTAGTTAATTAGTTAATCTGAAGGGTTGTAAAGTCAGTTTAGAGTGGCTGCTAGTTAATTAATCTGAAGAGTTGTAGATTCAGTTCAGAGTGGCTGCTAGTTAGTTAATTAGTTCATCTGAAGGTTTGTAGAGTCAGTTTAGAGTGGCTACTAGTTAGTTAATCTGAAGGTTTGTAGAGTCAGTTTAGAGTGGCTGCTAGTTAGTTAATCTGAAGGGTTGTAGAGTCAATTTAGAGTGGCTGCTAGTTAGTTAATCTGAAGGGTTGTAGAGTCAATTCAGAGTGGCTGCTAGTTAGTTAATTAGTTAATCTGAAGGGTTGCAGAGTCAGTTTAGAGTGGCTGCTAGTTTGATAATCTGAAGGGTTGTAGAGTCAGTTTAGAGTGGCTGCTAGTTAGTTAATCTGAAGGGTTGAAGAGTAAATTTAGAGTGGCTGCTATTTAGTTAATCTGAAGGGTTGTAGAGTCAGTTCAGAGTGGCTGCTAGTTAGTTAATTAGTTAATCTGAAGGTTTGTAGAGTCAGTTTAGAGTGGCTGGTAGTTTGTTAATCTGAAGGGTTGTAGAGTCAGTTTAGAGTGGCTGCTAGTTAGTTAATCTGAAGGGTTGTAGAGTCCGTTTAAAGTGGCAACTAGTTAGTTAATCTGAAGGGTTGTAGAGTCAGTTTAGAGTGGCAACTAGTTAGTTAATTAGTTAATCTGAATGGTTGTAAAGTCAGTTTAGAGTGGCTGCTAGTTAATTAATCTGAAGAGTTGTAGAGTCAGTTTAGAGTGGCTGCTCGTTAGTTAATCTGAAGGGTTGTAGAGTCAGTTTAGAGTGGCTGCTAGTTAGTTAATCTGAAGGGTTGTTGAGTGAGTTTAGAGTGGCAACTAGTTAGTTAATTAGTTAATCTGAAGGGTTGTAGAGTCAATTTAGAGTGGCTGCTAGTTAGTTAATCTGAAGGGTTGTAGAGTTAATTTAGAGTGGCTGCTAGGTAGTTCATCTGAAGGGTTGTAGAGTCAGTTTACAGTGGCTGCTAGTTAGTTAATCTGAAGGGTTGTAGAGTCAGTTAAGAGTGGCTGCTAGTTAGTTAATCTGAAGGGTTGTTGAGTCAGTTTAGAGTGGCAACTAGTTAGTTAATTAGTTAATCTGAAGGGTTGTAAAGTCAGTTTAGAGTGGCTGCTAGTTAATTAATCTGAAGAGTTGTAGATTCAGTTCAGAGTGGCTGCTAGTTAGTTAATTAGTTCATCTGAAGGTTTGTAGAGTCAGTTTAGAGTGGCTGCTAGTTAGTTAATCTGAAGGTTTGTAGAGTCAGTTTAGAGTGGCTGCTAGTTAGTTAATCTGAAGGGTTGTAGAGTCAATTTAGAGTGGCTGCTAGTTAGTTAATCTGAAGGGTTGTAGAGTCAATTCAGAGTGGCTGCTAGTTAGTTAATTAGTTAATCTGAAGGGTTGCAGAGTCAGTTTAGAGTGGCTGCTAGTTTGATAATCTGAAGGGTTGTAGAGTCAGTTTAGAGTGGCTGCTAGTTAGTTAATCTGAAGGGTTGAAGAGTAAATTTAGAGTGGCTGCTATTTAGTTAATCTGAAGGGTTGTAGAGTCAGTTCAGAGTGGCTGCTAGTTAGTTAATTAGTTAATCTGAAGGTTTGTAGAGTCAGTTTAGAGTGGCTGGTAGTTTGTTAATCTGAAGGGTTGTAGAGTCAGTTTAGAGTGGCTGCTAGTTAGTTAATCTGAAGGGTTGTAGAGTCCGTTTAAAGTGGCAACTAGTTAGTTAATCTGAAGGGTTGTAGAGTCAGTTTAGAGTGGCAACTAGTTAGTTAATTAGTTAATCTGAATGGTTGTAAAGTCAGTTTAGAGTGGCTGCTAGTTAATTAATCTGAAGAGTTGTAGAGTCAGTTTAGAGTGGCTGCTCGTTAGTTAATGTGAAGGGTTGTAGAGTGAATTTAGAGTGGCTGCTAGTTAGTTAATCTGAAGGGTTGTAGAGTCCGTTCAGAGTGGCTACTAGTTAGTTAATTAGTTAATCTGAAGGGTTGTAGAGTCACTTTAGAGTGGCTGCTAGTTTGATAATCTGAAGGGTTGTAGAGTCAGTTTAGAGTGGCTGCTAGTTAGTGAATCTGAAGGGTTGTAGAGTCAGTTTAGAGTGGCTGCTAGGTAGTTAATCTGAAGGGTTGTAGAGTCAGTTTAGAGTGGCTGCTAGTTAGTTAATCTGAAGGGTTGAAGAGTCAGTTTAAAGTGGCTACTAGTTAGTTATTCTGAAGGGTTGTAGAGTCAGTTTAGAGTGGCAACTAGTTAGATAATCTGAAGGGTTGTAGAGTCAGTTTAGAGTGGCTGCTAGTTAGTTAATCTGAAGGGTTGTAGAGTCAGTTAGAGTGGCTGCTAGTTAGTTAATCTGAAGGGTTGTAGAGTCCGTTCAGAGTGGCTGCTAGTTAGTTAATTAGTTCATCTGAAGGGTTGTAGAGTCAGTTTAGAGTGGCTGCTAGTTTGATAATCTGAAGGGTTGTAGAGTCAGTTTAGAGTGGCTGCTAGTTAGTTAATCTGAAGGGTTGTAGAGTCAGTTTAGAGTGGCTGCTAGGTAGTTAATCTGAAGGGTTGTAGAGTCAGTTTAGAGTGGCAACTAGTTAGATAATCTGAAGGGTTGTAGAGTCAGTTTAGAGTGGCTGCTAGTTAGTTAATCTGAAGGGTTGTAGAGTAAGTTAGAGTGGCTGCTAGTTAGTTAATCTGAAGGGTTGTAGAGTCAGTTTAGAGTGGCTGCTAGTTAGTTAATCTGAAGGGTTGTAGAGTCCGTTTAGAGTGGCAACTAGTTAGTTAATCTGAAGGGTTGTAGAGTCAGTTTAGAGTGGCAACTAGTTAGTTAATTAGTTAATCTGAAGGGTTCTAGAGTCAGTTTAAAGTGGCTGCTAGTTAGTTAAACTGAAGGGTTGTAGAGTTAGTTAAGAGTTGCTGCTAGGTAGTTAATGTGAAGGTTTGTAGAGTCAGTTTAGAGAGGCTGCTAGTTAGTTAATCTGAAGGGTTGTAGAGTCAGTTTAGAGTGGCAACTAGTTAGTTAATTAGTTAATCTGAAGGGTTGTAGAGTCAATTTAGAGTGGCTGCTAGTTAGTTAATCTGAAGGGTTGTAGAGTTAATTTAGAGTGGCTGCTAGATAGTTCATCTGAAGGGTTGTAGAGTCAGTTTACAGTGGCTGCTAGTTAGGTAATCTGAAGGGTTGTAGAGTCAATTTAGAGTGGCTGCTAGTTAGTTAATCTGAAGGGTTGTAGAGTCAGTTAAGAGTGGCTGCTAGTTAGTTAATCTGAAGTGTTGTAGAGTCAGTTCAGAGTGGCTGCTAGTTAGTTAATCTGAAGGGTTGAAGAGTAAATTTAGAGTGGCTGCTATTTAGTTAATCTGAAGGGTTGTAGAGTCAGTTCAGAGTGGCTGCTAGTTAGTTAATTAGTTAATCTGAAGGGTTGTAGAGTCAGTTTAGAGTGGCTGCTAGTTTGTTAATCTGAAGGGTTGTAGAGTCAGTTTAGAGTGGTTGCTAGTTAGTTAATCTGAAGGGTTGTTGAGTCAGTTTAGAGTGGCTGCTAGTTAGTTAATCTGAAGGGTTGTAGAGTCCGTTTAAAGTGGCAACTAGTTAGTTAATCTGAAGGGTTGTAGAGTCAGTTTAGAGTGGCAACTAGTTAGTTAATTATTTAATCTGAAGGGTTGTAAAGTCAGTTTAGAGTGGCTGCTAGTTAATTAATCTGAAGAGTTGTAGAGTCAGTTTAGAGTGGCTGCTCGTTAGTTAATCTGAAGGGTTGTAGAGTCAATTTAGAGTGGCTGCTAGTTAGTTAATCTGAAGTGTTGTAGAGTCCGTTCAGAGTGGCTGCTAGTTAGTTAATTAGTTAATCTGAAGGGTTGTAGAGTCAGTTTAGAGTGGGTGCTAGTTAGTTAATCTGAAGGGTTGTAGTGTCAGTTTAGAGTGGCTGCTAGTTAGTTAATCTGATGGGTTGTAGAGTCAGTTTAGAGTGGCTGCTAGTTAGTTAATCTGAAGGGTTGAAGAGTAAATTTAGAGTGGCTGCTATTTAGTTAATCTGAAGGGTTGTAGAGTCAGTTCAGAGTGGCTGCTAGTGTAACGACTGTCTTGAAGAGGGAACCAAGGTGCAGCAGAGGATGTGTTCATCATTAGAGTTTTAATTCAAATAAACAAGAGAACACTACAAAATGAACAAAAAACGACAGCAAACAGTCCTGTGAGGAAAATACTAAAAAAGAAACAATTACCCACAAACCCCAGTGACAAACAACTCCTACATATGTGACTCCCAATCAGGAACAACGATTCCCAGCTGTTCCTGATCAGGAGTCACAAGACACACACCAGACTGCCACGTCCTGACCCCCAAACTACTACACCAGCTCCATCTGCTGGTCAGGACGTGACAGCTAGTTAGTTAATTAGTTAATCTGAAGGGTTGTAGAGTCAGTTTAGAGTGGCTGCTAGTTTGTTAATCTGAAGGGTTGTAGAGTCAGTTTAGAGTGGCTGCTAGGTAGTTAATCTGAAGGGTTGTTGAGTCAGTTTAGAGTGGCTGCTAGTTAGTTAATCTGAAGGGTTGTAGAGTCCGTTTAGAGTGGCAACTAGTTAGTTAATCTGAAGGGTTGTAGAGTCAGTTTAGAGTGGCAACTAGTTAGTTAATTAGTTAATCTGAAGGGTTGTAAAGTCAGTTTAGAGTGGCTGCTAGTTAATTAATCTGAAGAGTTCTAGAGTCAGTTTAGAGTGGCTGCTAGTTAGTTAATCTGAAGGGTTGTAGAGTCAGTTTAGAGTGGCTGCTAGTTAATTAATCTGAAGAGTTCTAGAGTCAGTTTAGAGTGGCTGCTAGTTAGTTAATCTGAAGGGTTGTAGAGTCAGTTTAGAGTGGCAACTAGTTAGTTAATTAGTTAATCTGAAGGGTTGTAAAGTCAGTTTAGAGTGTCTGCTAGTTAATTAATCTGAAGAGTTGTAGATTCAGTTCAGAGTGGCTGCTAGTTAGTTAATTAGTTCATCTGAAGGTTTGTAGAGTCAGTTTAGAGTGGCTACTAGTTAGTTAATCTGAAGGTTTGTAGAGTCAGTTTAGAGTGGCTGCTAGTTAGTTAATCTGAAGGGTTGTAGAGTCAATTTAGAGTGGCTGCTAGTTAGTTAATCGGAAGGGTTGTAGAGTCAGTTAAGAGTGGCTGCTAGTTAGTTAATCTGAAGTGTTGTAGAGTCAGTTCAGAGTGGCTGCTAGTTAGTTAATTAGTTAATCTGAAGGGTTGCAGAGTCAGTTTAGAGTAGCTGCTGGTTTGATAATCTGAAGGGTTGTAGAGTCAGTTTAGAGTGGCTGCTAGTTAGATAATCTGAAGGGTTGAAGAGTAAAATTAGAGTGGCTGCTATTTAGTTAATTAGTTAATCTGAAGGGTTGTAAAGTCAGTTTAGAGTGGCTGCTAGTTAATTAATCTGAAGAGTTGTAGATTCAGTTCAGAGTGGCTGCTAGTTAGTTAATTAGTTCATCTGAAGGTTTGTAGAGTCAGTTTAGAGTGGCTACTAGTTAGTTAATCTGAAGGTTTGTAGAGTCAGTTTAGAGTGGCTGCTAGTTAGTTAATCTGAAGGGTTGTAGAGTCAATTTAGAGTGGCTGCTAGTTAGTTAATCGGAAGGGTTGTAGAGTCAGTTAAGAGTGGCTGCTAGTTAGTTAATCTGAAGTGTTGTAGAGTCAGTTCAGAGTGGCTGCTAGTTAGTTAATTAGTTAATCTGAAGGGTTGCAGAGTCAGTTTAGAGTAGCTGCTAGTTTGATCATCTGAAGGGTTGTAGAGTCAGTTTAGAGTGGATGCTAGTTAGTTAATCTGAAGGGTTGAAGAGTAAATTTAGAGTGGCTGCTATTTAGTTAATCTGAAGGGTTGTAGAGTCAGTTCAGAGTGGCTGCTAGTTAGTTAATTAGTTAATCTGAAGGGTTGTAGAGTCAGTTTAGAGTGGCTGCTAGTTTGTTAATCTGAAGGGTTGTAGAGTCAGTTTAGAGTGGCTGCTAGTTAGTTAATCTGAAGGGTTGTAGAGTCAATTTAGAGTGGCTGCTAGTTAGTTAATCGGAAGGGTTGTAGAGTCAGTTAAGAGTGGCTGCTAGTTAGTTAATCTGAAGGGTTGTAGAGTTAGTTAAGAGTGGCTGCTAGGTAGTTAATGTGAAGGTTTGTAGAGTCAGTTTAGAGAGGCTGCTAGTTAGTTAATCTGAAGGGTTGTAGAGTCAGTTTAGAGTGGCAACTAGTTAGTTAATTAGTTAATCTGAAGGGTTGTAGAGTCAATTTAGAGTGGCTGCTAGTTAGTTAATCTGAAGGGTTGTAGAGTTAATTTAGAGTGGCCGATAGGTAGTTCATCTGAAGGGTTGTAGAGTCAGTTTACAGTGGCTGCTAGTTCGTTAATCTGAAGGGTTGTAGAGTCAATTTAGAGTGGCTGCTAGTTAGTTAATCTGAAGGGTTGTTGAGTCAGTTTAGAGTGGCTGCTAGTTAGTTAATCTGAAGGGTTGTAGAGTCCGTTTAAAGTGGCAACTAGTTAGTTAATCTGAAGGGTTGTAGAGTCAGTTTAGAGTGGCAACTAGTTAGTTAATTAGTTCATCTGAAGGTTTGTAAAGTCAGTTTAGATTGGCTGCTAGTTAATTCATCTGAAGAGTTGTAGAGTCAGTTTATAGTGGCTGCTCGTTAGTTAATCTGAAGGGTTGTAGAGTCAATTTAGAGTGGCTGCTAGTTAGTTAATCTGAAGGGTTGTAGAGTCTGTTCAGAGTGGCTGCTAGTTAGTTAATTAGTTAATCTGAAGGGTTGTAGAGTCAGTTTAGAGTGGCTGCTAGTTTGATAATCTGAAGGGTTGTAGAGTCAGTTTAGAGTGGCTGCTAGTTAGTTAATCTGAAGTGTTGTAGAGTCCGTTCAGAGTGGCTGCTAGTTAGTTAATTAGTTAATCTGAAGGGTTGTAGAGTCAGTTTAGAGTGGCTGCTAGTTAGTTAATTAGTTAATCTGAAGGGTTGTAGAGTCAGTTTAGAGTGGCTACTAGTTAGTTAATCTGAAGGTTTGTAGAGTCAGTTTAGAGTGGCTGCTAGTTAGTTAATCTGAAGGGTTGTAGAGTCCGTTTAGAGTGGCAACTAGTTAGTTAATCTGAAGGGTTGTAGAGTCAGTTTAGAGTGGCAACTAGTTAGTTAATTAGTTAATCTGAAGGGTTGTAGAGTCAGTTTAGAGTGGCTGCTAGTTAGTTAATCTGAAGGGTTGTAGAGTTAGTTAAGAGTGGCTGCTAGGTAGTTAATGTGAAGGTTTGTAGAGTCAGTTTAGAGAGGCTGCTAGTCAGTTAATCTGAAGGGTTGTAGAGTCAGTTTAGAGTGGCAACTAGTTAGTTAATTAGTTAATCTGAAGGGTTGTAGAGTCAATTTAGAGTGGCTGCTAGTTAGTTAATCTGAAGGGTTGTAGAGTCAATTTAGAGTGGCCGACAGGTAGTTCATCTGAAGGGTTGTAGAGTCAGTTTACAGTGGCTGCTAGTTCGTTAATCTGAAGGGTTGTAGAGTCAATTTAGAGTGGCTGCTAGTTATTTAATCTGAAGGATTGTAGAGTCAGTTGAGTGGCTGCTAGTTAGTTAATCTGAAGTGTTGTAGAGTCAGTTCAGAGTGGCTGCTAGTTAGTTAATTAGTTAAACTGAAGGGTTGCATAGTCAGTTTAGTGTGGCTGCAAGTTTGATAAACTGAAGGGTTGTAGAGTCAGTTTAGAGTGGCTGCTAGTTAGTTAATCTGAAGGGTTGAAGAGTAAATTTAGAGTGGCTGCTATTTAGTTAATCTGAAGGGTTGTAGAGTCAGTTTAGAGTGGCAACTAGTTAGTTAATTAGTTAATCTGAAGGGTTGTAAAGTCAGTTTAGAGTGGCTGCTAGTTAATTAATCTGAAGAGTTGTAGAGTCAGTTTAGAGTGGCTGCTCGTTAGTTAATCTGAAGGGTTGTAGAGTCAATTTAGAGTGGCTGCTAGTTAGTTAATCTGAAGGGTTGTAGAGTTAATTTAGAGTGGCCGATAGGTAGTTCATCTGAAGGGTTGTAGAGTCAGTTTACAGTGGCTGCTAGTTCGTTAATCTGAAGGGTTGTAGAGTCAATTTAGAGTGGCTGCTAGTTAGTTAATCTGAAGGGTTGTTGAGTCAGTTTAGAGTGGCTGCTAGTTAGTTAATCTGAAGGGTTGTAGAGTCCGTCTAAAGTGGCAACTAGTTAGTTAATCTGAAGGGTTGTAGAGTCAGTTTAGAGTGGCAACTAGTTAGTTAATTAGTTCATCTGAAGGGTTGTAAAGTCAGTTTAGATTGGCTGCTAGTTAATTCATCTGAAGAGTTGTAGAGTCAGTTTATAGTGGCTGCTCGTTAGTTAATCTGAAGGGTTGTAGAGTCAATTTAGAGTGGCTGCTAGTTAGTTAATCTGAAGGGTTGTAGAGTCTGTTCAGAGTGGCTGCTAGTTAGTTAATTAGTTAATCTGAAGGGTTGTAGAGTCAGTTTAGAGTGGCTGCTAGTTTGATAATCTGAAGGGTTGTAGAGTCAGTTTAGAGTGGCTGCTAGTTAGTTAATCTGAAGTGTTGTAGAGTCCGTTCAGAGTGGCTGCTAGTTAGTTAATTAGTTAATCTGAAGGGTTGTAGAGTCAGTTTAGAGTGGCTGCTAGTTAGTTAATTAGTTAATCTGAAGGGTTGTAGAGTCAGTTTAGAGTGGCTACTAGTTAGTTAATCTGAAGGTTTGTAGAGTCAGTTTAGAGTGGCTGCTAGTTAGTTAATCTGAAGGGTTGTAGAGTCCGTTTAGAGTGGCAACTAGTTAGTTAATCTGAAGGGTTGTAGAGTCAGTTTAGAGTGGCAACTAGTTAGTTAATTAGTTAATCTGAAGGGTTGTAGAGTCAGTTTAGAGTGGCTGCTAGTTAGTTAATCTGAAGGGTTGTAGAGTTAGTTAAGAGTGGCTGCTAGGTAGTTAATGTGAAGGTTTGTAGAGTCAGTTTAGAGAGGCTGCTAGTCAGTTAATCTGAAGGGTTGTAGAGTCAGTTTAGAGTGGCAACTAGTTAGTTAATTAGTTAATCTGAAGGGTTGTAGAGTCAATTTAGAGTGGTTGCTAGTTAGTTAATCTGAAGGGTTGTAGAGTTAATTTAGAGTGGCCGACAGGTAGTTCATCTGAAGGGTTGTAGAGTCAGTTTACAGTGGCTGCTAGTTCGTTAATCTGAAGGGTTGTAGAGTCAATTTAGAGTGGCTGCTAGTTAGTTAATCTGAAGTGTTGTAGAGTCAGTTCAGAGTGGCTGCTAGTTAGTTAATTAGTTAATCTGAAGGGTTGCAGAGTCAGTTTAGAGTAGCTGCTGGTTTGATAATCTGAAGGGTTGTAGAGTCAGTTTAGAGTGGCTGCTAGTTAGATAATCTGAAGGGTTGAAGAGTAAATTTAGAGTGGCTGCTATTTAGTTAATTAGTTAATCTGAAGGGTTGTAAAGTCAGTTTAGAGTGGCTGCTAGTTAATTAATCTGAAGAGTTGTAGATTCAGTTCAGAGTGGCTGCTAGTTAGTTAATTAGTTCATCTGAAGGTTTGTAGAGTCAGTTTAGAGTGGCTACTAGTTAGTTAATCTGAAGGTTTGTAGAGTCAGATTAGAGTGGCTGCTAGTTAGTTAATCTGAAGGGTTGTAGAGTCAATTTAGAGTGGCTGCTAGTTAGTTAATCGGAAGGGTTGTAGAGTCAGTTAAGAGTGGCTGCTAGTTAGTTAATCTGAAGTGTTGTAGAGTCAGTTCAGAGTGGCTGCTAGTTAGTTAATTAGTTAATCTGAAGGGTTGCAGAGTCAGTTTAGAGTAGCTGCTAGTTTGATAATCTGAAGGGTTGTAGAGTCAGTTTAGAGTGGCTGCTAGTTAGTTAATCTGAAGGGTTGAAGAGTAAATTTAGAGTGGCTGCTATTTAGTTAATCTGAAGGGTTGTAGAGTCAGTTCAGAGTGGCTGCTAGTTAGTTAATTAGTTAATCTGAAGGGTTGTAGAGTCAGTTTAGAGTGGCTGCTAGTTTGTTAATCTGAAGGGTTGTAGAGTCAGTTTAGAGTGGCTGCTAGTTAGTTAATCTGAAGGTTTGTAGAGTCAGTTTAGAGTGGCTGCTAGTTAGTTAATCTGAAGGGTTGTAGAGTCCAGATTAACTAACTAGTTGCCACTTTAAACGAAGGGTTGTAGAGTCAGTTCAGAGTGGCTGCTAGTTAGTTAATTAGTTAAACTGAAGGGTTGCATAGTCAGTTTAGAGTGGCTGCAAGTTTGATAAACTGAAGGGTTGTAGAGTCAGTTTAGAGTGGCTGCTAGTTAGTTAATCTGAAGGGTTGAAGAGTAAATTTAGAGTGGCTGCTATTTAGTTAATCTGAAGGGTTGTAGAGTCAGTTTAGAGTGGCAACTAGTTAGTTAATTAGTTAATCTGAAGGGTTGTAAAGTCAGTTTAGAGTGGCTGCTAGTTAATTAATCTGAAGAGTTGTAGAGTCAGTTTAGAGTGGCTGCTCGTTAGTTAATCTGAAGGGTTGTAGAGTCAATTTAGAGTGGCTGCTAGTTAGTTAATCTGAAGGGTTGTAGAGTTAATTTAGAGTGGCCGATAGGTAGTTCATCTGAAGGGTTGTAGAGTCAGTTTACAGTGGCTGCTAGTTCGTTAATCTGAAGGGTTGTAGAGTCAATTTAGAGTGGCTGCTAGTTAGTTAATCTGAAGGGTTGTTGAGTCAGTTTAGAGTGGCTGCTAGTTAGTTAATCTGAAGGGTTGTAGAGTCCGTCTAAAGTGGCAACTAGTTAGTTAATCTGAAGGGTTGTAGAGTCAGTTTAGAGTGGCAACTAGTTAGTTAATTAGTTCATCTGAAGGGTTGTAAAGTCAGTTTAGATTGGCTGCTAGTTAATTCATCTGAAGAGTTGTAGAGTCAGTTTATAGTGGCTGCTCGTTAGTTAATCTGAAGGGTTGTAGAGTCAATTTAGAGTGGCTGCTAGTTAGTTAATCTGAAGGGTTGTAGAGTCTGTTCAGAGTGGCTGCTAGTTAGTTAATTAGTTAATCTGAAGGGTTGTAGAGTCAGTTTAGAGTGGCTGCTAGTTTGATAATCTGAAGGGTTGTAGAGTCAGTTTAGAGTGGCTGCTAGTTAGTTAATCTGAAGTGTTGTAGAGTCCGTTCAGA